>NC_056732.1:1537614449-1537947574 GCF_019279795.1 Protopterus annectens
GCACCACACACACCTAAATATGGGATGTATAACCATTAGAATATGTAGGTGCATAATTCCCTTCAAGGGCGACCCTCCTTATACATGTCTTAGGTCTATTTCAGTGGTATACGCAGTTAATACACAGGTCAGTGTTGACATTAATGTAATCGGTTTGATCCTTGCGAAGGGAGATTGTGGCTTCTAAGCCATTTCTATTGTCCAACATGTTATATTGATGAATTTTACACTGTGCAAATATCCCAGAACATACATAATGTCCTTGTGAACTGTCATCTCACCTCAGCATATCAATGACATTCATATGTCATGTAACGTACCTCTGTTACAATGTAAATTTGTGCAACTGACACATCCTATAAGATCATGTCTGCTTTTATTTACCTACATTTGCTCAAGAAGTGTGGCCACCATTAATTATTCTGAAATACGTATTGCACAATTTCATTATTACAGATTTGTCTTTGTGACATAAGCACCATCACATAAATAATTGTACTAGAATTTAAAACTGTACCCTCCCTTTTTACATATTCTGTATACAGCTCTTTGTTTTCTGTGCACATTGTTCTCAGTACACTTTTCTTGCCTGGTAACTGATGGATTCTAGCTGCCCTTGCCATTTCCTTTCCTCGGTTACTTATTTCTGTAGTCGTATGTTTGATTTATGTGCACGTTGCACTCAGTACACTTTCCCTGTGGGGAACAGCATGCATTACTTGCCGTATGTAGCTCTTCATGCTGTCCATGCAAGCACACTTAACAGGTTTCCCATAGGCAAGCTTGTTTGTTTACTGTATATGCTCATGTTAGTTAATACATTTTCCTGGACGCAAACTCTATTACTGGCCACAAAAATGTGCTTGTATTCTTCCATGCATGATGAGTACCATGTGAAGGTGATTAGCACTGCTGCTCATCATGCTAACATGTAAACATTGTGTAGCCTTCATGAGAAAGCTACACGATTGCTCATGAATCCCACAGAGTATGTCTACAACTGATACTTTTCGGCTCTTGCCAACATTTGAAAAAGGCCTAGATTGCTCAGATCTATGCGTACTTCCATGGCATAACAGTCCTTCTACTAGCACAACAACATTTTCAAGAGAACTGAAACATGACAACTTGAACTAACCAGTGTAAAATGAAAACCAAAATCAAAACAAATCATGAAAAAAGACAGAGTCACAGTCATCAAGGGACTTTTATTTCACAAGTAAAGCTCAGTCAAAATGTTGGCCTATTACAGACTTCTTAAGAACTGAAATAAAGAGTCATTTGACATTGGTGACAATATCTTCTTTCGCATGCATTTTTTTTTTTTTTTTTTTTGTTAACATTTTTAAGAGTTTTTAGGGTAGGTTTGATTTACACATTTTCTTAAAGCAGTAGGTACAGATTTTTTTAATTTGTCAGTTCATAGGTAGATACTAGGCTATCTGCCCAAAGGCATTTATAAGCTTAGCCAGAATGTGTTGGCATTTGCCACCCCCTTAGATTAATTCCCTGTGCCTCTGTCCAGCAGAGCCACTGAAGTGATCCCCGGGGTAAACTTTCTGTTTCCCATCCACTCGTCAAGGTTTCTTTTGAAGAGTGTTAGCGAGGAGCTCTGCCTAATGTAGGTTGGAATCTTGTTCCAAAGCATGGGAAGTCTCTGAGACAGGAATCTATCCCTCCAGCACATCCTATTTATTGTTGTGGTGAGGTTTAGATCCCTAGAGCATGTGGCTTGAGGGGATAAGGTTTTCTTTAGCTGGAGCATGTCCATCAATTCTGGGTTGGACATGGCCTTGTATGTCAGGCAGAGATCACCTCTGAGTAGGGGGTATGCAACCGAGTACAGCTGGAGTTTCTTCAGTCGAGCTGCATAGGGCATCTGAGTTACTTCTTCCCATATTGACCCTTAGGAACAAAGCAGAAAAAAAAACACATTTATTTTTTTTTATTTATTTTATTTTATTTTACATTTGTTGACTGGGATAGTCCGACTGGAGAAAAGCTGCAGGTAAACAGAAACATTAAAAACATGTTACAATTATAATTTTGACAAAGAGTACATAAGCAAACAATAATAAACATGTTCCACAGGTTAGAGTTAAACCCTGGTGAAGCCAGAGTTAAATTAAACAGGTCTATATTATAACATCGAAGTCTTAAAACTTCGAATGTTATAATATCAAACTCTATGCACCGAACGCTGAAAATAGCAAAGCTGCAGAATATCGAATACTTTCCTACGGAAAGTATTCAGTGGGCGTTTCTGCAGCTTCACTATTTCCTTGACTGTGGAGTGAAGGTTATGGACTGGATTAAAGTAAGTGTGCGAATGAAGGTCAGTGTGCGATAGGGACCTTAGGGTTAGGGAGTGGGTAAGGTGAGTGTGCGATAGAGACTTTAGGGTTAGAGAGTGGGTAAGGTGAGTGTGCGGTAGTTATGGACCTTAGGGTTAGGGTTGGGTGAAGGTAAGTGGATAGCTAGTAGTGTATGTATGGTTTAGCGTTGGGTTTTGTGAAATGTATGTGCGTGGATTATTTATTTTGGTGTGCTTGTGTTGTGTGTATGTGTGTCTGAACAGTGAATATTTTCCCTGGGAAGAAATTCACTATTCTGAGTGTTCGCTTGTTATGGGGCCAGATTCACGAAGGCTTGCACGGAGTCTAAGAGTAGTGTAAGACTCCATGCAGCCAACATGTCTGCTGAGCGATCCAGGAACAGCCGGCAGGGGTGTGCAAGAGAGCTCCTAAAACGACTCTTGCACGGACAGGGTTAGTTTATGCAAATTACCTCATTTGCTGCTAAAAGCTATGCAAATGAGGTAAATTTGTGATCCAGGAAACACTAACCTGTCCGAGTAAGAGTAGTGTTATTTGTAGAAATGTACTCGGTTGGCAACTGAGTACCATTCTGCAAATAGCAAAACAGAGCCATGACAGCTCCAAATAAAGGATGCATCCAGTTGATGAAGCATGACAATGGCCAAATATATGGCTATTGGCATTTTTATGTGTTGCAAAATAATAAAAAGTATTTTTTTTTCCCTCGATCTCCATTGTTTAAGCGTAGCACAGCGCCTTGCAAATGTGCGGCGCACTAAAATATCAGAAAATCAAGAATTTAAAAGCCACAAATATGATTTAATTCAAAATATTCATCTGCCATGCAAGTGAATGGCAGACTGAAGACAACATGGCTACTGAGTAGTGGTTGCTAAGGAGGGAAGTGCAGTGTGAGAGAAGTAACCCAGCATTAGTAGGCAATCCTATGCAAATGAGGATAAGGATAGTGAACCCCAATATTTCCTGCTATGTGAACCATGTCCCTAGAGTGTAAGAGTAGGATAAGGGGAGGAACAGAGTAGAAGATGGGTGACATCATGAGGGGGTATGTATCAAAAAGACTGTAAGCTTATTGGAGCAGAGTGGCATGTGTTTGCTGTGAGTTACTCAGGACTAGGAGAGGTGTGTCTACAGTTGTCTAAACTGAAACCCAGAAACCAAAGGTGTACGCCGTGGCTATCACAAAAGTTTTTTGCAAAGCTGCTTACACTGTGTGTGCGCATGTGTGTGCGTGTAAACCCATCTAAGCCTGTGTGCGTGGGTGTGCGCCCGTGTAAGCCTGTGTTAGGCCGTCTAAGCTTGTATACATGAATGTGCACCCGCCTAAGACTGTGTAAGCTTGTGTAAGCCTGTGTGCGCGTGTGTGCACTCATGTGAGCATGTTTGCGCTTGTTTGCACGGTGCTGCCCACTGTAGAAACAGAAAGGGAAAAGGAAGGAAAAGAAGTAGTAGGAAGTTAACCAAGGAGAACTAGCAGAGCTGCCAGGTAAAATCAATCAGAATCAGCCAATTACACAGGCAGCACAGTAGCCCAGCCCAGCCCAGCACTTAAAACTCTGCAAACAACATTCCCCCATGTTTTTCTCAGAAACACTGCAACACTACAGTCCACAAAGAGAAGTGAAAACTTAAAAAGCTTAAACTGAGACATAAAAATGTTAGGGGCTGCCATTGCTGTTACAAGGCAACATGTGCAAGATGCTGAGGGTGGTGCCATTGCGAATGCTGCTGAGCAACCCACAGTGAGGAGACAGAGAAGAGTGTACAGACCCAGGGTAACCTACCAGGGGCTACATGAGCTGGAGATAGTGGAGCGCTATAGAGTGGACAGAGAGCTCCTGCAGCAAATTGTTGAGCTGTGCAGGCCACGCCTCACACACAGAAACAATAGAGGGGAACCCATCCCAGTGGAAACCAAGGTATGTGTTAGCCTAAGAATACTAGCAACAGGTACCTTCCAGAGACCAACTGGTGATATGATGGGGATTTCACAGGCATCAGCATCCAGGGTACTGCACCGGTTCCTAAACGCCATGTCAGCACATGTCGGTGATCATGTATATTTCCCCAATTCCCATGAGGTATTGGCCAGCAATATGCATCTCTTCCAGCAAATAGCAGAATACCCTGAGGTAGTGGGTGCAATTGACTGCACGCACATACACATCAAAGCACCAGCCGGTCAGCGGGGTAGGGCCTACATCAACCACAAGGGCTTCCACTCCATCAACTGCCCAGGGCATAATACTGAGTGTGTGTGCTGGCTGCCCTGGAAGCTACCACAATTCCCAAATCTGGCATCTGACACAGCTGTACCAGACATTTGCCAATGGGGACATCCCTGACGGTCACCTAGTGGGGGATGCTGGATATGCACTGGAGCCGTGGCTGATGACATCCATCCGAAATGCACACACACCTGAACAAGAACTCCATAATGAGGCACACGCACAAACACGAAATGTAATCGAGCGTGTGTTTGGGATGCTCAAGTCACGGTTCCGGTGCCTGGACACATCTGGTGGAGCCTTGCAGTACTCACCAACTACATGTACCCAAATTATCATGGTATGTGCCATGCTACACAATATGATCCTGCAAAAACAGCTGCAGCAGGAACAGCATGGGGCAGGGCCAAACATCCCCCCCACCATTGCCAAGGCCTGCACAGGCACAGCGTGACTCAGAGGAGGAACAACCTGAGCCTGCCCCAGTAAGCAGAAGGAGGCATGCCCAGTATGCCTTGGCCTTGGCAAAGAGGCAATGCATAGCACATACACTGGCTCAGTAGGAACCCTGGAAACGATACCTCTCTCTGACTCACACATATAATAAAAGGGATGCCTAACTTGACACCTGTTTCCAAACATGTATAGGGAGTGTAGTATGTGCATCTGGCATAGGCAGCCCTGCAGCACCACCTGAGGCAGGATTGCCATGTTTTAAGAAATATAAAACAGTGCTAAGCAGCTTTTACCTATATCTAGTATATGTAAACAAAATTGCTCGTGCAATGTTGACCAAGGTCGGGCAAAGTTGAGCAAAGTCAGTTAAACAAGCTCATAACTGCTTTACTGTTCCTTAAGCAGTCTGGTCTCGCCAGCATGAAAATAAAAAACAGTGACAGGGCTTGAACCCAGGATATTGTGCACTATAGTCACAGTACTGAACCACTAAGCCATGATAGCATTACAGTGGCAAAGACACAGCAGGACAATTGTACACTAATGCAAACACAAAGCAATGCTGTATCATGGCCCTAATGAGGCAAATGGGTAACCTCACCCACACACCTATGCAGACAGAGAACATCAGGCCAGGTGTTGTGATATGGGTTGTGTAGGCTATGAAGTCGCAAGCTAATATATGTGACAATGGATGCTAAGGTCTGTAGTACAGTAGTATGCCTCAAACCAGTACGATAGGCAACAGTACAGACTGTAATGGTGTCCTGTACATAGCAGTGCAGGCACAGCAAATGTGTATAAGTGTCAGGTGAAACCCACATCCTATGTACACCCACAGTAACAATCTGGTGTGCCCACGGGTAGAAATGTACAAAGAATAGCTTTCCCCCTGTATGTAGAAATGTTGATAAGTCTATGCAAAGTGTCTCATGGAAGCCCTGCAGGCACAGCATGATCCCTGTTGATCTATGACACAAAGGTGAGCCCTGCTGTAAAAATACACCTTGATTTACCATACACATATAGTATAAATGTGTATACTGTGTGTGCTCACACACTCCAACAAATGTAATGGATTTCATTCAGCATCACACTGAAAGGTCATACTGGGCATGTTTACACACTTAAAGAAACGAAGCAAATGTCAGGCAGGAAGATACTGAAAGGTCATACTGGGCATGCTCATACACCTAGGCTAAATACGGATGTGATAATAAGGGATCTACGGACAAATGTGTATAGTCATCTCTGCTTCCAGAAACACATTCACAAAGTGGTCTGAAAATCCTACTATGTGTTCACACAAACTGCCAAGGTCTGTGCATGTAGGTCAAAGGAGGTTGCCACTACTCAGCAGTCATCAGACCTGTCAGAGAGTACAACAACACACTTGCAATGAATCTGACTAGGCACGTTCAGCAGCTAGAAAGACCAGTGAAGTACCTTAACAAGAGGATTACTGGCCTCAAATAGTTGCCCCATGCAACAAGAATGAATGTAACCCAAGCTGTACTCTGTTGCATACTGTCTACGTGGGAGATGTCTGCCCAACAGACAGGTCCAAGTCATGATTACACTCAGATCTGTTCTGAGTTACAGCTCAATGGCACTAAATGTACAGAGCCAACTGATATTGGCAACATCCTGGCAGATAGGATCAGTGTTAATTTTACCCCCCTCTCACCCATGAAAGAGCACATGTCTATAATGGAAGACTGCAAAGTTGCTGTCATCACGGCTGCACAGGTAAAAAATACTCTCCAAAGCCAGTATCACAGCAGCCATGGGACTAGATAACTTCCCAGGCTGTGTAGTATCTACTTCCCTGAAGTAAACATTAACATGGAAGGTCTGTGGCTACTGAAGTTTCAAGAGGACTGCAAACTAGGAGCCATCATTGTAAACACTAAAGATGTGGACATCCTGCAAAAGGGCCTCACTGAGACAGATGGCTGTTGTCCAAGCCATGGGCTGTAGCTCAATGCCAAAAGGTGCATTATCATCACCTTTGTTAAAATCTCTGTAGCCAAGAACTACAACATAGGTGGTAGTATGTCTCACACTGTAAGTGTGACAAGAGACCCTGGGTCACAGGTGGACAGTGGATACAACTGTGATAAGCACATTCCCACAGTAGTCAGGAAACCCTCTCATGTGGCACACCTCATCACAAAATGTGTCTCATGCAGAATAAAAGAGGGCAGTGTTCCCCTCTACTCACCACTCACTAGAACTATAAAAGAGTACAACCCCGCTGTTGCTATGTACCTCACAAGACAACTACAACAACTGGAAAGCCAGCAGCAATACCTCACAAAGAGCATTAGTGGCCTGAAATACATGCTATACACAGACCACCACAAAATGCTCCATCCGTACTCCCTTGCATATCGCCTACTCAGAGGTGTTCACTGCCTAACATACAAAGCTATATCAAACATAGAGCTGCTGGATATGATCCACATAAAACACTCAAAATCACTCTGACCTTTGGACTCAAAACCACGAGTGAAATACAAAAGGAAGGGGTGTAGCCATTTACCTTATGGATATCCACACCTTCAGGTTACTGGCACAACATGAGGCCTTGGAGACCATGCAAGTACAATTAACATTGGGCAAAGCTGCCCATCAGATTGTAGCCTGCTACAGATCACGTACCTTGTCTCAGGGAACTCACTCAGTATTCCGGAGAACAATGGCAAATAAAAAGGTCCTATCAAACACCATTATATGAGGAGATTACAACTACCCAGACATTGAGTGTGTGAATTACTTATATACAATGTTCTTTGCCCAATGTGTCCTACAGTTAAGAAACTCTAACACCCTGGAACAGCTGGTCAGCATGCCCACTACAGGTGACAACATACTGGACATGATCATCACCAACATGGGGTACCAGTGTTCCACAACAGAGATAAATCCCTCGCTGGGAATATCAGATCATGAAGTAATCACACTGGACATCCACATCCTGCACCCACACCCAGTCAATGAAACCACTGTGAAGACATTTGCAAAAGCAAACTGCATACTTCCCAAGACCAAAGTGGAAAGTTCCGAACACCTCTTGCTATAGGATAATGGTATGCAATCTGCAGAAACATTTACAAATGCATCCTATGAGCATCTACAGGGATGCATGGAATGAGACAACACAAATAAAACCAAGATGCACTCCTCCAAAAATAGGACAACAAGCAGGTGGTTGTTGGCCATAAATAAGCTAGACAGGAGAAGGAGGAAACGAACACATGATAGAGCCAACTTCACTAAAGGAAAGGCATCACTGATCATTATCAGGAAGAAACAATGATCGCTCATAAAATAATCCAAGGACAGTTTCTAAAGACAAATAGCCAAGGAATGTAAGAATAACAGCCACAAAGCCTTTGGTTGCTATACCAGACATGTAGGTTTCAACTTCCAAATATGCTGTCAGCTACTGAAAAAAGGAATGAAATACACCAAACCAACTTTCATTGCCCACATCCAGGGGGACAAGTTCAGTGTAAACTTCCCCCATCACCCCCAAAAGGGCCTGTGTCCATCACAGAAGGATGCAGAGACCCAGACATCACGGACATGCAGGTAAAGACAGCCTTCACCAAAGCTAAGAACATAGCATCAATGTGACTGTATGTGGTCCCAGGCTGCATCTTACACTAGGCCCATAAGGAACTACACACTCACCTACATTCACTGTCCAGACTCAACCATACCACAGGCTATGTACCCAAAGAATGGCATACACTAACAGTCATCCAGCTCCACAAAGGGTGTGCCAAAACAGAACCTGGAAACCATTGCCCAATATGTCTACTCAGCCGGGTCTACAGAGCTATTGAGCCAATTGTCATGGAACCCAGACACTGAGACATTGGAGATCTCAGGACACTGGACTCTACACAACTTTGCCTTGTTAAAGGCACAGCCTGGCTCCCAAACCTAGTTGAGTTATTTAAAACAGTTACCATGAACATAGATGGAGGTGAAAGTAGTCCACACAGCCCACCTGGACCTCACTAAGGGCTTACTACACCATTCCCCACTCTGTCATCATGGACAAGTGTACCAGCTTGAACATTAACATGTCACAGGATGGGTGGCCAAGTGGCTCACAGATCAAACACACATGTTCATAGTTGTGGGTGCCATGTCCAACTCTAAGCCAGTCACCAATGGCATCACACAGGTCTTGGTCCTGGGAGCCCACCTGTTCAGTAGATGCTGCTCAGAGGTATAGGTAAGCACGGCAGGTGTATGACTGAACAGGTTTGCAGATGAATGGTAACTGTGGTCCATAATCGACTGTACAGCTGACACAGACATCCTCCAGAAGTGTCTTACAGAGACAGACACCTGGTGTCAAAACAATGCACTCAAGCTGAATGGCAAAGAATGCATAGTCATCCCCTTTGGGTAAAACAAAGTGCACACAAATTACCACATAGGTGGTAATCCAGCATGTACGGAGAAAGTCATTATGGCTCTGAGGACACAGGTAGATAGTAAACTCACCTTTGATGACCACATGCCCAAAGTGTTTAGACATTCCTTCAATGTAGCCCATCTAATGTCACCTAATGTAACCCACTTCATATAGTCTGATGATGTCACCATCCTACAAATATAACTGTGGAAAGAATAATTCTCAGTAATGTGTGTAGTGCGTCGTGTTAATGCGTATTCCTGTGGTGTCATACAGTAATTAGGTAGGGGTTTGAATCCTGCACTGGACTACTGTTTATGTGTTGTCTCCTTGGGAAGGAGCAACCTTTTAGGAGAGTAGTAAGAGACCTCAAGAGTGGGAAACTAACCTTAGTCAAGTCTGATGATGTCACCATCCTACAAATATCCCTGTGGAAAAAGGAGCTCCCAGTAGCGTGTATAGCATGTTGTGTTAATGTGTACTCCTCTAGTATCATGACGTAGTTAGGTAGGGGTTTGAATCCTGCACTGGACAACTGTGTGTTTGCGTGTGGTCTCCTGGAGAAGGTGCAACCTTTTAGGAGAGTAGTGAAACACCTCAAAAGTGGTAAACTAACCTTTGTCAAGTCTGATGATGTCACCATCCTACAAATATACATGTGGAAAAGCAAACTCCAAGTAATATGTATAGTGCGTTGTGTTAATGCGTACTCCACAAATATCATGAAGTAATTAGGGAGGGGTTTGAATCCTGCACTGGGCAACTGTGTTTGTGTGTAGTCTCCTTGGGAAAGAGCAACCTTTTAGGAGAGTAATGAAACACCTCAAAAGTGGTAAACTAACCTTTGACAAGTCTGATGATGTCACCATCCTACAAATATACCTGTGGAAAAAAGAACTCCCAGTAATATGTATAGCATGTCGTGTTAATGCACTCCTCTAATATTGTTATGTAGGGGTTTGAATCCTGCATTTGGTGAGTGTATGTGTATGACACTGTTGGTCAATGTGTTGTGGATTTTGCTTTTACTACTGTATGACATAGCAGTATGCATTGCACATGTGAGCTAGCTGTGTGGCAAATACATATACATACATGTTACCTCAATGATTGCATGTGTGGGAACCCTGCTTTCTCCAAGAACACAGCTGTCATCCTTGCCAGACTGTGCTGCTGCTTCCCAGACCTTAGGTCGCATCTGTATGCTTGTGACAAGCCCAGCCACTGCAGTGATCCCTGGCCTAGGTCATCTGTGTCACACAAAGTCATTACGGTTCCTATTGGAATGTGTGTTTGAGGGTCTATGGCCGAGGTATATGTCAGACCTGTTCAAATGCAGCAAAGTCTGTCAATGATGACTATTTATAACAGGTGTTGGACAACCTTTGTGGATATGCATGCAGACCCCTTATTGCTTATGTGATCCACTGAGGGATCTCAAAATACCTTAGGAAATGTGATTAACAAAGGACAGATGACGTAACACTCGGTTGCATGTACACATCGGTACCTGTTCATCATGTTGTTGGCTACTACCTAAGTGGCACTGTGGGGATAATATGTTCCGTAAAGGTGGATGACTATGCTTAGTTTGGCTTATAGCTTTTCAGCATGGGTTTGAGAACAGGCATCTGTCTGTATGATACCCTTGTGCAGGATGTGTGTGTCATCTGGAGAATGCATTATAGGCCACAGTATGCATTACCAGACGTGGACGGACATATCCCTGCTGTGATTGCTTATACCTAAGAGAGCTATATGTCAAACAGGAGTGGTGTCAGTAATGGGTGCAGGTAAATACCAGTGGTTACTGGCATTGTATAGTACCTGAAGCATCCAAATGTTGCTGTGTGTCCTACATCTGTGTGTCGGTTGTCAAGACATCATCTAACGATTGGTTATGGTCAGGCTGTGGAAGTGATGTATACTACTAGAATGCAAAACAATGACAGATAGTATCAGTATCACCCACAGCATAGTGTCAAACCATGTCATACACACATGTGTAGTCAGGTTCCAGAATGTGTGTAGTACAATGCATACTGGCCACCAATAGAAACTATGGGGTGTTACTGTGTAATACAGAGCATGTCACCCTGGCCATGTGTCCACTATGCACGTACATGCAGACAGTGCACCTCCACCATGTTCACAACTGTACACCTGCAAATTTGTGCTACACACATCCCACACATACTGTCCACTCTCTAACACATGCTGCCAATACTGCACACATCAGCCAAGTGGCACGTGGCCAGACAATACACAATTGGAACCAACACTGGTGTAAACAACACTACAATGACAATCATAGCTTTAATGCATCATGCCTGCTCAGCTACACCTTCAAGCATATCATTACACTCTACTGCTGACAACATGCTAACATTGCTATACTGCTATAGAGACACCCTGTGCATTAGCACCATGGTAGCCTGTTCCTGCATTGATGTTACAGATGACAGGAGGCGGCACAGGTTTCATCATATGCACAGGGTGTGTTGGTTTGCCACAGGCCTACAGTGAGCCATCCACTTGACGTGTGTGTGTGTGTGTGTGTGTGTGTGTGTGTGTGTGTGTGTGTGTGTGTGTGTGTGTGTGTGTGTGTGTTTGTGTGTGTGTGAGAGGCAAGAATACTGGAATGGGCCAATGTTGTAATGTGTGTGGGTATGTGTTAGCCCTAGGTGTCTGGAGTATGTGTGTGTGTCTGCATGCGCACAGTTCCACCATGTGGCTGCCATGTACAGGTATTTGTGGGACAGCCACAGACTGTACCTGCGAGGCTTTACAGATCACCATTTCTGGCCATGGATATGGTACCTGTACCTGGCAGGGATGCTACTGACACTATCAGGTGCTAAGCCAGACTGGGTACTATCCCCAGAGGTGGATGGATGTACACTGGACACAAGTCCCTGCTGGGACTGTCCAGAGCCACATGCATGTGGTCTTCTAGGACATTCTATGGACAGCCCACCCCTAACATTGCTGGGGTTGGTACTGGCACTATGGGAGTGGCTGTGGCTTGAGAGACGTACGCGGTGACTGCCAGCTGCTGATGTTGCTGGCATACGTCCACGTCAACGTCTCAACCATCCCGCACTGTCCTGACACATGGACATGACATTGCAGAGGATATCTAATGTCTCTCCCCAACGTCTATCAGTGACCTCAGTGTAATGACTGATGGCACCTGCTAGGTCACGGATACTGTCAATGACCGTGGTGTTATGTGCCCTCTGTGCCCTTAGTCCCTGTCTGGTGTACCGTTCCATATGTGCTTATGCCTCCATGACAGCCTGGAACATGCGTGATGTTGTCAGACCTGTGGCACATCTGCCAGTGGCATGATGAGCAGCAGTGCTTCTACAAGAACCCCTGGACATCTGCCTATGTGGTACCCTTCCAGACATCTGGGTATGGCTGCTGTGTTGGGATGCATGTGCCATGGATACCACACTGGCCTGGCCAATGCCAACTGTACGCTGTCCCTCAGCTATGGGCATTGGTGATGGATGTATTGGCAGTATGACTGTATGCATGGATGGGGTGGACATCTGTGTACTGTCGATTGGTGGTCCAACAACAGACCCTGGCAAACACGACTGTGCCTCCACACACCTATCTTCGTTATCACTATGTGGCTCAGTGACATCAATTTCCCTGCTGCAGTGAACCAGCCCTAACACAGCACCTGTGGGAGGAAGACAGGGAACACAATTTACAACCTGTACATGATGTCGGCACACATGCACACATGCACACATGCACATATGAGCACATGAACACATGCACACATGCACACATGCACACATGAACACATGCACACAGGAACACATGCACACATGCCCATAAATACACTCCTCACTACAGCAGATACCCACACACACCACCAGCAATCCAAAACATACTCAATAGTGGTTTAAGGTGGGTTACAGTATCACAAGGCAAACAGTCATATCACACATGTCAGCATGTAGAATATTTGTTGCTCAAGACCATGCAGTGCGAGTGTAGACAGCCCTTATTATTAACAGTATACATGGCTTTGATGCATGTGTGTTGTTGTTCAGTAATTGGCCTCACCCTAGAATGCAATGTGTACATGGACACAACATTGCTGTGCAAGTATTAAAAGGTCTGCAATGTCCTGTGCACCATCACTCACAGGTATACATGCCATGGCTGGATGTGTATCTGTGTGTCACATAGATATCCATTTCTGATTACAGTGTCTGTGTCTGTAGCAGATAATTGTGGACACAGGTTTAGCACATGCATGTATGTATACACACAGGATGAGTGGTGCATGTATACGTGATGGAATACCATTGCTTACCATGGCCATTGTACAGTGGTTATGGTGAGTGTAGGACATATTGTGGACATGCCCGTGCCAGCCCTGACATGGCATGCTACAACATGACTGCAACATTGAACGTCACACATACCCAATGTGTGTCATGTGACCTATGCACTCAATAGCATTACAAGACATATATGTGTCACTTTGTACAAATGGTCATTGCTATGCATATTATGTATAGGTGCATATGTTTACACACACACAACATTGAGGTGCATAGCAATGACTGCTATGTGTAGTACTGTGGTCACTGTAACTGGATGGGGTGTAGTACCATGAGCCATCATCATGCATCATGTGGTCACTCAAGGCTACTAATGTGTGCCAGACCGCCACCTAGCATGCTGTACCTGAACTGCAGTACCGTGGCAACATTCACAATTACACAGTCACTTGTTACATGGGTTTGTAAGGTGCCCAATAGGGAGCATTGCCTAACATGAATGTGTTATGTGTTGAAGAGTGTCGCACAGCCCCATGATAAGCCTCTACCCTTCAGGTATATTATGTGTGCTTTGTGGATGACATGTGGGATACTGAAGTGTGACCTTACAGCGGGTGTCTGGATATGCCATGTGTAGCATGTTAAGATGTACTGCGTATGACAAAGTTGTGTATATTGTGTACATGTGTATCAACTATGTCTATACAATGTCCAGTACAGTGTTGCTACAATTGTGTGCGATGCTCTTTGTATTGCATGTGATTGAGGCAGCTACTGACATTACTGAGATGTGTATAGTCTCACAGCAAACATGCACAGCATGCATTATGCGTAGGTGTGTTACGTGTACATGGCCTACACCTCACCTATGACATGCACATTTCATTAGCAATATTACATTTATAACACACTCACCAGCATCGACCGGCTGCCTTGCTGTCACATCAGAGGGACCTACAAGAATATGAGACAGTTTGTCAGT
Source organism: Protopterus annectens (assembly GCF_019279795.1). NCBI lineage: Eukaryota > Metazoa > Chordata > Ceratodontiformes > Protopteridae > Protopterus > Protopterus annectens. Next base: position 1,537,629,203 of record NC_056732.1, read on the forward strand.
GGCCACAACTGTGGCATTGCTACTGTGAGTTTTCTAAACTACAGTAGTACAACAGCCGACAGTCACAGGTGTACAGATCATATTCCACATATCAGTATTGCACAACACTAGGCAGCACAACTGCTAAACACACAGTACACATCTCACATATGCATAATCTACCAATACAGGTAACAGTAGTCTACAGATAAGGCATGTTACTTGCACGCTCAATGCCAACATGCTGGGTGGCTTCGGACTCCATGATGACACATGTATGTTGCTGTTCCTGTTGTTGGCCAGGACCCACCAAGCTTATGAGCAGCTCCTCCACTATGATGAGGGGGAGGGGATGAATGGCTACCCCACCACCTGTGGCAAGCTGTTGTCTATGGATATCAGACGCACGCTGCCGGACATGTCTAATTAAATAACTGCAGTGATGGCGTACCTGCTCATATGTCCGGTTATGCATGCCTATGTCATTTACCCGACGAACAAGATCTTGCCACAGTGCAGTCCGCTCATGCTGGTCCTGGCTGGTTCTAGAGAACAGCAGGGTGTAGTGCTGCACCAGGCTGCTGTGTATCTCCTGTTCCTCTGCAGCTGTATAACACGGGTTGCGTTGGTGGGCCATGCCCCTGGAAGACAATTAAAAAATATGTGTGAGCAAGTCATGTGGCACACTTAACGTTCTAAAGTACAGATATCAATTAACTGCCATAGATAGCATCCGATCGGCTGTCAGAGGATACACACGTTAAATAGCACATATTAGTGCTCAGGCCACAACTGGCTGACAGTGCCTGGCATGCTCTATATATCAAACCATGTTCTGCACAGCAGCAAAGAGAAGCCAGTATGTAAGACTATACACCAGTACATGGCACACTGTATGTGACACAATGCACCACCTAGCCACAGGAGGTATATATCAAGCTAATGCATAAAGAAAGATGTCATCCATTGCAATGAATGTAAAGTACAGTTACAGCATTACCAGTATACCACCCTAGTCGTTGATGCCAAACCCCTGCCTAACATATGTGCACAGTTGTTAATATAGGTGGCATACTGCTGTACTAGACTATACATGTTGCTAGATACACACGTATACCATGTAACACACATATGATTGAGGGCATGGTACAGGCATAATTGCACACACATCAGACATACATACAACACAAAAAAGCGAAAATTAAACTGAGTGATCACTTAAGATAAAATCACAAACTATTTTATTAGCACTTTCAGAGTGGTCAGTGCCTCTCCTTCTTCAGACCTGGTCTGAAGAAGGAGAGGCACTGACCACTACGAAAGTGCTAATAAAATAGTTTGTGATTTTATCTTAAGTGATCGCTCAGTTTCATTTTCGCTTTTTTGTGGTTTATCAAGTTTTCCGTTTTTTGGTTTGTTGATACATACAACACACAAATGTATGCCAACCCAGATGAGCTTTATTTATTTATTTATTTATTTGCAGTTGGTTTACCAGAATAGTCCATTGGGCCAAAAGAATCCGTTTTCAATGGAGTCCTGGGGAGAAAAGCTCCAATACAGACAAAATTAGGTGCATACAAAAATTACAAAAATTACAAAAATGATTGTACAGAGTAAAACATAAAACATTTAAGCTCACAATTCAAAAGCATTCAAATCAATATAGTATGATGAGGATAAATGAGAGGTAAGAAAATTGAAAGAGTAATGTGACATACATTTAGAGGAGTTATTCAAGCAGACATCAAATAACCTTACAGAGTAGATATACTGATGGAACATTAGGTTTGTAAGGTAGAGATACGTATCAAAAGTGTAAAGGATGATGAGATATAATAAATTTATGAGAGGAGGGAGCAAGAGCAATCCCATTGGGACCTCAGGTATGTATGGAGAGTTTTTGAGCGTGTACGGTTAGAGGTGGTAATGGATGGTGGGAGTGAGTTCCAGAGGCGGGCAAGGTTGAAGGATAGTAAGTGTTTACCTGGGGGATGAGATGGTTTATGGACTTCTAATAGGTTTTGATTGTTAGACCTTAATACTCTATTTGGTAGGTGCATTTTGAAGGCAGAAGACAGGGAGGGACAAAGAGAAGGACTAAGAATGAGCTTGTGAGCGAAAGTCAGCTGTATATAAGTGAGATGATTAGGTAGTTCGAGCCAGTTTAGGGTTTGGAGAGAGGAACAGTGGTGGGTGGAGGACCTGTGTCCATTTGCAAATTGGCAATTTTATTATAGCAGGAGGAAAGCTGGTTTTAGAGAGGTCTGAAGATTGGTCAGTAGTGGGGCCCCATAGAAGGAGGGATGAAAAAGAGGAAGCGAGTGATTTTGGAGGAGCTTGTAAGGTACTGATTCTGGCGGTAGAGCATACCTAGTTTTGATGAGTTTTTAATATTTAGTTGTAGATGGGAGTTGTAGCTAAGCCTATTATCAATTTGTACACCTAGTAGCTTAGTTTCAGTCACTAGTTCAAGGGTAAGTTATTTTGGCTGGTAATTGAGAAAGAGTTTATATTGAAGGAAGTGGATTTGGAGGGTAAATACCATAAGTTTTGTTTTGGAGGCATTGAGTGCCAAGTGATTTATTTTCATCCACTGTTAGGTAATTGAAAAGCTTCCTGGGTAAGTGTTTGGAGTTGAGAGGAGGAGGTGGCAGAGCAGATAATGGTAGAATCATCTGCATATTGGATGATGTTTGCAAAAGGAATTGATTTGTGGAAATCGTTTATAAATATATTAAAGAGGAGGGACCAAGAATAGATCCTTGAGGAACTCCAGTGGGGTACTAAGGAAAGTGGCCTTTTTCCATATTACAGCTTGGTTTCTATTTGATAGATAGCTGGAGAACCAATTTATGGAAGAAGGAGAGGTTAAGTTTGACAGTTTGGTTAAGAGCAGATTGTGTGAGATTGTGTCGAAGGCCTTGGAGTCAAGTAGTAGGAGTAGAGACAATGTGGCCGGAATCACGTGCTGTTAACAGTCTCAAGGAAGGATAAGAGGGCTGTCATAGTGCTGTGGTTTGGCCTGAATCCATGCTGTGTAGGAGTTATAAGGTTGTTGTCTAAGAGATGTGGCAAGAGTTGAAGGTGGACACACTTTTCCAGAAGTTTAGAAATAGGGGACAGGATAGCAATAGGACGAAAGTTGTTGATGCTACAATTGTTGCCTCTTTATGTAGAGGATGATGAATGCTTGCTTCCACAGTTGGGGCACAGTGCATTCATGAATAGAGCGGTTGATTAGAATGCTGATGGGATAAGCAATAGCATCTGCAGCTATGCTTAGGAAGTAGGAGGGAATGGCGTCAGGGGCATTTAGTACAAGCATTTAGTACAAGGCTTCAGTTTCTGAAGAAGTTTCTTTATAGCGGAAGTGGGTGTAGGTTTTAGTGAGAATAAAGAGGAATGTGGAGAGAGAGAGTTTGAGGGGGGTGTGAATGATGAGGCAGTTGGAGTAGTGGATAAGGTGGAAGATAGGCAGTGTGAGGTGGAATTGGGGATAGGGTTGTGGGTGGGAGAGGGAGGGGATGTATTAGATAGTGAGGTGGGGCATGTGAAGGAGGAGGTGAGTTTGCTAATGGAGTCAATGAAAAAGAAGTTAAACTGCGTAGCTAAATCTAAGTCGGGACTGTTTGGGTCTGGGGTTGGGGTGTGTGGGTTGCTGGGGTTAAGGAGGGTGGATATCCCCTTCCAAAATCTTTGAGGATTGGTTTTATTATTGTTTTGGAGTGTGAAGAAGTATTTTTGTCTATCTGAGGTTATTAGCTTTTTTACTTTATTTCGAAGGGTTTTGAATGCAATATGATGTTCTGGGGTCTTAGTTCTCAGATAGAGTCCCCAGGCTTTGTCTCTAAGGCGCATAGTTGATAGTGTGGTTTTGGTTAGCCAGGGGGCTGAATTTGTTTTGATTCTTTTTGTTCTTAGAGGGGCATGGGAATCAAGTATTCTTAAGAAAGTGGAGTTAAAGTGAGCAACTACTTCTTCTAATGGAAGTGTCTTTAGATTGTTCCAATTAATTGCTTTCAAGGAATCTACAAAGATTGATGGGTTGAAGCTTTTGTCGTTACGAGTAGTAATGTAGTTGCTACCATACAGTACTGTGTGTCACTACTTACAAAACCTTATGCCTGAGGTATGTAATCTGTGAGGACAACAGGGAACACACAAAATAGTGTTTCCAAGCAATGTGAACATACACCATACTGTACTGTTTAGGCCTACAGCTTCAGGTAGTACTACAGTTCATATGGGAGTTGGATTCACCAGCAGTACCACTCACTAAGCATACATGTATTGCTTTAGCCTACAATGGGACACCACAGTCGACAACAAGGGACTATGTCACACCGTATGCCATACTACTTTTCCTGCCTAGCAATAGCATACACATATTTTGCTGGGATCACAGCTAGGACACAAACTACCATGACAGAAACAATTTCACACTAAGCTATCACACCTTTACAGACCTTGCACACATTCAACAACACATTCACCATCACACTCAGTCAACTTCACATAGCAATTATTGCACTAAGTACATGTTTGTGTGCATCGTGTCATAGGTAGGTAATACGCTATTGGCCCTAGGGCCTACAGCAGCCTAGCCATACACTACCCTAGCATTTGACACACATGTAATTTAATTTCACTTGCCCCTGTCAACCAGAGCCACAGAGGTGATTCCCGGGGTGTATTTCCTATCTCCCAACCAATCATCAGGAGTATTTATGACAACTGCTAATGAAGAGCTTTGTTTGCTATTGATAAATGGTTTATTCCAGAGTATGGCGTGTCTCTGAGATAGGAATCTATCCCTCCAGCATGTGCTGTTTAGTGAGCTGACAAGGTTTAGGGCCCTAGAGCGTGTATCTTGTAGGGATTGTAATATGTTTACGTGGAGGATGTTCAACAGCTATGGGTGTGACATAGCTCTGTATGTTAGGCAGAGGTCACCTCTGGGTAGGCGGTATGCAACACAGTCTAGCTGTGGTATTGTGAGTTGGCCTGCATAGGGCATCTGTTTGAGGCTGGTATTACTCTTTGTGAGTTATGTCTGTTGCCTTTCCAGTTGCTGTAGTTGTCATGTGAGGTACATACCACATGGGGCATTGTACTCTATAATGGGTTTTCAGTGTGATGAGAAGAGGGGAACACTGACCTATATTTCCCTAGATGATACACCTTTTGTGATGACGTGTAACACGTAGACAGATTACATGACTAGTGTGGCACTGTGATTATCAAAGGGGAAGCTACTGTCCACCTGTGTCCCATGTTCCCTTATCGGTGTTAGGTAGACTACCACCTATGTGGTAGTTAATGGGTACAGTGTTTTCACAAGAAGGGATGGCACTGCAGTGTCAACACTGAGCTTCAGTCCATGACTTGGTCACCAGGCACCTGTCGCAGTAAGTCTGACCCCGTGTCTCACTCTCTCTCTCTCTATATATATATATATATATATATATATATATATATATATATATATATATATATATATATGTATACACACATACATACACACATACATATAAACATCCATTGCTGTACATATAGATGAACATATAGGCACATATACAGTCCACTTTTCATGGTGGGAATATCAGTTATACGACAGTTGTGAGATATGCAGTTATGTAATAATATTGCACAGTGTTGTGCAGGATGCATTGAAGGTGTCCTCAGCCCATGTAGCTTTAGCAGGCCTCACTGGGTGCAACACTGCAAAAATGACAAATCATACCCACAGCATTTAACCACCACATGTCATATACCAGCACTGCATGCTGTTTTCTTTGCCACACACTACAACCTACATAGATATATGCACATAACAACCTTCAACAATATATATATATATATATATATACACACACACACACACACACACACACACACTTCACAAACAGTTGCAGTATCTCCCTTGCCCTATGCACATGTACAGATACATATAGATACGTACTGCTGCCACATATGGATGATTCACAGTATGTAGAGTGCTCTTCAAAAACATCTACTACATGCCAGCAAATACATATGTGTTACATACCTTTCCTTTGTATTTCTCTGTTTCGTCTGTTTTTAAAGGAAATAATTTTTTTGGGGGTTTTCTCTGTCTCTTGATGTTGCTTTTTCTTTTTCTGTGTCTGTCTGTTTCTGTCTCTTGGCTTTGTCTGTGTCTCTGTCTCTGTTTCTGTCTCTCTCTTGCTCTTGCTCTCTCTCTGTCTCTGTTGCTGCAATGATATTATTGCATGTGTGGACAGCAAGTACAGCCTGCTTTTCTAGGTATCTGCACATGTGCATGTGATGGCCTCTGCACCAATTGGTGCCCACCATTTAGTAAATGCATGCAGCCTGCTGTGTGGTAATTGCAGTACTCACTGTCATAGCAGCCCACTGCTATAAAATGCTAAGTTAAGTAGGCGTAGCCCTTTCAGCTTTCCAAAGTGGGGCCCATGCTTGTTTGCTGTGGACACCGTTGTGTCAGTCAGAAGGTTGCTATACTTCTTATATCTGAATCTAGGGTTGTAGCCAGTGATTTGCATGTTGTACTCAAACCTGAATGTTGCCGCTTCTAGTATGCACTTGTCAGTGTAGAATTTTACTCACCCCTCCAAATGCTAACACAAGATACATGGGAGTATGAACTTTCTTTTCTAATTAGACAATTAACTGCCATACAAAAGTAGTTATTGCAATGTATTCTTCTGGCACATGAACTGTTTGTGAACTACTATACTGTAAATATTACTTTACTCACTTCTGAACGGTTTGTGTTTTTTTTGTGTTGACATTAGCACAGGCTGCTCAAGACAACTGGATATATTTCAGTACTAAATATGCCTACCTACATCCTTGGTAGAGCCTGAATACACAGGTATATTATTCTTTTGGGTAGGGGTGCAGAAGTACAGAGAGCATTATTTATTATTGTGTGATGTTTATCTTGCTGAACATACAGGGTTGCTGTGTACCTGTTAGTCTATCAAGGCAAGTAGTTTGTCTGCGTATCTCACACCTGTGGATATATCCAGATGGTAGCCAGAGGTTAGCCTATTATTCTTTGTGCACCACACCGGTCTTTTCAGCACTGGAACAATGGCATTGTCACAGTCGGTTGCTACCAGTGCATGGCTACATCCTTTGATATTTCTGTGTTGTACTCCTACATAAGGGTATGCTTGTGGGACTCCTTCCAAAGCTATTTGCAGAGTGTGTAACAGTGGAAAAGCTGATATGCCTGTGTGTTTTTGCCCCTGCCAGGCCTCTCATACACTCAGGTATATGTTTGAACAGCCTCAGGGAAAGGTACATATAAGTGAGGTACACCTGTAATATAATACAGACATTAAGTTGCGACTGTGAGAGAATCAGAGCATATGTATTAATACACATTTTCTGACGTGCAAGCAGTGTCTACTCTTAATTATTGACATTATTTATTAAGTGTAATTCCCCACTTTTCTGCCTAACGTCAGTACTTTTCAGAGGGATTCAGAGGGACACAGCTAACATTTGTTTATGAATCAGGGACATCCCTGACAAGCAGCCAAAGTTGGGAAGTATGGCCTCTGCCCTATTCAAATATGCCAGTGTTTATCCTGCTCTGATACTGTGTGGGGTTTTTAAAGTGCTACTGTAACATTATTTTCTGCTAGAATGGCTGGTTCTCTTTTCACAGTCATGTCATGCAATTCCACAACAACTGCTGGTAAAGATCCACAGAACAAGATTTGTGTTATGGCATTCCTATTTTCCCTTTACATTCACTCATTGTAATGCATGATATATTTATTACAGCACCAACTTGTTGTATGTCTGCTGTGGCTTAGTGGTACTTCATGCAGTGTAGTGTGTCCAAGGTCCGGGGCTGAAGACTGGCAGAGGTGTTTTATTTTGCTGCTCAGCAAATCAAGGGCCCTGCCATGCAGAGTGACGAAGGCACTTTTAAGCAGTTGTAAGCGGGTTTGCATGATGCTTAGCAATACTTAGCTAAGCGCACACAAGCACACACTAGTGCAAACCCGCTAACTACTGCTTAAAAGTGCTTACTCCTGCTAACCCCCGCGCTCATTTCTTTGAAAGAAAAGAAAATGGGGAGCTAGGAAAGTGGTGAAAAAGGGGCGCAAAGAGGGAAAGACAGTAGGGAAAACAGTTCGGGATGTGCAGGACGGGGTAGGAAAGATCCATAGCTGCCCATTTCTTTAACAGCAACAGCTGTGCATATACTAATAATTTGGACGGAATTTTGAAACCTTCCACCCCTGAGAGAGGGGTGAGGTCAACAAAGTATGTTGTACTGCCAATTAAATTTCAGTTTATGTGTCCAGCGGACATGTGTGCAAAATGGGCAGCTATGTATGGGGCGTAATTTTTTTTTGTGGGAGCAGATTGCCCATTTGTTTTTTCAGGTGAGAGTGGTATGTGGGGTAGGGGAAGTGGGTATATTTGGGGAGGTAGGTTGGGGAGGTAAACAGACAAGACAAACAAGATGCATACAGGGGCGGAATATGACACATGGGGTGGGTGAACACCATTGACAGGGAAGGGTGTTTGGAAATCACAAGCCCATGAGCCCACAGATGTCAACAGTGGAACTGACATCCCCACCCATGGGCAGTCACCACTGCACCTTCACAGCCCAGAGGGTGGCTGTGCTGGGGGCTGTGTAGGAGGGGCAGGCTCACCCGTGAGTCATGCCACTCTTGCCTCGAGCTGGCGTAGAGGATCAGCGACTGTACGCTCGATCTCCCTATGCACCACAGCCCGGACCATTTGGAGGGTGATAGGTGGCCCTCCTCCGGCCATGCTTGCACGGGGGGGGTGATGAGCCCCATCCCCTGCAGCGCTTCCACCCGAAGGTGGCACAGGACCACTGGAGGAGGAGGTCCTGGGCTGGGCACTGGACATGCTGGTGCCAGGTGCCATCGCCAGCTGAGGTGGAGAGGAGGGTCCACTGGGACCAGCCTTCCCACACATTCTATGTTTAGCAAGATTTAATGACAATATGGGTTAGTAACAGACAACAGCATTCCAAATTAGTTGTAACAGCATGCGGTAGTATTCCCATTAACCCAACACACAAGAATTCCAACAGTTAAGCAGCAAGCATAACACATGCATATTTAGAACAACAGTGGACATTCCAACAGCATGCAGGGTTCATTGGTGGCAACAGGCCACCAAGATTGTGGTATGTGAACAGGGCACATGCATCAAAGTACATGCAGATATTTATAAACCAATAGGACATATGTCCCAACAAAGTTTGTCAGATTACACATACCCATTTAGGTGTGGAATGCCATTATGTATGACCATAAAGTAGGGTGTAAAAGGATCACTCCATTAACAACTTATAAATACTTATAACTTTACTCTACATTCCTACTGACTGCAGGTATATATCCCCTACATGTATTATTACACTAGGCAGTGTCCATTAAATTGTGAAATGGGTTTTGATAGTTGTTTATATACCTGATCTGTATCTGACATACAAACTGTTCAAGATGCAGATGTTACTGCTACGTATTTATATATTTCATTTATATTCATATATCTACATATCTGGCTGTCTTCAGGTGACATTATCAGCTACATTTAAACAGACCCCTACATTTCTAGCAGCACACTGACATTTGTGGGGAACACAATCACAAGCTACTCATGTGCCAGATTAACCTGTACATGCTAGCCAGGAGCCAACAGTTGAGGACTGTATATATGCTTAAGAGCTACTGGCTTTCCCTTCATCCACTTTATATAGACCCACACAAGTGTGGATTGACAGCAGTTAATACAACTGTACTATTTCCGTAATGCAAGGGTACAACAACATATCAAAGAAAGTGACAAGGACACAGTCCAGGAATTATACCTTTATTAATTACATTACACCCTTTTGTAGTGGCTCTCTCATTCATTTCATATTTTGGTGCATGCAGAATACTTTTATTCCGGACTTATTATACCTTTATTAATGGGTTACAACACTTTTTCACGCTCTCTCACTTATTTTGTATTCCAATACATGCAGAGACTTTATTCAAGACTTTTTATATCTTTATTAATGGGTTACAACACTCTTTTTCAGTTACTCTCACTTATTTTATATAATAATACATGTAGAATAATTACTAACCTGCCTGGTAGCGCAGCCTTAGCAGCCTATCTGCATAGGCTTGCCCATTCACAGCATGGACACCTGCAGCTGTGAAGTAAATGAAGGGATATTGAGACATACCTATCCATTATATAGACTACAATAGCATTTCTTACATACTCCATTCCATGGCTACCTACTCAGTAGTGGGGCATCTTGCACGTCACGGGCCTCCTGTATCCATCCGTTCAGTTGGTCCTGCTTCCATCTCTTCAGGTCTGCATGGTGGTGATGGACCTGCTTACCAGTCTGAGGGACGCCTGTGGCACTGGTGAGATCATGAGCTAACTTGTTCCAAGCCTCTGCTTTGTACTCCGTCCCTTGAAACTGGTCCTGCAGGAGTCTTGACTCATGATGGTGGACAAGGAGCCAAACCATGTATTTTGACTCCTCGATTCCCCACTGTTGCACTTGAAAGCGAGTACCCTCTCCAGCACCAGCCATGCTGACTGCAGATGGGAGCTACAACCAGTTATGGAGAGTAATCCCGCCTATGGAGCTTAAATATGCCTCATTTCCCGCACTTATTTGTGATTGGCCGTTTTTGAAAATTCTCAGCTAACAGCCAACCTGCTTAGCAATGGTTAAACTTCCATTTCTAAGTATATGTATGTTAACAGTGGATGTGTATGCTATCCTGTCATGGCTTAGTGGTTCAGTACTTTGATTATGGTGCACAGTGTCCTGGGTTCGAGCCTTGTCATTGCTTTTTATTTTACTACTATCCAGACAGGCTAGGGGGTGTGGCTGTGTTTAGGTGACTTTGCTCAACTTTGCTCTACGTTGATCCACGTTGCCCGACGTTGCCCGATGGTGCACTGATTAGCGCAGTGCGCAGCTCCACACAAACCTATTGCACTAGGTAAAGCACTGCTTAGCTATGGGCAACTATATTGCACTAGGTAAAGCACTGCTTAGCTATGGGCAACTATATTACACTGGGTACAACGCTGCTTAGCTATGGGCAACTATACTGCGCTGGGTACAACGCTGCTTAGCTATGGGCAATTATATCTCAATATCCTAAATGCTGCTCACCTTCTTATATTTATATATATATACATTTTGTTCACTAATACATAGGCCATTTCAATGCTTTTTTACTAAAATTTCATTCATATATGTAAGGAATTATTTTATATACTAATTTAAAACATAAAATAGAAAGGGGAGTGGTGGGACTAGAAGCAGGAATGCCTCCTCTTTGTGCAAAGTCTCCACCACTACGCTATTGCTATTTGCCTTAATTTGCATAAACATTTCTTATTATGCTCTTCGATGTTCAAATTGCTAACTATAGCTAAGCAATGGGCACAACCTCGCAAACACGTGCAAATACGGGCAGCTATATCGGGAATTATAAAAGAAAAATAAAGGTTTACATTTTACAATTACAAAGGGGTTTAGTATGTGGGGATGTGTAGTGTTTGCTATGTGTACATTTCAGCGGACTCGCTCATTGCACTTATCATTTTTACATTTATATAGTTGCAGGGGCGTGGATATTTGGACTGCTCAGCAGTCTGACATGCCCCCTGCAGTCTTACACGCTCCGTATTAGCCTTCCAGTTGAGTCAGCGCACCCTCATGAATATGCATGGTGCGCTGACGTCTTCCTGTTAGACTGCCGTTTCCGTGTAAGACTTATTTAGTCTTACACAGAGGATTACTGAATCCCCCCATGGTCTTTCGACCAAAATGGTTCGATATTATAACATTCGAAGTTTTAAGACTTCGATGTTATAATATAGACCCAATTAAACAGTAGATGATTAATAGATATTACACAAGCTTTAAATTATGTAATTGTTACTGCATATCCAGCTATGAGACTTTTGAGCTTGTTTCTCTGAGTTGTCATTAGTTTTATTTTTATTCATTTTATTTGACGTTTTTTTGACTGGGAAAGTCCGACTGGGTCAGGAACCCATTTTCAATGTAGTCCTGGGGAGAAACATCCCACAAAGTATAAAAACATTTTACAAAAAATGAAAGCATTTTACAATAATGAAAACATTTTACAAAAAAATATATTCAATGATCATTACATTTCTGTGGAGGTGTAGTTTACATATAACAAGTTGTTATGTTGACATATTGGCAGTTGACAATTCTTTCAGCAGTAAATATTGCCATCAAGAAATACAGGGATAAAGGTTAAGTACAGCTGGTTTATGCAGTTACAATCTTTGTAAGTAGGATGTTAGAATGCAGTTATAATGAAAGTGAAGGATGTCTACAGGGGGGTTTATGCAGACTGCAGGTAGATCTTTGGAGTAATGAGATTAAGACAAAAGTAAAGGTTTAGCTGAAGGACAATGAGTAAGACTATCAGCTCATTTGTAGAAGAGATGCGGGGCAGCAAGGAGGGAGCTAGGTTGATTGGAACAGGGGCTGGTAGGTTGATTTGGAAGAGGGGCAGATGTTTGTATTTTGCAGGTGTTGTTTTAGCATGAGTTTAAATTTGTTGTCTGTAATTGTCCTGATGCTGCTTGGTAGGGTGTTCCAGAGTTTTGCTGTAGTGTAGGAGTATAGGCACTGACCAGCTTTTTTGTTTGGTCTGTGTAGGGTTACTAGTTGCTTGTCATCAGATCAGTGATTTCTAGTAGGTATGTAGGTTTGGAGGAGTGAGTTGAGTGCTGGGCAGTAATCAGGTTGATATATAACTATGTGTGCCATATTTAGTTGTAGGTGGTCTAGGAAAAAGTTGGAGTTTGAGCCAATTGAGGTTACTGAGGGCAGTTCTCTGGTGTGTGTTGTGGGGTGCATTTATAGTGAATTTTGCAATTTTAAGGTAGCAGGATTCTAGTTTATTTTTCAATGTAATCTGAATGTTTATCAATATGGGAGCACCACAGAAAAGAGAGAGAGGAGCAGATAAGTAGCAGCCAGGGTGGTTTTGGTGGTTGAGTTCATGACGTTTTTGTGATGGTATGGCATGCATAGTTTGCAGTAGGTTTTTTATTGCATTGTGAATATGTAAATCAAAGGAGAGCTTATTGTCTATGGTTACTCCTAGTAGTTTGGCTTGGGTAACAACTTCTAGTTGAGTATTGTTTAGAGAAATGACCTTGAACTTGGCTGAGAGATTATTGGGCATGAAAAGGAAAGGTTAGGACAGGGGTCCAGGGAAGTAAATAGTGTGGGAAGAAATAGCCAGGGAATTGTTATGGCTAGGCTTGTATAGGCCCTAGGGCTGATAGTCTAGTACCAACCTATGAACCTATGTTTTATTAGGCTTAAGCAGGAGCTGTGCCTTATTCAGTCAGGTCTCTATGGATGTAACGGCAGTTTGGGTTAGATGTTGAAGGTGTTTTATATTGTTGGAGGAGGAGATGATAGTAGAATTGTCAGCATATTGTATTAAGGAGCTTTGGTTAGAGGCGGTGTGAAGGTTGTTAATAAAGATGTTAAGGAGTAGTGGTCTGAGAATGGACCCCTGTGGAACTCCAGTGCTGTTTGTTAGCTAGCTTGAGAAGGTTCCCTGCCATTTCACGCATTTTTGCCTGTCTGTTTGGTAACTGTTGAACCATAGTTGAGAAGTAGGGGAGAAACCAAGGTTAGAGAGTTGTTGTATTTGTTTTGGGTACAAAATGGTGTTAAAGGCCTTGGATAGATTAAGAAATATTACAGATGTTAGCAAGTCCAGCATCCCTGGCTTTTTTGACCGTATCAGTGAAGGAGACTAATTCAGTAGTACTATGTGATGTCTAAAACCATGCTGGGTGGGGGTAAGTAGTTTGTTTTGTAGAGTATGATTAAGTAGCTGTTTATGTATGCATTTATCTAATAGTTTGCATAGGGGAGATAGTATAGCGATGGGGCAATAGTTTGAAATATCATAGGATTTACCACCATTGTATAGGGGGGTTATTATGGATTTTTCCCGAGGGTGGGGATGTAGGATTCTGTGATGGATTGGTTGATAACTATACTGACTGTGTAAGCTATGACATCAGCTTGAGCTTTAAGTACTCTGGTGGGAGATTGTTAGTAGAGGGAGAACAAGGTTTTAGTTTGAGGAGTAACCTGCATATTTGGTGTGTGGGTACAAGTTGGAGAGTAAGGAGAGGAAGATGTTGGTGAGTTGTCTTAGTATCCTGAGGTAGATAGGAAGATGCAGAGGAAGGTTCTATAATAGTTTAGGGAGTAATGGGGTTTTGACTGGGGTGAGAGTTTAAAGGCTGGTCAGAGAGATTGAGTAGCTTGAGTATGCTGTAAATGAAATGTGTGTTGAAAGCTTTAGCTATTTGGGATGGTGTTTTATCAGTGGCGAGGGGGGATTCTTTGGTTCCTAAGTTAAGGAGCTGAGAGATGGTATGCACAAATTTTTGGGGGTTATTTTCATTAGAGGTTAACTGGTGGGGAAAATATTGCTTTTTGTCATTGTTAACCATTTTATTTGCTTTGCATAGTTGCTTGTACTTTTGGAAATCTGGTTCACTTTTAGTTTGTTGCCATTTTGCTTTGTCTCTTGTTACTAGTAGGTTTTTGCTGTCTTTGGTTAGCCAGAGAGTATGATTTGTTTTTATTCTTTTAATGCAGAGGGAGGTTAGGTTGTTAAGGGTATCTAAGAATATTTTGTTGAAGTGGCTAAAGGTGTTATCTAATAGTAGGGGTTTTAGTGAGGACCAGTTCATAGATTTTAGTATTGAGTTAAATTGTTGTTGTTGAAGTTAGACAAATTATGTGAAGTTTTATAAATGTGTTTTTTTGGTGGTATGGGTTGTGGTTCTGTTAGTATAGGTGGGTAAGTGGTCACTTAAATTAATAAGTAGTGTTCCAGAGTTGGTATATTTGTGGGGATCTGAAACTAGGATCTAGTGTAATGTAGTTCCTTGATCCTTATTTTTTGAAATTCTAGTTGGGGCAGACATAAGTTGGGTAAAGCTGTATAGGTAGATGCTAATGGTGGGCTTATCAGAGTTTAGACGTTGCCAGTTTATGTTGGTATTCCCTAGAATGATGGCTTCATTGGTATTGCTTAAGGGAAGTCCAGGAAAGGAAATCTTCTAATATAGAGATGTTTTTCCCTGGTGGTATATATAGTACTGCAATGCATAGATGTTTGGTATTATCGCTTTTTCAAGTGGCTAAGAGAATTTCAGCAGAACAGAAGAAGGAGATGGGTTTAACATATGGGAGTAGGATGAGAGTATTAGGGTAGATTAATTCTACACCTCCCTCCTTTTTTGAGTATGGTCTGCTCTAATTATGTTGTAGCCTGGTGGGAGTAGTTCAGTATCTTTAATTTGTGGCTTGAACCATGTTTTAGTGAGAGCTAATATATCAGGGGGTGCTGGCTTGGTTGCAGATGTTATGCAAGTTAAGAGTGATTAAAAGTAGATTTTTAGGGGAAGATGTTTTGGAAGAGGTGGGATTAGACAAAGGGCCAGGGTTGTGATGGATATTGCCAAACTGGTCGTCTATGTATGAGTATGTTTTTTTGTGGTGGTTAGGAAGTATTGTTTTAATTAAATACTTTAATTTCATAGTAAATGAGTGTGTTGGTTTAGCTGAATGTTGTGGAATTTTTAATTTAGTGAATAATACTAGACTGGAATTGTATAGTGTGGATGATATATTAGAGAACATTTTTGTTTTTATTTCTAGGAAAGTATTGGATGTGGAAGATTTTACTGGTATGACAAGGTTCTGGAGCTTTAATGTGGTGTATATAAGAAGGGTGAAATTAGTGAGATGAGAGGTAGTGTGGAGGAACTATGGAGAAACATGCTAGTGAAATAAAGAGTAGAAGGGAATTTAATAAGTGAGTGTGTGGGGTTAGGACGGTGGAGTTGTGGAGTGAAGTGGTATGGGATGTGTTGGTTGACCGGTAATGAATGTAGGAAATAGGTGGAGAGTAAATGAGATATTGTGGTTGGGTAGTGTTAGGTGGTAAGCGTTGATTGCATGTAACAGATGATGGAGCAGGGGTTAGGAGTGGTATAAATGTAATTGATGTGTAGGTGGGTGGGAGTGGTGGTAGGGTAGAAAAGTGGAGTGAGTCTAAGCAGAGCAAAGGGTAAATGTACCAGGCAGAGTCAAGACTGAGAGATACCGCTAAGACATAAACAATCAGCAGACCTGATATTGTCTTAACAAAAGACTGTTTCTTTTGCTGAATATCTAGGGGCAAAGACTGTTTCCCTTGCAGAATATCTAGAAAGAAATAATCAGTTTACACTGCAAGCAGAACAGTAAACAGCAAACAGTTCCACAATGGCACTATAAAAACTAAATAAAATTTGTATTTGATTGTGGGAAAATTATGAAGGAAAAAGAGAAACCAGACAGTTGTTTGTGGCAAAACTTCCCCTACTGTTAAGGTCTTTATGTTTTTACTTAGCAACATTTACTCCTGATTGGGTAAGATATTAAGAAAAAAAATGGAGGATGCAGGTAAAACCTGCCTAGGAAGGCGTACACACCTAAGTTACAAATTACTACTGTTCAATTCTGAACTTAAGTTACTTTATTAGACACTTTTTGTTTTGAAATTACGTGAGGTGACATTTTTTCATTCAGGATGGAGTTGTCAGGATTGGTTTGCAAAAGTTCTTATTTAGGCTGAATGGAGGTGTTGCAAGTTATAGCAAGAAATGCCAGTTTGACTTTTCATAATCCTGATACTCAGGCCCCTGTATGTCCCAGATACTTGCCAATAGATCTATATTTAACTGAGCTGAAAAGGTCCTGGACCAGTTAGATTGCCTCCATACTTCTTTATGGACATACCATACAAAAGTAGTAAGACACCCAACCAAAGTCCTCCTCCTGGGTATTTAACACTGGCATTCTCCTAGTGGTGGTCTGTAGCAGCTTCTTATTTTAGCCATCTTGACTTCCAGATTCCAACAGAGATACACTCATAAAAAAAGGGATTCCCAGCACACAGCACTGGGCTGTCTCTGTCTCTCTCTGTCTCTCTCTCTCTCTCTCTCTCTCTCTCTCTCTGAGAAATTGCTTAACATTCACAGTGATAGGTATGCTTTCAACACTGGTATTAACAGTTTGAAACAAATTTTCTTTTACTTTCTGCTAATGTGTAATAATAAAGCAGCTCAGATTCCCAGTGTTATAAAGACTTGTAGTTTATCATCATCAGTCCCCTTTTTCTCATTTGTCTATATGATGTTATATGATGTTATATGATGTTGGGGTGTCACATCAACTTATCACCACTTCTCTCATTTCAGTGCTACTCTCCTATTTTTTTTTGACAGCAATACCTGGCCATCACAGGTCTTCTCTCACACATTTGCTTTGCTGGATATCCTCATTTTATCTTGTGTTCTTCTTGGTTTTCCCAAACCTTCTTCACCAGATTGTCTTCTGCTTTCCTGCACATGTGTCTGAACCACCACAGTCTCTTCTTTTTGGCCTATTTTTGCATTTGGAGATAATTTGGCATCTTCTCTGATATCATTCCTTCTGTCTCACAGTTTGCATCTTACCACCCATCTCAGGAACTTCATCTCCATTACTTCTAGCTTTCTCAACAGCTCTTCCTTCATTCCCTAGGTTTCTATACCATACAGAAATACTGGTTACACCACTATTTTGTCCACCTTCCTTTTCAGCTTCTTTGGCATTATTCTGTCATACACCATCCCAGACACTCTGCACCAGTTTGTTGCAGCCCTTCTGATTCTAGCTTTAACTTTCTTATTCAGACTTCCCTTCTTCTCATTCACCCCTCCCTGATACTTAAAGATGGTGCTTGACAGCTTGGCTGAGACCTCTGTGTCAAGGCAGGGTCTTGGGGATGTTCTGAGCCATCATGTAAAGGTGGCTTTGGCTACTAGTGAGTTAGTTCTGGGTTCTCTCTTGACCTGTGCTTTTGAGGCAGTTGAGAGAGCATTTTCCACATTGGTAGGCAAGACATCCTTGCCCCCCCCCCTCTGCTCCATACCCTCCACAACTGTCTACCCTGTATCCTGAGTCTTTTCATCCTGTTCCATCAGGATAACCAGCCTGGTCAAGCCTATAGATGGTCCTCATCCAGGACTCTGCTCACACTTCTGAGTCCTCCCTGGAACTTCCCACTGGACAGTCCCCTCAGAAGCGTACTTGCAAAAGGAGGCAGTTAGATTCCCCACAGGAATCCTTGATGAAGACTTTGACTTTGATGAAGCAGAGTGGTCCCCCAGATCATCCCTTGAGGAGGTCTCATTTGTTGAAATCCTCAACTTTTGAGACAGAAAAGAGGTTGGTCTTCTGACCCACCTCCAAGGAGGAGTCAGTGTTTCTTGAGGCTTTTGAGAGCTGGCTCAGCTACATCCTAGGTAGCCACCCCCCATCTATCAGGGGAAGGCAGCAACACGCATCGGCAAACCAGGAGATGAACAGTTTCATTTTTAATTTATCCAACCACATTTTAACCTCAGCTGAGTCTTCTTTGTTGGACAAAGGGTTGTCTTTTGTCCCTTCGACAGGTATGGATGTGACTATTTTGCTCACAGATCTGAGGATGTTTGGGCGTAGTGTTGCACTGAAGTTAATACATTTAAAAGACACTATTGAATATACTGGACAGGGTTACTCACTGAGACGTAAAAGTTTGCATAATCCCTTATTACTAGCACATGTTGATTGCTTTATAAAAACATGTGAAAGGGATATATATGAGGGGGTTTATAATAAGAATGTGTGTAGATGTTCTTATTGTAATTTGAATGTTGGCCAAAGAGAGGCTTTGTTGTCTCTACAGAATAATACCGATTTGGTGATTAGGCCAGCTGATAAGGGTGGGGGGATTATACTTATGAACTATACTGATTATACTGGTGCTATGTATGAGCTGTTACAAGATATAGAGACTTATACTGTTTTAGATGTTGCACAGTTCATGAAATTGGTTAAACGGATACAGGATAATTTATATGATTTATTAATGTGCAGGCAAATTGATTTTGAACTGTATAGTTATTTATGTGCTGAGCATCTTTTTATTCCACACATCAAGGGCCTGCCAAAAGTGCATAAGTCTTTGAGTTCACCCCCTATGAGGCCTATTGTTGCAGATGGTGGATGGGTGACTGAAACTATGTCGGTCTATATAGAGAAAAAACTGGGACCCATAGTAAAAGGAATCCCTACCATTTTGAAGGATACCATTCAGTTGTTGGATGATATAGGTATATACACTAGAGAAGCTTTGCCCCCTGGATGTATATTAGTAACACTGAATGTAAAAAAAATTATTTACATCCATACCCAATGAATATGGCCTGGAAGCTATTAGGGAGATGTTAAATGACATAGACACAATAGCGAATAATGATGTGATATTGCTATGAACTTTGTTGGATATGGTTTTGTCTAACAATGTTTTTATGTTTGATGGCCAACTTTATTTGCAGCAATGGGGTGTCACCATGGGCACCCCATGCGCAAATTCCTAAGCTAATTTGGTTGTCTATTGTTGGGAGAAGAAGTTCTTGTTTGATAGCATCTATTACTTGCATGTTCGCCTATATAGGTGCTTTGTAGATGATAGTCTCCTGTTTTGGGATGGGGAATATTCTGATCTATGTGAGTTTATCCACTACTTAGAATCAACAACTGATTTTCTGAAATTTACAATGACATCTTCCAGGACTAGTGTGGACTTTCTAGATGTCACTTTGCATAAGAATGATTTTGGCATGATATCTACTAGCCTCTATTGCAAGCCTTGTTGGAAGAATAGTCTTTTGGAGTTTGGTAGCATGCATCCTAGATTTGTCTTTTCAAATATAGTTAAAGGGCAATATCATAGGGTTAAAAGAATATGTAAGGACCCTAATAATTTGAAAGTTGAAGTGGATCTTTTAGATTGCTTGTTTAATGATAGGGGTTATAGTAAGTCCATATTGGACAGGGCTAGGAATTGATAATTTGAGACTATCAGGATGTGATATGGGTAAATGATATAAGGCAGATAGGCTCTGCTTTACAACAACCTATACTAATGACAATGTGGCTGTGACAGACATTGTCAAATGTAACTGGCATGTCCATAGCCAACTTTGCTCAGCTTTGCCCAACGTTGCTCGACGTTGCCCGACGTTGCCCAACGTTGCGCTAGTTAACGCGGTGCGCAGCTCCGCGCAAACATGTTTTGTTTGCGCTAGTTGGCGCAATGTGCAGCTCCACGCAAAACTATTGTGCTTAGATAAAGCACTGCTAAGTTATGAGCAATTATACTTCACTGTGCTTAATACTAGTGGACTTTGCTTAGCAGTGCTTCACATTGCTTAAGATACGTTACTTATGCATTTATCAGTATGCATGACCATTCCACCTTCTTATATATATATAAAATATTGTTCACTAACTCATAGGCCATTTCAAGGCATTTTACTGGGTTTTAAAAGGTAAATGTTAGGAGTTATTTTTATGCACACATTTCCTACAGAAAATAGGGAGGGGAGTGGTGGGACTCGAACTGGGAATGCCTCCTCTTTGTGTGAGGGCTCTACCACTACGCTATTGCTATTTGGCTTCATTTGCATATCAGTAGTTTATTATCCTCTTCGATGTCTACACTGCTAACTGTAGCTAAGCAATGGGCAAACCCGCGCATACATGCGCAAATACGGGTAGCTATGTTGGGAATCATAAAAAAAAAAGGTAAGCTTTACATTTTTAACTTGTACAGGGATTTAGAATGTGGGGGAGTCTAGTGTTGGGTTTGTGGACATTTGAGAGGACTCGCTCATTTCTGTTGACATTTGATGTTTATGCACTTGCAGGGGCATGGATATTTGGACTGCTCAGCAGTCTGACATGCCCCCTGCACTCGTGCACGCTCCATGTTAGCTTTAGAGTTGAGTCAGCATGCACGTCATGAATATTCATGACAGGCTGACATCTAAATCTTAGACTGCAGTTTCCGCGTAAGACTTAGTCTTATACGGAGGATTAGTGAATCCCGGCCACATTTTAGCTAGAACAACAACAGTACTATGATAACATTTAACTACAAGGGTCAATGTGACTTTCGTGTTATTTACATTCTATCTAGCAAACCTATTTTAGATATTATTTTTATTTTTTGATTTGCTTGTGATCACTTTCAGTGCCTTTAGTTGTATGAGGAATACAACAAGCATTTTCTCCTTTAGTCATGTACATCATGCAAGTTAACCTCTGTTATCTGCTTCTTCCTGATTTTGCAGCAGTTTCATTTCAAACCAATGAGTTTTCATGCCTTTGACAGACCTGTCTAGTGGCTACCCTGAATAAAATGGATGAGACTGTGTCCTTGGTATCATAATAATTTTGCAATGAGAGCAAACTTGGATTTTACTGTTATTTAATGATAAATGATAATCAGGAAACTCTGCCTTTTGTGTGATTAGAAACCCAGTAATTGACTAATATTTTAAAACACTTGCATCGTACTATATATACACATATATTTATATATATATATATATATATACACACACACACACACACACACACACACACACACAATAATGATATTTTATAGCAGTTGTTTAGTAACCTAGTAATATATTACACATGACATAGTCTTCAGAAGTATGTCAACAATAAATACTAGGATCCTACAGTAGATATAAAAAGTGCACACACCTCTGTTAAAATGCAAGGTTTTGTGATATAAAAAAATGAGACCACAATAAATCATTTCAAAACTTTTCCCACCTTTAATGTGACTTATAACTTGTACAATTCAATTGAAAAACAAAGTAGTTAGGAGAAAAATATAAAAAACATACAAAAAGCTGGTTGCATAAGTGTGCACACCCTTAAACTAATACTTTATTGGAACACTTTTTGCTTTAATTACAGCATTCAGCCTTCTTGGGTACACACCTGCCATCAATTAAAAAGACTCTGATTAACCCCAAATAAAGTTCAGCTATGCTGTCCTAGTAGGATTTTCCTGACATTTACTCAGTTGCCTGCTACAGCAAAAAACATGGTTCGTAGAGAGCTTACAAAGCATCAAAGGGATCTCATTGTTGAAAGGTATCAGTCAGGAGAAGGCTATAAAAAAATTTCCACAGAATTGGATATACCATGGAACACAGTGAAGACAGTCATCAAAAAGTGAAGAAAATATGGGACAACAGTGACACTGCAAAGAATTGGATGTCCCTTCATAATTGGTGAAAGACAAGACAAAAACTGGTCAGGGAGGCTGCCAAGAGACCTACAGCAACACTGAAGGAGCTGCAGGAATTTCTGGCAAGTACTGGTTGTGTACTACATGTGGCAACAATCTCCTGTAGTCTCCATATGTCTGGACTATGGGGTAGGGTTGCAAGACAGAAGCCTTTTCTTACACAGAAAAACATCCAGGCCCAGGTAAAATTTGCAAAACAACACATCAAGTCTCCCAAAAGCATGTGGGAAAATGTGTTATGGTCTGATGAGACCAATGTTGAATTTGTTTGGCCACAATTCCAAAAGGTTGGCACAAAAACAGCACTTTGCATCACCAAAAAAATACCGTCCCCATGGTGAAGCATGGTGGTGGCAGTATCGTGCTTTGGGGTTGCTTTACTTCAGCTGGAACTGGGGCTTTAGTCAAGGTGAAGGGAATTATGAACAGTTCCAAATACCAGTCACATTTGGTCCAAAACCTTCAGGTGTCTGCTAGAAAGCTGAAGATGGAGGAATTTCACCTTTGTACACAACAATGACCCCAAGCACACATCCACATCAACAAAAGAATGCCCCATACAGAGCCCAGACCTAAATACAATAGAAAATCTGTGGGGTGACCTGAGGAGAGCTGTGCACAAGAGATGTCCTCACAATCTGACAGATTTGGAGCACTTTTGCAAGGAAGAGTGGGCAAATATTGTCAAGTCAAGATGTGCCATGCTGATAGACTCCTACCCAAGAAGACTGAATGTTATAATTAAATCAAAAGGTGCTTCAACAAAGTATTAGTTTAAGGATGTGTACACAGAACAAAGTATTAGTTTAAGGGTGTGCACATTTATGCAACCAGCTTATTGTACATTTTTTATTTTTTATATTTTCCTCTAACAGATTTGTTTGTTTTTCAATTGAACTGTACAGGTTATAGGTCACATTAAAGTTGGGAAAAGTTTTGAAATGATTTATTGTGGTCTCATTTTTTTATATCACAAAAACCTGGCATTTTAACAGGGGTGTGTACACTTTTTTATATCCACTGCACATTGTTCTTTTAGCCACCAAATGTATGGTGAAATGCCAGCAACAGAATTTTTTGTATGTTCTATTGCAGCTTTCTTTTTGTTGCTTACATAAACTTATCATGTTTTTCTTTTCAATGGCATTTAAGGAGGACAGTTCTGGTTACATGTCTGGATCAGTGTAACACAACAATACCCAAATGTAAAATGAAATAATCAAATCTAGGGAAACATGGTGAAAGTTTTTGGCCACTCATCACTCCAAATTTCTATATTAGAATATGAAAATGATGCAGTGAAAGTGACCTAATACTTCTGCCATATACCAGCGTAAGAACCATAGCCAGTGCATACTGTTTGTCCTCTTGGTACCTGACTCCTTAGCTACTTATTTGATGTGCATTTAATTATATATCTTGATAACTATAGTTAAGGGCTGCACTGACTTTTGCACAGACCATGGTAGAAAAGAATCAATAGAAAAGCCCAACAATCCAGTGAACAAATGCAAAACTACATAAAAATACTGTATTTAGTACAGTGTGACACAGTGCTTCAGCATTAGCAGTTGTTGACTTACATCTCTTTGTTCTCAGATTTGACTGCTGTCTGGGCTGCATTTGCTGTAGAAAGCACACATCTTTCTAGCATTTGCATGCATTATATGTTTTTGCTTTGTGCTCTTGTTTCCTACCATGTTTGAAGAATACATGTTCATAGATTAGTACTAAGCTAACTGCCCTTGTGGACCATTTTAAGTCTACCCAATTATCCCTTGTAAGACTCAAACCCTGCACCTTGTGTTTGTAAGGCAAACACCTTAACCATTAGGCCACCCTCCCAACCCTAAATGCAACAAGGTGAGATGTAGGCTCTAAACTGCTCATAAGTGTGTGTGTGTGTGTGTGTGTGTGTGTGTGTGTGTGTGTGTGTGTGTGTGTGTGTGTGTGTGTGTGTGTGCATCTTGTGATGAGCTGGATTGAACAATCGGATATGTAAAATGTGTCATTCTAAAGTGTCCAGTATGTGTCAGTCTGGGATAAGATGGCAGATAGGACTTCCTGTTTGGGTAGGGAAGGCTTTCAACTCTCATACCGGGCTTTCGGCATACCAGCTAAAGCCTTTTCTGTTCAATAGTGCCTTTTTTAAGTCAGCATTCCTTAATGCGTGTTCCTACATAAGAGAATCAAACTCAAACCAGAAAATATTATAGCAGCACTATTTACTGTTGGCAGTGTAAACAGAAAGATGCCCGGATGTGATGCCTTCCTGTAACTCAAACACATTTATATTTGTGTAGTTACTGAGATGTGGTTTCAGTGAAATGACAGTATTCCTATATATCAGGATGTAGCACCTCTCATGCCATTGGACCTTTGGGTAACTGTGGGGTAGGTATCTGTATTTGTTAGAAACTTCATTATATCACTTTAAATTACCCATGACTCTAAATTGACGCATCTGGAGATTCAAGTCACTCTTAAGAAATCCAAGTATTCTTCATTGTTAGTAACAGATCCCACTTAATATCCCTCAAGATCATGGAAATTACCTTAACACCATTGAGACATCATGTCAAATGTAATACTTTATTGCTAGGGGACCTCAATTACCTAAGCATCAATTGAACCACTTACAGCTCTAAAAATAGTTATGCTCAGTATTTCCTAGATTTTGGTAATGCCACACTGCTGCAACAAGCTGCAAAGCTACTCTGTAGAGGCAAAACATCCTTGACCTAGTCCTTGCTAGCCTAGCACCTACCTCTACCACACCATGTGTCTCCACTTTCCTGGTTAAATCTGACCACACACTGGTCATCCTCTCTTTCAGGTCTAGTTGTACTACCCCATCAAAAATGAGACAATCTTTAGGGATTTCTATAGACAACCCTTCTTCAACTTGTTAAAGACATATGCTAAATTCCCAACAATGCCTTTTCAATAGACCTCACTGGCAGATCTTCTACATTCACCTCTAACTTTTACCAACACCTAAACAGATGCATAAATATATGCACCCATCTTCACTAAATATCATGACAAATTAAGGAATAAACCTCTCTGGTGGAATTCCTATATACATACATTTTATAACAAAAGAAGGAAAATAATAAACATGTTCAAGAACTGTTCATTCTCTTACCTCAAGACCACACTGAAATATGCCAGCAAGGAATAAAGAGCTCTAATGGAAAATGTAAAGCAGAACACAAATTTAAGGTTGCCATCAATAGCAAACAAAACTACAAATCATTCTTCATCTCTGTTGGAAAACTAAATAATATTGTCCAATAATGCACTGAGCTCATCTATAATATCATCACACACTCTTATCCCAAGGATATAGCCAATAAATAAGCAAATCATGTAGTGCTAACTTTACCCCGTCTACCCACATTGTTGCCCCCCGATCCTTCAATATTTAATTTTCCCTGAAATCACCTTAGAACAAGTCATAGAGTCCCTGTCAAAGGCTAAAAATAATACTTCAATGGGACCAAATAATATACCAGGTTCTATTCTGAACATTGCTAAGTATGCATTGTCTGAGCCTCTACTTCAGCTTTTCAACCTTAGCCTGTTCACAAGGTTTGTGCCTGATTCCTGGGGAATAACCACTTTGACTACCCTACACAGGGATAGTCCCAGTGTGGACACAAATAATTATAGATGTATAAGCCTCAACAGTAGTATATGCAAAATGATGGAAAATATTATAACAGAACTTACCTGAGCAGGCATAGTCAGTTTAATTGAATTAGATCCCACTCAGGTTGGTTTTGTGAAGGGAAGGTAATGTTTCCTTAACCTAGTAAGCTTTTTTGAAAAGGTTACAGAGGTTGTGGACAGTGGTCATTCTGTGCACCTTGATTATTTTGACCTGGGTATGGCTTTTGATACTATTCCCCATGCTCAAATTATTCAAAAATTAGACAAACTTAATGTAAACTTCTACATTGTCTGCCTGATTGCAAATTAGCTTTTCAGTGAATTCCAAGTATGAAACTTGCAGGTGAACTTTCTGAATGTAAAATTGTAATGAGTGCAATGTTACATGGATCCATACTGTTTACAACCTGTGTCGCTATGTTAAATGAGTTTAACATAGCGAAACAGCTTTTAAAAAAAGCAATGGAGCATCTCCGTTGATTTTTTTAAAGCTGTCTCGCTATGTTAAACCCATTTAACATAGCGAGACACTTTAAAAAGCAACGGAGATCTTGCTTTCTCCATTGCTTTTTTTCAAAACTGTCTCACTATGTTAAATGGGTTTAACCTAGCGAGACAGCTTAAAAAAAAGCAACGGAGATTCTCTGTTGCTTTTTATAAAGCTGTCTCACTATGTTAAACTCGTTTAACATAGTGAGACACTTTGTAAAAAGCAACGGAGATCTTGCTTTCTCCGTTGCTTTTTTCAAAACTGTCTCGCTATGTTAAATGGGTTTAACATGACGAGACAGCTTTAAAAAAAGCAATGGAGACTCCGTTGCTTTTTTTAAAGCTATCTCACTATGTTAAATCCATTTAACATAGTGAGACAATTTGTTAAAAGCAACGTAGATCTTGCTTTCTCCGTTGCTTTTGCCCACAGCTCTGATGTACTGCGTAGGCATATGCATGCGCAGTACATCAGAACTGCCGCAGAATACCAGACAGCTGCAGAAGCAGGCATTATACAATGCCATTATTTAAGAAAAGTAATTATTTTTTTTCTTAAATAATGTCATTGTATAATAGCAATAACCCACTTCTGGGTGTGGGTAATGCTGGATTTACCCACGGTTGGCTTTGTTTGGTCACTCGGGCTTCACCCTCGTGACCAAACCATGCCAACCGTGGGTAAATCCAGCTTTACCCACACCCAGGCGTAGGTTATTGCTATACTCTTCCACTGAGACTAAACACCCCCAGCACGGTATGGAATATGCACATACCTGATAAACTGAAAATGGACTAAAGTTAAATGCAAAAAGTGCAATGTAGCAGTATTTGGCAAAAAACAAACACTGCTCCCACCTCATATGTTATAAATGGTACTCCTGTTCAGACAGAAATTGTCATAAGAGACCTGTGTATGTCTGGTGATAACTCTATCTTATTAGATCATCATATTTCTACAATAGTCAAGAAATTCTTGCATCTAACTCAATTATTACCAGAGGAACATCTTCAAGAGCTAAAGAAGTCATCCTACCTTTGTATTCCTCCCATCTCAGACCTATAATCAAAAACACATTGCCCTGTTATGTATGAACAAATCTGAGAATATTGCTCAGTTAGAAAGGCCCCATAGATTTTTGACCAAGAATATTAAAAGTCTTAAATCATTCAAGTATCCTGAAAGATTAGCATGACTTTCCTTATACTCAATAGCATATGATGCTCTGTGGATACCTGTGTCCGTTTTTCAGGCCACAAAAGACCTGACTCTATTTGACCTCCTATTTTCCCGTAAAGCCTGTGCTTATAAATGCCTTCATATAAATAAGACTTTCTAAAAGGATAGGTCCCTAACACAGCATATTCTCAAACATTTCTCTACAGCTCAACCAATGCACTACTTTGGCAACCTTTAAGGCTAGGCTTGATGACTGGATTAGTACACAGATTTACACCAGTCTTATCATAAAAGGCCCTGCTCACAATAAGCAGTATTAAGTGACTGATGATGGTGGCAGGCTCTTTACTTAAAGGTATGTCAGGCTAGGTATCATACAGTTCTTAGTATCATTCCTATTTTCCTATGTTTCTATTACCATCATTGTGCAAATGTGATGTAGTGCATCTGCATGCTTGTGTAATGCAAATATGCATGGTTGAGACAAACAGCAGAAATTTTATTGGTAATCGTCTTCTTCAGGAAGAACCTTTAGAGCCAGTTATGAAAATATTAGAGAATATATTTCAGCTTCAGTAGTTTTCTGATTTAATAAAAGTATATGTTTTCTACCCATGTTATCTAATTCGTTTTAACTATAGGACTGTCACATTGCTTGCCTGTCTACTCTTTGAGACCAATCATTTCCTTCTATATTCACTGGACATTATTCCCAGTTATCAGACTGAAGACCTTCTCCAAAGGTTCCAAAGGTTAATTTTGCTGTGTTTATTATTATTTTTTATAGTGCATACAGCATTAGCTATCATCTAGGTTTTCCTGCGTCTCAATTCACTGAAGTCTCAATTGGGCAAGATAAACTGGCTAATCCTTCAGTTGATGAGACAAACAAAAAAGCTTTTTTTTTTTTTTTGAAGGCTACAAATCACTAACTAGTACAGCTCCTATGGTGGGTGGCTTTGCCCAAATACTTCTGTATTTATAGCTCTATGGAGAAAAAAGCAAAGCACAAGTGCGTACCATTACTGTCGGTACATATACATAAACAAACACACACACACACACACACACAAACACACACACACACGCACACACACGCACACACACACACACACACACACACACACACACACACACACACACACACACACACACACACACACACACACACACACACACACACACACACACACACACACACACACACACACACACAAGCTGCATTGATTTCTTATGCAGAAAGTAATCAGGCAGTTGCAATTCAGGAAATTAAATACACAAGTTTGAAAATTTAACTGAAGAGAGGGAGGCTAAGTGGATACTTAAGTTGCAGGCTCACAAATTTGGGTTGAACGATAGGATAGCACTCAAACCGTTTTTAGCCAATAGACCGCTTAAACATTAGTATAATTATTTTAAGTTATTTTACTCTGAGATGGTGTGTTCATATATGTTTTATTGTTTATAAGCACTGTATGTTTGGATATTACTTTGATTGAGTTGATGATTTGCTAAGGAAGTGATGTAATTGTTCCTATTTAAAGGGAGGTTCTTTGACTGCTTTTATGTCTGAAGAAGCGCTAACCTGTACTGCAGTCGTTTTATTTGTTTTGTTTATTTTACGAATAAACTTGGATGCCTATTTCAGGAGAGAAGTTACCATTATTTTTATGAAACACAGCGCATGGTGCACCTTCTAGTTTTACTACTTTTTTGTATTTGCTTTTGCTTCTGAAGGTGCTTCACCCGGTAGGACTTGTTTGTTTTCTTTCTTCTTTCACAAGTTTGAATGTGTTCACTTCTTTTTGGTCAACATTTATATAGTTACTCAGTTGCCCTTATATGGAATAAACTACCACCATCTATATAAACTATCTCTAACACTAATGAATTCAAAACAGCACCAAAACAAAATCTACAGAATTCTTGGCTCTGCCCCTGCCTATCCCTACTTAACTCTTTTCTCTCTTTACTATTTTTCTTCATTGCCTTCTCCTTACACATTTTTTTGTCTAAGTACTTATCTGTTTTCTTCTAACTTTCACATTAACTTCCTTTGTTTGTCTGTACAATTGTACCCTATTGCAGACTGACCTATACTCTACCTTAATTTTATACATTACTGTTTGTAGGTAATATTACTTCAGTACTGAATAAAAGAAAACAACTTGAGGGTGGGGTTGGGTGCAAAAACAACGTAGTAATAAAAGAAAACCAAATGCACCCAACTTACACAGACACTGATGTTAATCGAATAAAACAACAAAGAGTAAGTGCTTTCATAACCAAAAACTGTCACTTCATCAGACAAACTTAGAAAAAACACAGCATCCATATACAGTGTTAGTTAAGTCAATTAAGTCATGAATTAATCAGCTGATACAATCAAATAAGACATAAAAATCTTAAAAAGACAGAAGTAAAAGCATCTTTAAAAAGTACATACAGTACAACATAGAAACATATATATTTAAAAAAAAAAAAAAATATATATATATGTGTGTGTGTGTGTGTGTGTGTGTGTGTGTGTATGCATTTACTACACATAAAATGTATAGATATAAATATAAATATAAAAATCAATGTTTAAGCCTCCTTAGTTTTAGAAAAGGCTTAACAGAAAAAATGCCATTCAGGCCTGGAGGTCTCTCTGCATCTAATAAAAGTATCCATTTTTGTTCAGCTGCTTCTACTGTAGTTCCAATGTTTCCCCCTCGGGGACTAGCATCAATTTCCTGAATAACAAAAAACCTAAATTTATGTGAGGGGATCAGTTGCCATGACATGATTTGCTAAAGCATTATTCTTTTTTTTATTTCGAATATCCCTATTATGTTCTAATATTCTGTCCTTCAAAAGCCTATTGGTTTTCCCTACATAAAAGACATGACACTGCTGGCAGTAAGCAAAATATACTATATTAGAAGTACGACAATCCGCATAATAATTCATATGTACAGTGAAATTCTTAGTAGGGTGTGTATATGAGACATTAGAAAAATATAAGGATAGGCAGAACATCTTCTGCAAGGAAAATGCCTAACCTCATAGACTCATATGATCTCCTTACAATATTTTTATTGCATAGATGCTGTTTAAGTGACTTATTATTCCTAACAGAAAAAGCAGGAACAGTGCTAATCTTATTCTTTAGCTCAGGAATTACTTGTAAAATATGCCAATTTCTTTTTATAACATCACATACTCATTGATGGCACTCCAAAACTGAAAAATAATTCTGAAATCATTAGAACTGGCATTACTACCTTGACAATTCTGTACATTATTCAGTACATCCTTAAAGTAGGGTTTACATCTGTCACTTTTATGAGTCCAAGCTTCATCTATTA
Organism: Protopterus annectens; assembly: GCF_019279795.1. NCBI lineage: Eukaryota > Metazoa > Chordata > Ceratodontiformes > Protopteridae > Protopterus > Protopterus annectens. The sequence goes on from NC_056732.1 coordinate 1,537,660,186, forward strand.
CAGTATCTATCTCTACCCTCTTTGCAAAAACTCCTGTTTAAGTAAGCATAAGGCATTTTGTGCCTCTAGATCATTGTTGTGAAGTCTGATCATCCTATAAACTTGTCCTTTTAACATGTTACGGGGAATATGCCTAGGGTGCATACTAGTTTTATGTAGTAGAGCATTTTTTCTTGTGGGTTTTTTATATATACCACTACTGACCTCATTCAGGTCAGACTTCTTGAGAAGTACATCTAAGAACTCAATTTCACTCTGAGAACATTTGTAACTAAACTTTAGGAATCCAGTAGCATTATTCATATATTCAACCAGTTTTTCAAGTTCAGTGGCATCACTTTTCCATAGCATAAAGATATTGTCCACAAAACAGACATACCATAAAATATGGTTACTTAAATCATTGTTTACTGCTAGAATAGTGGTCTGTTCCTATTGTGTTAAAGCTAGGTTGGTGTAGCTATTTGCACAAGCAGTGCCCATTGCCATGACAACCTTCTGGAAATAATAATCATTTTCAAAAAGAAAAACATTATTTTCTAGAATAATTTCTAATAGAGTACATATGAGTCTGATATGGTCATCATTAAGACATTTGTGCAAACTAATGAAAGCCCTGATCATATCTATACCCCATTCATTAGGGATAGAAGAAAAAAGAGACTCTATATCTAAGTTAACAAACATGTAATCTCCATCTACGGTAGAAATTCTATTGTGTAATCTTTCCAAAATACTTTTCGTATCCTTGAGAATGGTATAACAGTCATCCAAAAAAGGGTGTAGTGTGTTCTCCAAATAGATTGATAGTGCTTCAGCACACCAGCCACCACCAGAGACTATTGGTCTCATGGGTGGAAGGAGCTTGTTTTTATGTACCTTTGGTTGGCCATATATTCTAGGAATAGTGGGGTTAGGTGTGTTAAAATACTTAAACAAGTCTTCATCAATTAAACCTGTCATTAGAAGGTCAAAAACAAGAAAAGAAACTTTTTCTATAATTCCATCAACAATTTGTTTAGAAATACAGCAGTAAGTCACCGTTTCATGCAATAACACTTCCATTTGATGTAAATATAATTCCTTGTAAAGAACAACAATCCCACTGCCCTTATCTGCAGGTTTTAAATCAATAGACTGCATATCTTTTTGTTCACAAAGAGCATTAATGTCTTGTTCAGACATATTGCAAAAACTAGCCTTAGTGCCATTTTCAAATAATGCCCTGAACTGAGATTCACAAACATCAATAAAAGTTAGTACAACAGGGTTTGTAACAGGGGCAAACATACTAGGTCTCTTAAAACTGGATGTACTATTTGCATTGTCATTAAATAGACTTCGTAACGTCAAGTTTCTACCTAGCAGTCTCAGATCTTTAAGCATTTCAGCATACTCAGCTTTTCTGGCCAGAATAAATGACAAACCCTTATTAAGGAGCTGAATGTGTTCTGCTGTTAAGTCAAAAGAAGAAAGATTAAAAACCAAGCCTTGGTTTAAAAACAATGCTTTTTCATGGTTGGAGTATTCCTTTCCACACTGTTGTTCCTCTGTATCTTGCCCTTCCTTACTACGCTCCTCGATCTGCTTCTGATAGGTAGTGGGTATATTAATGAGAAATTCTCAGTTCATTTGTTGTCTAAAAAAAGGGCACTATCATTTGTAGTACCAAGATCTTTCAATGTTATGGCAGATGATACTGTCATACTAGTGCTAGACAAAGCACTTGTACTAGCTTCTGAGGCGCTTGGTTTATTAGCTCCTAATTCCATTTGAAGTGTGTTTTCAGCGTTGCCAGATAATGGCTGTTCAATCGCTGGTATGGTGACAAATGTAGGAATGCACATTGCAGTCAGAGCTCCACCCTTTACATGCACGCTATTGGCAGTTTAATTATGTGTGTAATTCACTAATTCTGTAGCAGCTGTTCCTGACTGCTGTTTCGGCCAGGAAAAGACATTATGAGTTTGAACATCTTTTAAATTTCTCTGCAACTTCTTAATTTTTGTAAGTTGTAGTCTCTTGTTAAAAGACAAGATATTTTTTTGTAAGTGTTCCAATTTGTCACCCACTACATCAATGGAAAAGCGATTGAAAATATTATTCTCAATTCGAATCACTTCATTTTTTAAATCACATTCCATAGGAGCAGAAAAATTAATTAGAAGTTGTAGGTAACCAGTGTTAAACTTCAGATTTAATTCTTACCATCTACGGAGAAGTTCAGGATATTGGTCTCTGTAGCTAGGCATATTCAGAATACGCAAGCCCCTCGGAATCACCTTATGTTGTAATGAGGCTTGTAAATGCAGACGCTGCCATTGCAGCCTTTTGTATTTATACAATTTATTTTCAAGGTCCCTGTAACATTGTATAACTTCAGGCTGAGATCTGTTAATTTCATAGTTACTGGTAGTAGTAGTAGTAACCTGATGCAAATCCAAAAGAGGGTTTTCTGGTACATCAAGCATGCGAAGTAAACGTTCACTTCCAGCTTCATCAGAAGGCAAATTCACTGTAAGATCCATCTTAACACTAGTGGTGTGCCCCTCAGGTTGAATACAAAGGGAAATATTGAATGAAAGAAAACAACTTGAGGGTAGGGTTGGGTGCAAAAACAATGTAGTAATAAAAGAAAACCAGATGCACCCAACTTACACAGACACTAACTTTAATCGAATAAAACAACAAACAGTAAGCGCTTTCATGACCAAATACTGTTGCTTCATCAGACAAACATAGAAAAAACACAGCATCCATATATAGTGTTAGTTAAGTCAATTAAGTCATTAATTAATCAGTTGATACAATCAAATAAGACATAAAAATCTTAAAAAGACAGAAATAAAAGCGGGCCGGATTCACAAAGGCTTGCACAGAGTCTAAGAGTAGAGTAAGACTCCATGCAGCCAACATGTCTGCCGAGCGATCCAGGAAGAGCCGGCAGGGGCGTGTAAGAGAGCTCCTTAAACGACTCCTACACGGACAGGGCTAGGATATGCAAATTACCTCCTTTGCTGCCGAAAGCTATGCAAATGAGGTAAATTTGCGATCCAGGAAACCCTAACCTGTCCGAGTAAGAGTAGTGTTATTTGCAGAAATGTACTCGGTTGGCAACTGAGTACTGTTCTGCAAATAGCAAAACAGAGCCATGACAGCTCCAAATAAAGGATGCATTCAGTTGAGGAAGCATGCCAATGGCCAAATATAAGGCCATTGGCATGTAAACATATTGCAAATGAATAAAATCAATAATTTTTTTCCACGATCTCTGATGTTTAAGCATAGCGCAGCGCCGCGCAAACATACGGCGCTTTAAAAAGCGGAAAATAACACAAAAACAGGCAAAAATAGGCATTTAAATAAAAAATGTAATTTGCCATGCAGGTGAATGGCAGGCTGAAGACAACATGTCCACTGAGTAGGGGTTGCTATGGGGGGAAGCCAAATCCCAGAGATGTAACCAAGCATTAGTAGGCAATCCTATGCAAATGAGGGTAAGGATAGTGAATCCCAATTTTACAAGGCATATGAGCCAAGTTCTTGGAGTGTAAGAGAAGGATAAGGGGAGTATCAGAGTAGAAGATAGGTGACATCAAGAGGGGGGTATGTATGAAAGACTGTAAGCTCATTGGAGCAGAGTGGCATGTGTTCGCTGTCAGTCAGTCATCACTGGAAGAGATGTATAAACAGGTATCCAAGCTAAAGGCAAGAAATTGAAGGTGTATGCCATGGATAACACTAAAGTTCCTTGTACAAATGCCTACAACGTGTTTGCACGCGTGTGCGCCTGTGTGCGCGCGTTTAAGCCTGAGTAAGCAAGTGTTATATTGTGGAAACCTGTGTAAGCCTGTGTAAGCATGTGTGCATGCATGTGAGCTGGTGTGCGCATGTTGGCGCTTTTGTGTGTGTGTTGGCGCTCGGGTGCGCTTGTTTGTGCGGCACTGCCCCCTGTAGTAACAGAAAAGGGAAAAGGAAGGAAAACAAATAGTAGGAAGTTAATTAAGGAGAACTAGCAGAGCTAGCAGGTGAAAACAATCAGAATCAGTCAATTACACAGGCAGTACAGTATCCCAGCCCAGCACAGCACTTAAAACTCTGCAAACAACATTCCACCATGTTTTTCTCAGAGACACTGCAACACTGCAGTATACTAAGAGAAGTGAAAACTTAAAAAGCTCTACAGAGACAAAGAAATGTTAGGGGCTGCCATTGCTATTATAAGGCGACATATGCAACATGCTGAGGGTGGTGACAATACAAATGCTGCTGAGCATCCCACAATGAGGAAACGGAGAAGAGTGTACAGGCCCAGGGTAACCTACCAGGGGCTACATGAGCTGGAGATAGTGGAGCATTATAAAGTGGACAGAGACCTAATGCAGAAAATTGTTGAGCTGTGCAGGCCACGCCTCACACACAGAACCAACAGAGGGGAACCGATACCAGAGGAAACCAAGGTATGTGTTGGCCTAAGAATACTAGCAACAGGTACCTTCCAGAGACCAACTGGTGATATGATGGGCATTTCACAGGCATCAGCATCCCGGGTATTGCACCAGTTCCTGAATGCCATGTCAGCACATGTCGGTGAACATGTATATTTCCCCAGTTCCCGTGAGGTATTGGCCAGCAATATGCATCTCTTCCAACAAATAGCGGAATACCCTGAGGTAGTGGGTGCAATAGACTGCATGCACATATGCATCAAAGCACCAGCCAGTGAGTGGGATAGGGTCTACTACAACCGCAAGGGCTTCCCCTCCACCAACTGCCAGGCTGTGTGTGATGCGCAGGGCGTAATACTGAATGTGTGTGCTGGCTGCCCTGGAAGCTACCACGATTCCCATATCTGGCATCTGACGCAGCTGTACCAGACATTTGCCAATGGGGACATCCCTCATGGTCACCTAGTGGGGGATGCTGGATACACACTGGAGCCGTGGCTGATGACAGCCATCAGAAATGCCCACACACCTGAACAGGAATGCCATAATGAGGCATACGCCCAAACACGAAATGTAATCGAGCATGTGTTTGGGCTGCTCAAGTCATGGTTCCGGTGCCTGGACACATCTGGTGGAGCCTTGCAGTACTCACCAACTACATGTACCCAAATTGTCATGGTATGTGCTATGCTACATAACATGATCCTGCGAAAACAGCTGCAGCAGGAGCAGCATAGGCTTGGGCCAAACAGCCCCCCACCATTTCCAAGGCCATCACAGGCAGAGCGTGACTCGGAGGAGGAATGACCTGAGCCTGCCCCAGTGGGCAGAAGGAGGTGTGCTCAGTATGCCTTGGCCTTGGCAAAGAGGCGATGCATAGCACATACACTGGCTCAGTAGGAACCCCGGAAATGATACCTCTCTCTGACTCGCACATATAGTAAAAGGGATGCCTAACTTGACAATACCTGTTTGCAAACATGTACAGGGAGTGTACTATGTGCATCTGACATAGGCAGCCCTGCAGCACCACCTGAGGCATGATTGCCATGTTTTAAGCAATATAAAGCAGTGCTAAACAGCCTTTACCACTATTTAGTATATGTAAACAAAATTGCATGCACTAACTAGCACAACTCTGGGCACTGTTGAGCAATATTGGGCAACGTTCAGCAGTGTTCGTTAACAGTGAGCAATGTTGGCCAAGTCTGGCTAAAGTTGGGCATAGTTGAGCAAAACCAGGTAAACATGTCCATATTTGCTCTACTGGTCTTTAAGCAATCTGATCTGCCCAGTATGAAAATAAAAGCAGTAACAGTCCTAGAACCCCGGATACTGTGCACTATAGTCACAGTAATGAACCACTAAACCATGACAGCATTTCACTGGTCAGACTGTATGAAGAAATGTTGATAAATCTATGCAAAGTGTCCCATGGAAACCCTGTAGGCACAGCATAATCCTTGTAGATTTATGACACAAAGGTGAGCCCTGCAGTAAAAATACAACATGATTTTCAACACACTTATAGTATAAATGCAAATATTGGGTGTGCTCACACACAACAACAAATGTAGTGGACTTTAGACAGCAACATACTCAAAGGTCACACTGGGCATGCTCACACGCTTGAATAAATGAGGCAAATGTCAGGCAGCAACATACTGAAAGGTCAAACTAGGCATGCTCGCACACTTAGGCCATGTCTGAGTACAGCAGTGGGCCACACATATCTGCCAGTTGCATGTCTTAACCCAGGAACCTCTCACTATTCACCAATCCTTCCCTGTGCACACAGTTCTATGAAAACAGACACATATATAATATATTGGAACCCTGTTATAATCAAATATGTACTACATATACTTAGGTTGTTCACAGAAAGTGGAAAGGCATAGAAGATAAAATACCTGCAATCAGTAACAACAATAAACAATGTGCACTCCAAACATTGTCCAATCCAGATTATGGAAAAAGAATCCAGGAAGGAATCCATATGGAACCATGACGCTTCCTTCAGCTATGTCATACATAGCAATGTACACCCATATATGTCCTGAGTCAGTGCCAACTGTAAATCACTGACAATGCCAACATCCTGTCAGACAGGCCCATACACACATACCCACCTCCCACTGACAAAAGGCCCTAACACCATACCAGGAGATATCACATGTAGAATGGTTAAACAGCTCCTTCTAATGCTGAAAACATCGCATCAATGGAATTACACTGTTTCCCCATATGTGTCATATGTGAACTGCAGAACAAACGGACCCTGCACCTGAATAGTCTGTTGAGCCTCACCCTCTCTACAGGATATGAAACCGTTGAATGGGTTACAGCAATACCTGGCACACTACACAAGTGTTGGTGCACAACAGACCATGGGAACTATAGTGTTATAAGCCTGTGAAGTCAGATCTGCAAGGCCATGTAGTCCACTGTGATTGAAGTCATAAACAGAGCTATTGGAAGCACACTAACATACAACACTACCAACCTTGGTTTGGTTATGGGCAGATCATGGTTCCCAAACAATCCAGACTGTTTACAAGGCAGTCACCAGGACATACATCAATGAAATGAGCTGCACATGTGCCACATAGACCTTGAATAGGCCTTTTCCAACATCCTAGACACATGTGGTATCCACAACATCGACAACCTGTGCATAAATATGTATTGTCATCTGATGGATTGCCAACTGGGACACAGATACATCACACAAGGTAAGAACTGTGTTGTCCTGTTCAGGCTGGTAACACCTGCTGTCCCCCATGGCTCAGTCCTGTGATTGCATAAGACAAAGTGCACACACATTACCATGTATAGTCTGATGATGTCAGCATCCTACAAATATATCAGTAGAAATTAAACCCCCCAGTAAAGAATCTAGCGTGTCGTGTAATGCATATCTTTCTAGTATTATTTCATAGTTAGATAGGGGTTTGAAACCTGCAATTGCTGAGTGGGTGTGGGGGACATATGTGGTGTGTAATTTCCTTTGAGAGGAGTGCCCTTTTTGAAGACTAGGAAAATACCTGAAAAGTGGTCTATCCATCATTGGCAAGTCTGATGATTTCAGCATCCTACAAATATAGCACTGGAAATGCAAACCCTCCATAATGCACATAGCACGTCGTGTTAATGTGTGCTTTGCTAGTATCATATCCTAATTAGATAGGGGTTTGAATCCTGCAATTGCTGAGTGTTGGTGTGTGATTTCCTTTGAGAGGAGTGGCCTTTTTGGAGACTAGGAAACTACCTGAAAGGTGGTATATTCATCTTTGGCAAGTCTGATGATGTCAGCATCCTACAAATATAGCAGTGGAAATGAAATCTGCCAGTAAAGCATATAGCATGTCATGTTAATGCGTACTTCACGAGTATCATAACATAACTATGTAGAGGTTTGAATCCTGCAATTGCTGAGTGTGTGTGTGACACTGTTGGTTAATGTGTTGCGGGTTTTGCTTTTACTACTGTATGACATATCAGTATAACAACTGTATGTGCATTGCACACTTCCAGTATCTGTGTGGCATATACATATATGTACAGGTGACCTCAATTAGTTCTTAGGTGTGAAGCCTGCTGTCTACATGAATACATCTGTTACCTTTGACAGATTGTGCTGCTGCTTCTCAGACCTCAGGTCACACGTATGTTTGTGACAAGGCCAGCCACTGTAGTGATCTGTGGCCTAGGTCAGCTGTGTCACACACACCCATGACAGTTTCCATAGAATAGTGTGAGTGAGGGTTCATGCCTGGGATATATGTCAGACATGTTCAAACACAACAAAGTCTCTGTCTATAATGGACAGTCATTATAGGTGTACAACAACTTTGTGGATATGCATACAGACACCTTATTGCTTATGTGATACACCAAGGGACATCAGAATATCTTTGTAAATGTGAATACCAAAGGACAGATGACATAACACTTGTCTGTATGTACACATTGGTACCCATTCCACATGTTGGGAGCTACTACCTATGTGTTACTGTCGGGATACTATGTTTAGTAAATGTGGATGACTATGCTATAGTTGGCTAACAGCTTTACAGCATGGGTTGAACAACAGGTACCTGTCTGTATGATACCCTTGAGGAGGATGTGTCACATCCGGAGAATGCATTGCAGGCCACTATACGCATTTCCAGATGTGGAAGGACATATCCCTAGTGTGTTTGCTTGTACCTCAGAGGGCTATAAGCCAAACAGGAGTGGTCCCAGGAATGTGTGGTGGTCAATACCACTGGTTGCTGGTATAGTATAGTACCGGAAGGATGCAAATGCTACTGAGTTTCCTACATCTGTGTGTCAGTTGTCAAGACATCATCTAATGATTGGTTATAGTCAGGCTGTTGAGGTTGTGTATACTACCAGAATGCAAACCAATGACAGATAGACAGTATCACCCACAGCCAAGTGTCAAACCATGTCATACACACATGTGTACCCAAGTTAAAGCATATGTGTAGTAAAATGCATACTGGCCACCAATAGAAACTATGAAGTGTTAACACTGTGTAATGCAGGGCATGTCACCCTTCCCATGTATCCACTATGCACGTACATGCAGACAGTGCACCTACACCATGTTCAGAAATGTACACCTCCAAACTGTACTGCACACATCACACATGTACTGTCCACTCACCAACACATGCTGGCAAAACTACACACATCAGCTAAGTGGCACATGGGCAGACAATACATTTTTGGAAGTAACACTGGTGTAAACAATACTACAGTGATAATCATAGCTTTAATGCATCATGCCTGCTCAGCTATACCTACATGGATATCATTACACTCCACTGTTGACAACATGCTAACATTGTTACACTGCTATAAAGTCACCCTGTGCATCAGCACCATGTTAGCCTGTTCCTGCATCAATGTGACAGATGACAGGAGGTGGCACAGTATCATCATATGCACAGGGTGTGTTGTTGGTTTGCCAGAGCCTGACACTGACCCATCCAATCGACATGTATGTGTGTGTGTGTGTGTGTGTGTGTGTGTGTGTGTGTGTGTGTGTGTGTGTGTGTGAGAGGGACAACAGTACAGCATGGGTCAATGTTGATGTAATGTGTGTGTGTATGTGTTAGCCCTATGTGTTTGGCTTATGTGTGTGTGTCTGCATGCACACAGTTCCACCATGTGGCTGCCATATAATGGAGGTTGTGGGACAGCCACAGACTGTACCTGCCAGGATGTACAGATCACCATCTCTGGCCATGGCCACAGTACCTGAGCCTGGCAGGGGTGCAACGGACAGTATCAGGTACTAAGCCAGACTGGGTACTATCATCAGAGGCAGAGGGATGTCGACTGGACCCATGTCCCTACTGGGACTGGCCAGAGCCACGTGCACGTGGTCTTCTATGATGGTCAATTGACAGCCCAGCCACAACATTGCTGGGGCTGGTACTGCCACTGCGGGAGCGGCTGTGACTTGTGTGTCGTCCGCAATGACTGCCAGCCGGTGATGTTGCTGGCAGACATCCACGTCGACGTCTCAGCTGTCCTGCACTGTCCTGGCACATGGACATGACATTGCGGAGGACATCTAATGTCTCCCCCCAACGTCTATCAATGACCTCAGTGTAGTTATGGATGGCACCGGCAAAGTCACAGATACTGTCATTGATAGTGGTGTTATGGGCCCTCTGTGCCCTTAGCCCCTGTCTGGTGTACTGTTCCATACATGCCTGTGCCTGCATTACATCCTGGAACATACCTGAGGTTGTAAGACCTGTATGGGCATGTCTGCAAGGGGCATTATGACCAGCGATGCTCCCATGAGAACCCCTGGACATCTGCCTATGTAGTACCATTCCAGGAATATGGCTATGGCTGCTGTGAGGGGATGCATGTGCCATAGATACCACACTATCTTGGTTAATACCTACTGTATGCTGTCCCTCAGCTAAGGCCATTGGTGATGAGGGAAGTATTGGCAGTATGAATGTGAGCATAGATGGGATGGAAAGCTGTGTACTGTCGATTGGCGGAACTACAACAGACCCTGTCAAACCTGCCTGTGCCACAACACATGTATCATAATTTCCACTATTTGTGGCAGTGTCTTCAGGTTCCCTGCTGCACTCAACCAACACAACCTCAGCACCTGTGAGAGGAAGACAGGAAACACACTTTACAATCTGTACATGATGTTAGCACACATGCACACATGCACATATGCACACATGAACACATGAACACATGCACACATGCACACATGAACACATGCACACATGAACACATTAACACATGCCCACATGAACACATGCACACATGAACACAAATACACTACTCATTAAAGTAGACACACACACACACACACACACACACACACACACACACACACACACACACACACACACACACACACAAACCAACAGCACTCCAGAACATACTCATTAGTGGTTGATGGTGGAGTACAGTATCACAAACCAAAGAGTCCTATCACACGTGTCAGCATGCAGGATGTGTGTTGCTCAACAGCGTGCAGTGCAACTGTAGAGAGTCCTTGCTAATAACAGTATACATGTCTTTGATGCATGTGTGTTGTTCAATGATTTGCCTCACCCTAGAGCACAATGTGCAGATGGACACAACATTGCTGTGCAGGTATTACATGTTTTTCAATGTCCTGTGCACCATCACTCACAGGTATACATACCATGGCTGGATGCACACAACTGTCAGGTGTATAGCAATGAATGGTATGTGTAGTACTGCAGTTATTGTAACTGGATGTAGTGTAGTACTATGAGTCATCATCAGGCAGCATCATGTGGTCACTCAAGGCCACTAATGTGTGCCACACTGGCAACTATCTTGCTGTACCTGAACTGCAGCACTGTGGCTACATTAACCATTTCACAGGCAGTTGTTATATGGGTATGTAAGGTGTTCAATAGGGAGCATTGCCTAACATGAATGTGTTGTGTGTTGAAGAGTGTCACACTGTCCCATGATAGGCCTCTACCCCTCAGGTATAGTATGTGTGCTGTGTGGATGACATTTTGGATACTGGAGTCTGACCTTACAGCATGTGTCTAAATACACCATGTGTATCATATTAACACATACTGCGTATGACACAGTGGTTTATATTGTGTGCATGTGTATTGACTCTGCCTATACAATGTCCACTACAGTGTACCACAATTGTTTGGGATGCTTTGTGTATTGCATGTGTTTGAGGCAGCTAATCATGTTACTGGGATGTGCATAGTCCCACAGAAAACATGCAGAGCATGCATTATGTGTAGGTGTTATACATGTGTATATGGCCTACAACTCATCTATGACATGCACATGTTATTTGCCATATCAAATGTAAAACACTCACCAGCATGGGTCTGCTGTCTTGCTGTCACACCAGAGGGACCTACAAGTATTTGAGACAGTTTGTCAGTGCCAACAACTATGGCATTGCTGCTGTGAGTTTGCAATCGTACAGTAGTACAATGGTTGACAGTCACAGGCATACAGATTATGTTCCAGATTATCAGTATTGCACAACACCAGGCTCCACAATTTCTAAATACACAGTACACATCTGACATATGCATGTTCTAACAATCGAGCTAACAGTAGTCTACAGATATGCCATCTCACCTGCACGCTCCGAGTCAACATGCTGGGTGACTCCGGCCTCCATGATGACACATGTCTGTTGTAGTGGTTGGTCAGGAGCCACCATGCTGAGGAGCAGCTCTTCCACTCTGGTGAGGGCCTGATGTGATGCTGCACCACCACCTGTGGCAAGCTGTTGTCTGCAGACATCAGAGGCATGCTGCCGGACATGTCGAATTAAATCACTGCAGTGATGGCGTACCTGCTCATAAGTCCAGTTATGCATGCCTATGTCATTAACCCGATGGACAACATCTTGCCACAGTGCAGTGCACTCATGCTGGTCCTGGCTGTTTCTGGAGAACAGCAGGACGTGATGTTGTAGTAGGTTGTTCAGGATAGCTTCCTCTTCTTCAGGGGAGTAAGCAGGGTTGTGGTGGTGAGACATGCCCCTGGAAGACAAGAAAACAATAATTGTCAGCAAGTCATGTGGCATACTTAACATTCTACAGTGCAGATATCCATGAAATGCCATATATAACAACCTATTGCCTGTCAGTAGATACACACTTTTAATACAACATATCAGTGCTCAGCCCACAACTGCCTGACAGTGCCTGGCACATTCTATATATTAAACCTTGTTCTGCACAGCAACAAAGTGAAACCAGTATGTAAGACTATACAACAGTACATGGCACACTGTATGTGACAAAATGCACCACCTAGCCACAGGAGGTATATATGAAGCTAATGCATACAGAAAAATGTCATCCATTAAAATGATTGTGAAGTACAGTTACAGTGCTACCAGTACACCACACTACTTGTTGATAGCAAACCCCTATGTAACATATGTGCACATTCATCAATATAGGTGGCACACTGCTGTACTACACTAAACATGTTGCTACACATGCACTTATATCCTGTAACACACATATGACAGAGGCCATGTTACAGGCATACCCACACACATATCAGACATACCTACAAGTCACAAAGGTATGGCAACCCTGATGAACTTTACCTGTGTACCATACAGTACTGTGTGTCAGCACTTACAAAACCTCATGCCTGAGGTGTGTAATGTGTGAGGAGTACAAGTAGCAAACAAAACAGTGTTTCCAAGCAATGTGGATATACACCATACTGTGCTGTTTAGGCCTACAGCTTCAGGCAGTACTCCAGTTCATGTGGGATTTATATTCACTAGCGTTAACAATCAATAAGCATATATAGGTTCATACTAAGCTAACTGCCCTTGCGAGACATTTTTAGCCTAACCAATTATCTCTTGTGAGATTCAAACCCTGCACCTTGTGTTTGTAAGGCAAACACCTTAACCATTAGGCCACCCTCCCAACCCCAACATGTACTGCTTTAGCCTACAATGGCACACTCCAGTCAACACCATGGGACTACATCACACCGTATGTCATACTGCTTTTCCTGCCTAGCAATGGCATACATATCTTCTGTGGGGATCATAGATAGAACACTACATACCATGATATGAACAGTTTCCCACTAGGCTATCACACATATACACAACATTGACACATTCACCATCACACTCAGCCAACCTCACATTGCAATTAATGCAACATGTACATGCATGTGTGTATCGGGTCCTAGGTAGCTAATGGGCTATTAGCCGTAGGGCCTATAGAAGCCTAGCCATATGGTACCCTGACCTTCAACACCCATGTCATTTAAGTTCATGTGCAGAGCCACAGAGGTGATTCCCATGTTGTATTTCCTTTCTCACATCCATTCATCATGATTATTCATGACGACTGCTAATGAGAACCTTTCTTTGCTATTGATAGGTAGTTAGTTCCAGAGTATGGTATGTGTCTGGGATGAGAATGCACTACTCCAGCGTGTTCTGCTTTCTGACATTACAAGGTTGAGATCAGTACAGTGTGTAGCTTGTAGGGATTTTGATCTGTTTACATGGAGCATGTCCAACACCTGTGGGTTTGGCATAGCTTTGTATGTTAGGCAGAGGCTGCCTCTGGGTAGGCGGTATGCAACACAGTGTAGCTGTGCCTTTGTAAGACAGTCTGCACAGGGCATCTGTTTGAGTCTGGTAATACTCTTTGTGAGGTATGTGGCTGTCGTCTACAGTTGCTGTAGATGTCTTCTGAGGTACATACCACAAGGGCCATTGTACTCTATGATGGGTTTTATGACTGATGAGTAGGGTGGAACACTGATCTCTTTTTCCATGGATGACACACCTTTTCTGATGACATGTGACCTGTACACAGTTTACATGACTAGTGTGGCACTGTGCTTGTCAAAAGGGACACTATTGTCCACCTGTGTCCCGTGGTCACTTCTCACACTTTCGGTGTGGAGTTGACTACCACCTATGTGGTAGCTCATGGGTACAGGGTTTCTAACAAAAGGGATGGCAATAAATGTACAACATTGAGCTTGAGTGTACATATGGACATACATTGGTGTACAGATAGATCTACATATAGGCACATATACAGTCCACCTTTCATGGTGGGGATATCAATTATGCAAAGGTTGCGAGTGATACAGTTATGTAATACTATTGTACAGTCTTGTGTAGCATGCATGGAAGGTATTCACAGCCCATGTATCTTTAGCAAGACTCCCTGTCTGGAAGACTGAAAAACTAACAAATCATACCCAGAGCATTTAAACACCACATGTCATATACCAGCACTGTATGCTGTCTTGTTTGCCACACACTACAACCTACATAACAATATGCACATAACAACCTTCACCAACATATATATGTCCTCTCTTCACAAACAGTTGCAGTATATCCCTTGCTCTATGCACATGTACAGATGCTGATATATCTGACACATATATATCTTACATACCTGTTTGTGATGTGCAGGTCTGTCTGTGTGCAAAGCTGTAAACTTTGTTTACAGTCTCTTTTGAATGTCTTCAGTTATGGATGTTTTTACTTATGTTTCCTTTGGTTGTTAATTAAGTTTTTTTTTTACTTAATTAATATTTTAGTTTTGTAATTCAGTAATATATTGCTTTACTTAAATTTTTTTTTATGTATTTTGTTTTTTTCATCTCCGGGTTGTAGCTTGACTACAAGTCATGCAATGTAATGATTGCATGTGGGGATAGCAAGTACAGTCTGCTTTTATAGGTATCTTTGCATGTGCATGTGATGCCCTCTGCACCAATTGGTGCCCAGCATTTGGTAAACGCATACAGCCTGCTGTGTGGTAATTGCAGTACACACTGTCATAGCAACCCACTGCTATAAATTGCTAGGTTATGTAGGCATAGCCCTTTCAGATTTCCAGAGTGTGATCCATGCTTGTTTGCTGTGGACACTGTTGTTCCATTCAGAAGGTTGGTATACTTCTTATATCTGAAGATAGGTTTGTAGCCAGTGATGTACATGTTGTACTCAGACCTGACTGCTGCCACTTCCATTACGGACATATCAGTGTAGAGTTTAACTCACCTCTACAAATGCTTACACAAGATATATGTGAGTATGTAGTTTCTTTTCTGCTTATATGACTAACTGCCATACAGATGTAGTTATTGCAGTGTATTCTTTTGGCACATGAACTGTTTGTGAACTGTTATACTGTGAATATTAATGTACTCACTTCTGCAGGGTTTGTGCTTTTTATTGTTGACATTAGCACTGGATTCTCAAGAGAACTGGACTATTCCAGTACTGAGTATGCCTACCTACATCCTTGGGAGACCCTGAACACACAAGTATATTGTAAATTTGGGCGGGGGCGATGCAGACATACGAAGAGCATTATGTATTATTGTGTGAATGTTATCTTACTGGACTTAAAGGGTCGGTGTGTACCTGTTAGTTACTAAGGCAGGTTGTCTGTCTGCATAGTTCCCAACTGTGAACCGATCCAGATGGTAGCCGGATATTAACCTGTTATTCATTGTCTGTGCAACCCACAGGTGTTTACAGCACTGGTACAATGGAAATGTTACAGTCAGTTGCTACCTACTCCTACAGAAGGGTATCCTTGTGGAAGTCCTCCCAAATCTATTTGCAGAGTGTGTAACAGCTGTGAAGCTGATATGCCTGTGTGTTTGTGCCTCTGCCAGGCCTATGAAACACTCAGATACATACTTGCATGGAGTTTGGCATAGGTAGTTGAAAGTGAGGTACATCTTCCAAATAATATGGACAGTAAGTGTAGACTTGAGTGAAGCAGTGCATATGGATTAGTACACCTTTTATGAAGTACAAGCAGTGTCTACTGTTATTACTGTCATTATTCATTGTGTAATACCCCACCTTTCTGCCTAACGTCAGTACTTTTCAGAGGGATTCAGAGGGACACAGCTAATATATGTTTCACACTCAGGGACATCTCTGAAAAGTAGTCACAGTTGGGAAGTATGGCATCCGCCCTATTCAAATATGCCAGTGTTTGTCCTGCTATGATACTGTGTGGGAGTTGTAAAGTGCTTCCATAACATTATTTGCTGCAAGAATGGCTGCTTCTCTCATCACAATCCTGTAATGGAATTCCACAACAATTGCTGGTAAAGATCCACAGAACAAGCTTTGTATTATGGCCTTCCTATTTTTCCTTTATATTCACTCATTGTAATGCATGATATATTCATTTCAGCACCAAGTTATTACAAATCTGCTGTGCCTTAGTGGTTCTTCATGCAATCTAGTGTGTCCAAGGTCTGGGGTTCGAGACTGACAGAGGTGTTTTATTTTGCTGCTGAGCAGAACAAGGGCTCTGATATACAGAGTGACTAAGGCACTTTTAAGCAGTTTTAAGCGGGTTTGCGCGGGTTTGCACAATGCTTAGATATGCTTAGCTAAGCGCACACAAGCGCACACTCGCGCACCCCGGTTTACTACTGCTTAAAAGTGCTTACTCCTGCTAACCCCTGCACTAATTTCTTTGAAAGAAAAGAAAATGGGGAGATAGGAAAGTGGTGAAAAATGGGGCACAAAGAGGGAAAGACAGTAGGGAAACCAACTTGGGATGTGCAGGATGGGTGTAGGGAAGGTCCATAGCTGCCCATTTCTTTACCAGCAACAGCTGTGCATTTTGCAGAAATTTGGAGTGAAATTTGAAACCTTCCATCCCTGAGAGAGGGGTGAGGACAACAGTGTATGTTGTACTGCCAATTATAATTATCAGTTTACATGTCCTGCGGACATGTGTACGAGATGGGCAGCTATGTATGGGGCGTAATTTTTTTGTGGGAACAGCTTGCCCTTTTTTTTTTAGGTGAGAGTGGAATGTCAGGTAGGGGAAGTAGGTATGTTGTAGGAGGTAGGTTGGGGAGGTAAACAAACAAGACAAACAAGACGCACACAGGGGTGAAATATGGCACATGAGGTGGGTGAACACAATTGACGGGGAAGGATGTTTGGAAATCACAAGCCCATGAGCCCACAGATGGTAACAGTGGAACTGAGATCCCCACCCATGGGCAGTCACCACTGCACCTTCACAGATCCGAGGGTGGCTGTGCTGGGGGCTGCGTAGGAGGGGCAGGCTCACCCGTGAGTCGTGCCACTCTTGCCTCGAGCTGGCGTAGAGGATCAGTGACTGTGCGCTCAATCTCCCTACGCACCACAGCCTGGACCATTCAGAGGGTGATGGGTGGCCCTCCTCCGGCCACACTTGCAGGGGGGGATGAGCCCCATCCCCTGCAGTGCTTCCACCCAAAGGTGGCACAGGGCCACTGGAGGAGGAGGTCCCGGGCTGGGCACCGGACATGCTGGTGCCAGGTGCCATCGCCAGCTGAGGTGGGAGAGGAGGGTCCGCTGGGACCGGCCTTCCCATACGTTCTAAGATTAGCAGGATTTAATGACAATATGAGTTAGTAACAGACAACAACATTCCAAATTAGTTGTAACAGCATGCAGTAGTATTCCCATTAACCCAACACACAGGTATTCCAGCAGTTGAACAGCAAGCATAACACATGCATATTTAGAACACCAATGGACATTCCAACAGCATGCAGGATTGATTAGTGGCAACAGGCCACCAAGGTTTTGGTATGTGAACAGGGCACATGCATCAAAGTACATGCAGATATTTATAAACCAACAGGACATATGTCCCAACAATGCTTTTGAGATTACACATACCCATTGAGTTGTGGAATGGCATTTTTATGAACATAAAGTAGGGTTGAAAAAAATCCATTAACAACTTGTATATACTTATAACTGTACTTTACATTCCTACTGACAGCAGGTATATATCCCCTACACGTATTATTACACTAGACAGTGTCCATGAAATTGTGAATTGGGTTTTGATAGTTGTTCATATACCTGACCTGTAACTGACATACAAACTGTTCCAGATGCAGATGTTATTGCTACATATTTATATATTTCATTTATATTCATATATCTACATATCTGGCTGCCTTCAGGTGACATTTTCAGCTACATTTAAACAGACCCCTAAATTTCTAGCAGCACATTAACATTTCTGGGGATCACATTCACAAGCTACTCATGTGCCAGATTAACCTATACATACTAGCCATGAACCAACAGTTGAGGACTGTATATATGCTTAAGGGCTACTGGCATTCCCTTCATCCACTTTATATGGACCTGCCCAATTGTGGATTGACAGCTTTTAATACAACTGTATTATCTCCATACTGCAAGGTTATTACAACATATCAAAGAAAGTGACACAGACACAGTCCAGGCATTCTACTTTATTAATTACCTTACACACTTGTGTAGTGACTCTCATTCATTTCATATTTTGGTGCATGCAGAATACTTTTATTCCAAACCTATTATACCTTTATTAATGGGTTACAACACTTTTTCACACTCTCTCACTTAATTTATGTTGCAATACATGCAGAGACTTTATTCACGACTTATTAGACCTTTATTGATGGGTTACAACACTCTTTTTCAGGCTCTCTCACTTCTTTTATATAATAATACAAGCAGAAGAATTACTAACCTGCCTGGTGGCGCAGCCATAGCAGCCTATCTGCATAGGCTTGCTGATTCGTGGCACGAACACCTGCAGCTGTAATGTAAATGAAGGGATATTGAGACATACCTATCCATAATATAGACTACAACAGCATTCCTTACATACTTCATTCCATGGCTACCTACTCAGTAGTGGGGCATTTGGCATTTGATGTGCCTCCTGGATCCATTGGGTCAGTTGGTCCTGCTTCTGTCTCTTCAGGTCTGAATGGTGGTGATGGACCTGCTCACCAGTCCTTGGGACACCTGTGGCACTGGTGAGGTCATGAGCTAACCTGTTCCAAGCCTCTGCTTTAAACTCCGTACCTTGAAACTGGCCCTGCAGGAGTCTACTCTCATAACGATGGACTAGGAGCCAAACCATGTATTTGGACTCCTCAACGCTCCACCTCTGCACTCTAAAGTGATTTCCCTCTCTAGCTCCAGACATTCTGACTGCAAATGGGTACCACAATCAGTAAATGTGAGTATTCCCGCCTATGGGGCTTAAATATGCATCATTTCCCGCATTTATTTGTGATTGGCCATTTTGTAAAATTCTCGGCTAACAGCAAACCTGATTAGCAATGGTTAAACTTCCATTCATAAGTATATGTATGTTAACAGTGCATGTTTTTGCAAAGCTGTCATGGCGTATTGGTTCAGTACTTTTACTCTGGTGTATAGTGTCCCGGGTACGAGCCTTATCATTGCTTTTTATTTTACTACTGTCCAGACAGGCTAGGGGGAGTGGCTGTGTTTAGGCACTTTGCTCAACTTTGCTCTACGTTGCCCGATGTTGCTCAACATTATCCGACGGTGCTCTAGTTGGCACAGTGCGCACGCAAAACTATTGCACTAGGTTGAGCACCGCTTAGATATGGGCACCTATATTGCACTGGGTAAAGCGCTGGTTAACTATGGGCAACTATATTGCACTGGGTTAAGTGCTGCTTACTATATTGCACTGGGTAAAGCGCTGCTTAGCTATGGGCAGTTATATGTCAAGTTCCTTCTTATTTTTATATATATGTATACATTTTGTTCACTGATACGTAGGCCATTTCTATGATTTTTTACTAAAACTTTATTCATATATGTCAGGTATTATTTTATATACTAATTTAAAACATATAATAGAAAGGGGTGTGGGGGGGCTAAAACCGTGAATGCCTCCTCTTTGTGAGTAGGCTCTACCACTACGCTATTTGGCTTAATTTGCGTAAACATTTCTTACTATGCTCTTTGGTGTTGAAATTGCTAACTGTAGCTAAGCAATGGGCAAACACGCGCAAATACGGGCAGCTATGTCAGGAATTATTAGAATTAAGTTAAAGGTTTTATATTTTATAACTGTACTGGGGGTTTACATTGTGAGGGAGTGTGGTGTTGGGTATGTAGACATTTGAGTGGACTCACTCATGTGTGTTGGCATTGCACAACTCAGACACTTGCAGAGGCGTAGACCTTTGGACTGCTCGGCAGTCGGACACACCCCCTGCCTTCCTGCACGGTCCATGTTAGACTTGGAGTGGAGTCAGCATGCCCTCATGAATATGCATGGCACGCTGACATCATACCATTCAACTGCAGTTTCCGAGTAAGACTTATTTAGTCTTACACGGAGGTTTCGTGAATCCGGTAGAGCATCTTTAAAAAGTGCATACAGTACAACATAGAAACATATATATTAAAAAATATATATATGTGTGTGTGTGTGTGTGTGTGTGTGTGTGTGTGTGTGTGTGTGTGTGTGTGTGTATGCATTTACTACACATAAAATATATAAATATAAATATGAATATAAAAATCAATTAAGCTTCCTTAGTTTTAGAAAAGGCTTAACAGAAAAAACGTCATTCAGGCCTGGAGGTCTCTCTGCATCTAATAAAAGTATCCATTTTTGTTCAACTGCTTCTACTGTAGTTTCAATGTCTCCCCCTCGGGGACTAGCATCAATTATCTGAATAACAAAAAAACTAAATTTATGTCAGGGATCAGTTGCCATGACATGATTTGCTAAAGCATGCCAGTTCTAATGATTTCAGAATTATTTTTCAGTTTTCGAGTGCCATCAATGAGTATGTGATGTTATAAAAAGAAATTGGTATATTTTACGAGTAATTCCTGAGCTAAAGAATAAGATAAGCACTGTTCCTGCTTTTTCCGTTAGGAATAATAAGTCACTTAAACAGCATCTATGCAATAAAAATATTGTAAGATCATATGAGTCTATGAGGTTAGGCATTTTCTTTGCAAAAGATGTTCTGCCTGTCCTTATATTTTTTCTAATGTCTCATATACACACTACTAGGAATTTCACTGTACATATTAATTATTATGCGGATTGTTGTACTTCTATTATAGTATATTTTGCTTACTGCCAGCAGTGTCATGTCTTTTATGTAGGGAAAACCAAGAGGAGTTTGAAGGACAGAATATTAGAACATAATAGGGATATTCGAAATAAAAAAAAGAATAATGCTTTAGCAAATCATGTCATGGCAACTGATCCCTCACATAAATTAAGTTTTTTTGTTATTCAGGTAATTGATGCTAGTCCCCGAGGGGGAGACATTGGAACTACAGTAGAAGCAGCTGAACAAAAATTTATACTTTTATTAGATGCAAAGAGAGACCTCCAGGCCTGAATGGCATTTTTTCTGTTAAGCCTTTTCTAACACTAAGGAGGCTTAATTGATTTTTATATTTATATTTATATTTATACATTTTATGTGTAGTAAATGCATATATATATATATATATATATATATATATATATATATATATATATATATATATTTTTTTTTTTTAATATATATGTTTCTATGTTGTACTGTATGTAATTTTTAAAGATGCTTTTACTTCTGTCTTTTTAAAGATTTTTATGTCTTATTTGATTGTATCAGCTGATTAATTAATGACTTGATTGACTTAACTAACACTATATATGGATGCTGTGTTTTTTTCTAAGTTTGTCTGATGAAGCGACAGTTTTTGGTCGTGAAAGTGTTTACTCTGTTGTTTTATTCAATTAAAGTCAGTGTTTGTGTAAGTTGGGTGCATTTGGTTTTCTTTTAGTATTACTTCAGTACTTTACATTTGCAACTGTATTTAAAGCTTTATATAATTGTTGTACAATATTGGCTATTACTATTTTGTATCATTTCTTTTTTGTGGAGCTTTTCTCCCCTGGCCTCTGCTGAAAAAGGGCTCATGCTCAGTTGGACATTCTTGGTTAACAAATATCAAATACATAATAAATAAATACATTTACTCTCCAACAAGTGCAAAAGAACTAACTTCTGGGATATGATTTATGTAAAGTAGAGTTATAGCAGCATTTGGACTTTTACTTCCTTAACAGACAGTTCTGTGCATCCCTTTATTTTATCTTTATATTTCATGCCTATAGCCCTAGCTGTTTATTTTTTTTCTAGCAGACCTTTATTGTTTAAACTGAGTGAATCCTGAAGCATGACTATTGATGGATTGACAATTTGTGGTGCGTACAACCAACGCTTCAGCCAATAGATTTGCAGAATGCCATTGTTTCTGCATTCATGTGTATTACAAATGATAACTTCTGCTGTGTCTCAGCGTGCATTTGCTTTTAACCTGAGATGTTCTTAACTTGAGAAGAGGTCTAGTGATGCCTATGTGTATGGAAGACTTTAGTCTATTGCAAATCGTTCTTTAGTACATTGCCTGTTTATGTTTCTTTGAGTGTAAAAAAAGTGATGATTTAGTAACCATAAAATAGGGTACAGTGTAATTTTTTATTGTATTCTTTTTTTTCAGAAATGATGATTTCATCAATGATTTTCTTTAGAGGAAGGCAGTTCTGTCAGATAGGTGTCACTACTTTGTAATTATGCTCATATTCGAATGAAAGGTAGTATAATAGTGCTTAATGAATAGTTATCATAGGAGATGTAAAATTCCAGATCTTCATCATACAAACTACTATTCATTAAGTATGAGTTTATTTAAAGCGCATCCCTGGATTCGATGATCTGTTCTTATTTCCTCTGCCATCATTTAAATACAGTAATATGAAATTAAAGAATAGCTACTGCAATGTCTGATTCAATGACTATAAAGGTGAGACACACTTAGCTGAGCTCATAACTGTCGAAGAAAGGTCTCAAGTGGGATATTAACCCCGGGATATCTAATGGACACTGCATTACACTTCTCATTATTTGTAAATGAAATACTTTCATATCAGTCTGCTATCTATAAAGAGACTTTTCCTACTTTTCATCTTTCCAATCTTTCTAGACAGAAAAGTCAATAATCTGTATTTGAAGTGACAGTTTAAATCTGCATTGCCAATTAATGTAGTCACTGCCCAATTTTTGACCAGTGATATTAGAATGCTATTAGGGAAACTCTGTGGGTATCTGTATTTGATTATAATTGTATTTATTCTGGGCATAGTAGCATTATGATACAGAAGTTGAATATTATTCATCATTTTTCTCAGATTTATGAGTAGCTCCATTTCAATACAGATGACCTTAAAGTACCTATCTCTATACCCAGTCTCCTACAGATTACTGAGAGGCGATCTATGCCTGACATATAAGGCATTCTCAGATCAAGTCTCAATGGACCTTTTGCATATTTGCAAAATGAACATCACTAGAAACACTAGATTCCAATATTTAAACTTTGCTTGTGGCATCAATAGAACAAGCTCCTGAAACAGATATGTGTCTCAAAGAATCCACATGCCCTAGAATAGGCTCCCTGTTTATGTAAAGCAGAGACCATCCCCGACTGTAGTGAAACATAACCTTGATCCCTGGATGAGAAATTGAAAATTCACCACTGGTACGGCTCCCATGTCTCTCATAGTAAAGATTCCCTTACTGACATATCTACCCTCACTAAACCTTTAACAACCTGCTAAGTAACAATCCCCTTCAAATAAATGCCCCATGTGACATGGGAACACAATTAGATTGGGTAGCTAGGCTTATAAAAGCCCTAGTGGTCATTAGCCTAGTATATACCTATGAACCTATATTGCACCAGTGTTTGTTAGAAACCTTTTAAGAATTTACATTATTGGAAAGAAAAATTATAACATAGATCAGTTTCTTTACAAAATATATCAGTGTTAATAACAATAGGTTATTCTAACCTATTTTGTGTGCAACAAATGGTAAGACACCAGGAAGTTGTTTTTCAGAGTAGACTATGCTATTTTATAAAAACACCATATCTTAAGATTTATATGTTTTAATTCAATTAAGCACTCTGTTGTCATATTCTGAACACACAGTACATGACAAAATAGAAATATAAATAGTAATTCTAAACACACAGTAAATGACAAATCATTACAAGAACAATAACTATAACCTGTGGTGCCTCTTTGTCATATTATTCAGACTGTACAAAAAAGGAATTGTCCAAGCTTCTGGTCCTGGCCAGCTATGATGTGACAACGTGAATTCAAAAGTTCCAAGACCAACTGAAAATTAAGTGTGTAAATCAGGCATTTAGAACACTATACCACTCTGCTATTTGAATTTAAGGTTTAAGCCAATGCCTGCTTACTATATGCCACCATATAAACCCCCAGTAAGGTAAAAACTAGCCTGGAGAAAAATTGGCAACATCTGCATATTAAACGGCCTCCTGCAAACATGACCGAACACCCCAGCTCGGAAGGGAGAACTGCTAGCCTGGAACAACAACAACTACTGACTCCTGAAGGTGTGTCTTCTCTCATGGAAACAGTAGCTAATAAATTCAATAAATCAAGTTATACTAAATATGGACACTTTCCAAACTTTCTTTCAGTCACAAGTCGTCAAGATGCTGATCAAACAACAGTGTTAGAGCAAACCATGAGGGGCATGCAAACACAGCTAGACAAGACTGATTTACAGTTTTCTTCTCTGTTGGAATTAACACATACCCTGCAGACTCATCTTGAAGATCAGGAAAATAGCAGCCACCACAGAAACATTACAATATTAGGACTGCAAGAGGGTGCAAAGAAAAATAATATACTCTATTGTATGCAGTTTAGATACCTGCAATGCTGGGGTTGGAACCAGTATCAAAGACAGTAAGGACCCAGCACTCTCTTGCAGCCCCACCTAAGGCAGATACAGGAGAGATGGTGACCAGCAGACTAGGCGCTAATCTATCCAGTTTGCAAGGCGAGCTCACACAAATTAAACTTAAAATACAAGAAATACTTAATATGAAAACAGAGTACGCTTTGGATAGCCTAAGGATCCACAACTATACAATTACCTCTCAGACATATGCCAGAGAATCAAGGCAGGCTAAGTCCAGAGTGAGAAAGTCTATACCATCCTTGACTACCTCAAGCTGATGTCTGGACCTTCAGGTCAATAAATGGGAAACCCTGGTAGTATATAGGCAACACTACAAGCAAATTTTCCAGGTTGAGAGGCCAAGACAGCAACCACTGAGACCCCCCCACCTTCAATTGTGGATCTGTGGCTTCCCATTGACCTCCGACAGGGGATCAACAGGCTTGTTTTCATAAGCTTTTAACAAATGTGGAGGTCCTGCAATCTGTTAAATAAAAATAGAAAATAGCAAAGCGCCTGGAGCAGTTGGCCTGCCAGTAGAGGTCTATGAGTTATCACCTCTTGAGCCATTGGCTTATTCTGGGAGGTATGTGCAGTGGTGGCAGGCCCCATCATGGAAGTACTCAACAATACTTCCTTTATTAAAGTTAGGAAAGGACCCAATGCTTTCATCCAGTTTTAGACCAAATTCATTGCTAAATACTGACAGTAACATTTGCATGAATATATAAGCCTCCACATTTGCCCCTTTGCTTCCTATTTTGGTTCATTCAGATCAAGAAGGCTTTGTGAATAGCAGATATTCCTGGTAAATGTGCTGCAGGTTGTCTGGAAAAGGGACAGCTCATGTATACCCTTCTTAGATTGTCAATTGATGCTGAAAATGCTTTCAACATGGTAAGTTGAGACTACTTATTTCAACTACTGGAAGTAGAGGCTTTTCAGTCCTTATTTATAGAGGCAGTTAAGGCAATGTATTGTGGGTCAATGCCAGTTGTTAAAATTGGCCTGTTTATATCAGAAGTCATTTCTTTAGATCAGTGGTTTCTACAATGCTGTCCTCTAGCTCCCCTTCTTTTTGTACTTATTATAGAGCCTCTACCCTCCCAAAAATACTGTGGTGTTGCACTGTTTACAACTGATCTGTTCTTACTTTTGCATGACCCAAAGATAACTCTTTCAGTGGTATGGACAACTGTTCAAAGCTGGCAAACTATTTCAGGATGCAAGGCCAATACCACAAAGTCTACTTTCATGGTATATACCTGCTCAAAGGCTGCTCCAGAAATTAATCAATGTAGTTTTTCTTTCAACTGCACAAGTTTTAAGAATCTTGGTGCACCGGTCACCTGCTCCTCTGCAGACACCAAAAATATGAATGCAAAATTTCTTCAACAAACTATAGGTTCATAGGTTCATAGGTTTATACTAGGCTATCTGCCCTAAGGCATTTATAAGCCTAGCCCAAATTATTGTGGCTTACGCACCCTTATATGAAAAATACTGTGCCCATTAGTTTGTTGTGCCTCTGTCCAGCAGTGACACAGAGTTGATTCCTGGGGTAAACCTACGATCTCCCATCCACAGGTCTAGATTTCTCTTGAACAGAGTCAGCGAGGTGCTCTGCCTCACATGGACTGGGATTTTATTCCACAGCATAGGGAGTCTCTGAGTGATAAATCTATCCCTCCAGCACGTCCTATTTATATCCGTGCTAAGGTTTAAGTCGCTTGCTCTAGTGGTTTTGGTGGATTTGGATTTTTGAGGTGGAGCATGTCCATTAATTCCGGGTTGGACATGGCCTTGTATGTCAGGCACATATCACCTCTGAGCAGACGGTATGCGACTGAATAGAGCTGGAGTTTCTTCAATCTGGCAGCATATGACAGATTTTGAGTCCCTTTATCCTTTTGGTGAGGAACTTTTGGGGTCTCTCCAATTGCTGCAGATGTCGGGTGAGATACATCCCGAATGGGGCATTGTACTCGATCATTGGTCTGATAAGTGAAGAGTACAGGGGAACAATGACCTCACTAGATCTGGATGTGAATCCCTTCATGATCAGGTGGGCAATGTAGAAGGTCTTTCTAACCACTTTAGCAATGTGAGTGTCAAAGAAAGGCCACTGTCAACATGGGTCCCCAGGTCCCTGATAACCTCTTCTGTGCTTAGTGGATTGCCACCTATATGGTAGCTTGGGGTTACCTTGTTTTTCCCGAAGGGTATGACTATACATTTTTGGCGTTTAACTTCAGGCCATGGCTCTGGCACCAGCTATCTGTTTCCGTGAGTCCTTCTGAAGGATATCCGTGTCTGATGCACTTTCCACTATGGCCAGTTTGCAGTCGCCTGCAAACTTTGTCAGCCAAAGTCCTCCCATGTTGGCCTGTACTTCTGAGAAGTAGATGCCAAACAATTGGGGCCAAGGACCGAGCCCTGTGGGACACCACTTGTGACCGCTTGGAGTCTGACACAGCGCCAGCAACTCTAACCCTGTGGGTTCTGTCCAACCCATCTTGTGACATATGGGTTTACATTTAAGCTGGTAAGTTTTTCTACAATACCCGAGTGGGGTATTGTGTCAAGCCTTGCAAGGTCAAGGTAGGCTGTATGGACTGCCTTTCCTCATCAATGGCCTTGGTGACTGTTTCAAGAAGTCAACCAAGTTCAAAAGGCATGATCTTCCCTTGACAAAGCCAAACTGGGTCGGGTCCAATGTCTGCAAGTCCCCTATATCTTTGTTTATGAGCTCCATTATGATCCTCTCCATAGCTTTGCAGACTAGACTTGTTAAGCTTATGGGGCGGTAATTACCAGGGTCCGTAGAGGCACCGCCTTTGTGGAGTGGGACCACAGTTGCCGACGCCACTCCTTGGGCACGTATCCTGTGGTAAGGCTGAGATTAAACAGCTGCCTTATGTGCGGGTTTAATTCCTCATTTAGCTGTAGCACACAGCCGGGACACCATCCGTCCCATTGATGCTGTGTTTTTAGCTTTAGAGAGAGCAGCTTTCACCTGCATTTGAGATGTCCGGGAGGCTACACTCGGCTGGGATAGTTATCTCTCCTTTAGGGAGAGGGGAGTTTGCACTGAACCTGTCTGCCAGTATGTTGGCAATGTCTGTGGGTTCAGTGATTTTTGTATCATTTTGGACTAATTCTGAGCATCTCTGGGAGTTTCCACCCAGGTTCCTAACATAGCTGAAAAAGGCCTTATGATTGTCCTTTGAATCCATGGCAATTTTTCTCTCAAAATTGGCCTTAGTTGATTTTATGAGTGCTCGTATTTTTACTAATAATGATCAGGGTGACTTCCCTTTATGGATTTTGTTCTATCATGTAATAGCTTTCTCCTCTTATTGTAAAGTTTGTTAATGGCTGGGGTCCACCAGACTGGACGTTTGCCCTTTGTGGAAAGAGTCTTGGTTTTATTTGGGATTGCCTGATCCATGCAGTCCTGGAGGTGTTCATAGAAGGCATTTGTAAGGGCTTCCGCAGCTTGGGTTGTGGTTTCCTCTGGCTCAGGGGCCTTGAAGGATACCACACCAGTCTTGAGTAGTGTGAAGTTTGCTTTAGAGAAGTTCTTCACTATGGTCTTTTTTGCTTGGGGTGGGCTATAGATGACTCAATAACAGTGTCAGGGATAGCAAATCTCATTGCAAGTCAAGCCACATCTAATTAAGATGATCCTATACCCCAAGCTACTATATGTGCTGCAAAGTTTGTTGATTTATATCCCTAAAGCCCAGTTAAGAAAATCAGACAGACAGCTGCTGAGATTTATCTGGTTACCCTATAAGTGCGAAAGCCTTCTATCAGTCCATCATAATCCACGTCAATTAGGAGACATATGACTTCCCAGTTTAGTGACTGTACATAAAGCTGCTATAATGCGATGCTTTAGTGATCTGTATGCCAAAGGTGTACCAACCCCTTGGATGACTTGCTTAAGCAAATCCATTCCATCACCACTGAGATCATCACCACTTAGTGAAGAACCTATAATAGAGGTCCCACGATATTCCATACTGTATGCTATAGCACAGGGAATTCATGGTAAACTGAAATACATTGGCCCTTCTCAACACCTCAACACTATTTTCAGAGTGGTGCCGGCTTTTCTATGCACACCTTCGGCAAAGGCTATCCTAAATGTTTTCCTGTTTGACATTCTTTTCCAGTCTCACAATGGATAGCTCGAGGGCTTCAATTTCCATTCCAGATGTATGCACCAAGAGACCTCAAGCCCACGTCTGACTTGCTTTCTGAATAACTCCTGCCTAAGCAACACTTTTTGTTTTATATCCAAATTCTGTGTATCTGTACTCAGGTGTTGATCCACAATCAATAGTGTCATAGGTTCATAGGTTCATAGGTTCATACTAGGCTATCTGCCCTGGGGCATTTATAAGCCTAGCCTGATTGTGTTTGGCTTATGCCACCCCTTGATTTGAGTATACTTTGCCCTTTTTAAAGTTTAGTTTACTGTGCCTCTGTCTAATAGTGACATGGAAGTAATCCCCGGGACAAACCTACAATCCCCCATCCACTCATCAAGATTCTTCTTGAAGAGAGTCAGTGAGGTGCTCTGCCTAACATGAATTGGAATTCTATTCCAGAGCGAAGGGAGCCTCTGGGTTATGAATCTGTCCCTCCAGCATGTTCTATTTATTTCTGTGTTGAGGTTCAGGTCCCTATAGTGTGTGGCTCTAAGGGATTTAGATTTACTGAGGTGGAGCATGTCCATTAATTCTAGGTTGGACATAGCTTTATATGTCAGGCATAGATCGCCTCGAAGTAGACGGTATGCAACTGAGTAGAGCTGGAGTTTTTTTAACCGAGCAGCATATGACATCTGGTTGAGTCCCTTGATCCTCCTGGTGAGGTACTTTTGGGGTCTTTCTAATTGCTGCAGGTGTCGGGTAAGGTACATCCCAAAGGGGGCATTGTATTCTATGATGGGCCTGATGAGGGATGAATAAAGGGGCACGATTACCTCTCTTGATCTAGATGTGAATCCTTTCATGATGAGGTGGGCTATGTAGAAGGTCTTCCTAACCACTTTGGCAATGTGGTTGTCAAAGGAGAGATTGCTATCAACTTGGGTCCCCAGATCCCTAATTACTTTCTCTGTACTTAATGGGTTACCACCTATATGGTAATTTGTGGGCACATTGTTTTTGCCAAAGGGTATGACTATACACTTTTTGGCAGTTAGCTTTAGACCATGGCTCTGGCACCAGTTATCCGTCTCTGCGAGACCTTTTGAAGGATGTTTGTGTCAGCTGGAGAGTCGATTATGGCACCCAGTTTGCAGTCATCTGCGAACTTGGTGAGCCATAGTCCTCCCACGTTGGCCTGTACCTCAGAAAAGTAAATACCGAACAAGAGAGGTCCCAGGACAGAACCTTGTGGGATGCCACTTGTGACCGGTTTCAAGTCTGACATGGCTCCAGCAACTCTGACTCTGTGGGTTCTGTCTTTGAGCCAGTTTGCGACTCATCTTGTGACATAGGGGTTTATATTTAGGCTGGATAGCTTATCTATGATGCCCGAGTGGGGTATTGTGTCAAATGCCTTTGCGAGGTCCAGATAGGCTGTGTGGACTACCTTCCTTTCATCTATGGCCTTGTTGACTGTTTCGAAGAAGTCGACCAGGTTCAAAAGGCAGGATCTGCCCTTGACGACGCCAACTTGGGTGGGATCTAGTGTCTGTAGGTCCCCAATGTCTTTGTTTATGAGTTCCATGATGATTCTCTCCCTAGCCTTGCAGACTAGGCTAGTCAGGCTTATGGGGCGATAGTTTCCAGGGTCCACAGAGGCACCACCTTTGTGGAGTGGCACCACTGTTGCTGTACGCCATTCTTTGGGCACATATCCTGTAGTGAGGCTGAGATTGTACAGCAGTTTTACTTGAGGGATTAGTTCTTCTTGGAGTTCATGTAGGACGCAACTCAAGACACCATCTGGTCCCATGGAAGCAGTGTTTTTTGCTTTGGAGAGGGCGGCCTTCACCTGAGCATCAGAGATGTTTGGGAGGCTGCACTCTGCCCGGATAGATACTTGCTATTTTGGGGGGGAGGGGGTGGAGAAGTTTGCACTGAACCTGTCTGCCAGGATATTGGCGATGTCTGTGGGTTCAGTGTATTTTTTGTCGCTTAGAATCAACTCAGAACAAGTCTGGGAGTTGCATCCCAGGTTCCTAACATAACTGAAAAAAGCCTTATGATTGCCTTTAGTGTCCTGTGCAATTTTTCTCTCGAAGCTGGCCTTGGAGGATTTTATGAGGGATCGTAATTTTTTGCTAGTACTGATCAGAGATGCCTTCCCTTTTAGGGATTTTGCTCTATCACGTAGTAGCTTCCTCCTTCTGTTGAACAGTTTATTTATGGCTGGGGTTCACCAGACTGAACGCCTGCCTTTGGATGATTGGGTCTTGATTTTGTTTGGGATAGCATGATCCATGCATTCCTGGAGATGTCCGTAGAATGCGTTAATATAGGATTCTGCAGTTTGGGCCGTAGTTTCCACTGGCCCTGGGGCCTTGAATGATTCCACTTTGGTTTTGAGAAGTGTGAAGTTCGCTTTTGAGAAGTTTTTCACTGTGGTTTTCTGGGCTGGGGGTGGGGTCGGGATGTGGACATCCAGTGAAATTAATTTATGGTCTGATCTTACCAATGAGGGATATACTTCTGGTATGGAGCATAGAGTCCCCATGTTGGTAATGATCAGGTTTAGTATGTTTTCCCCTCTTGTGGGAGTGGTGACTAGTTGTTCCATAGCATTTGAGTTTATAAATTCCTGGAACCTTTGGGCTAAGGTGCTGGGGCTTGAGTAATGCTCCCAGTCTATGTTTGGGTAGTTGAAGTCGCCCAAAATAATGGTGTTCGGAGAGATATTCATGTTCTCCAATGTTTTCAGGAACGCCGAGTGGGATTTCTGACTTTGAGAGGGTGGTCTGTATGATGCTATAAACTGAAAAGCAGTCTTTCCCACTGTCCGTTGCACATGGATGGTCTCCAATACTTCGTGCAATGCCACTAACCTGGAGGTGTGGATATCCTTGATAAATATGGAAACTCCCCCTCCTTTTGTGGTTCGGTCCGGGTCTTGGGGCCGAAAAGCATTATATGAGGTATAACCTGGTAGTGCTGGGGTGCTCTCTGGAGCCTTGAACCAGGTTTCTGTCACTACACAGATATCGATGTTCTCCATACTGAAGAGAGCTTCGAGTGCATGCATCTTGAGGTTAAGACTTCTGGCATTTAGCAGCATTACCCTTAGTTTCTTGTTCCTTGTGCTGTCTATGGAGGTGGGTTTGACTTTTGAGCCTTACCTAAAAAAGGCACTATGGGGGTGGCAAGAGCCTTTGCCAATAATCCGAAAGCCCAGGGGTGACAGGTGCAAGCCGTCCCTAGCGAAGCAATGTGGCTTGTCGAGCATGTCATCCCAGGCTGACAGACACTGGATCCCCTTTGAATGACACCAAACTTTTAACCAATTGTTAAAATTGATCATTTTGTCTTTATACTGTGGCATCATTCTAGGTGAGGGTAAGATGCTTCTCAAGGTCAGGGTCATACTGGCCTGGGCTACATGATCAGAGAGCTCCTCTATGTCTCTTTTCATGTAGTCGAGGGAGGTACGTCTCAGGTCATTCACGCCAGCATGTACAATGACTGAGTCATATTTGTATTTGCTTTGGAGTGACCTGAGTGCTTGCATTATGTGGCGGATCCTAGCGCCTGACAGGCAGCTCACTGTGACCTTCGCTTTATTCAGCCTGGTGAGCAGGACGTCAGTGTGTCTGACAATAGAGTCACCTATTACAAGAGTATCAGGTGTGTTATTCAGCCTTAAGGGCTGTGACTGCTTGGCACACTGACTTTGTGTGCTATGTGTTGTACGTGTTTTGTTTTGGGGTAGTGTTTGCTTGGATGTCTGCTTTGGAGGTCTCTGTTGTTTAGGTAGATTTTTATTTAGAGCCTCCAAGTATGTTTTTGTGTTTTTATGTGTTTGGTTCGCTGTTGTGGTGGGACTATGTGATACTGGAATTGTGTTGTGTGAGGTTACCTTCTCCTCCTGACTGGTTACACCAGTTTTGAGATGAGAGAACTCAGCCTCCAGTTTGGCTATATGGTTGCATCTCTCACAGATATTTGAACCTGTTTGGAGGAGGAGAGGGTTGTCCGTGTACATGAGACAGTTGTAACATTGCCTCAAAATTCCCAGATTCACCAGCTGGACTGGAGAGGAAACCATTGACTGACCTTTGGACATGCTAGAGTAATATAGGGAACTAAATTAAAATGGACCAATAGGGGACAAGGTAATCGTAGAGAGTATAAGAGTAAGTAGTGCTTATGGTTTATTAGTGCTAACTTGTAAAATTACTTATTTGGACCAGTGAGGGGCCTTAGAATGAGAATATGGTGTTTAATTTGAGAGATAGAGCAGTTCTAAGGGAAAAAGTGAAGAGCAGACTTTGTGGAGCCAGGAATAGTTTAAACCCAATTAGGCGGCGCTGCCCGATGTTGCTATGTGCAAAATGCAAAAACCGTGAAAAAGAGGGTTTTAAGAGAGGGAGATCAAGGAGTTAGGAATTGACCCAAAATGGCCAATAAAACTACAGTTTCAAGGCAGTAACCACTCCAACAGGGGCAGGCAGGCTGCTCAATGTTTATCACTGCCACTGATGAACACAGAGACTTCCCTTTAGCCCAAGCAAACAATGGCCTCCAAGAAACTTACAAACAGTTCAGAACAGCAAATCTGTAACTGAACTTTTTTAAATCTCAGAAAAGTAGGAAAAAAGCAAGATTTTTTTGTTTTTTTAAGGAAAGCAGAGGTTCACAAGTATCAACAAGTTAGAACAGTGCAGTAAATGACCCCACACTTGAGTGCTAGGCCAGAGACAGATAAAATGCAAGTTTTAAGAAAAAAACGATTTTAAAAATAAGTGCAGGCAGGAAATTCAGTAATCAGCTCTGAAATCCAGAGTTCTAGGTGCTTTTGTAGTCAAGACTAAAGGATGTGATGAAAGCCAGTTAATAAAACCTTTTCCAGACCTTGTGCAGGGTGTGGGATAGAAATGCCACTGTGGACCATGTCATGAGGGTCTGGAACCTCTCAATGAAGTTTACAGTCTCTCCATATGGGGGGGCTTTTGCTTGGAGATGTCATCACCATCTTTTTATCACCCCAGATTAGATGAGTCAGCATAATCCAGCAGTGAGGTTACAGTGCTACAGGTGCTGTCAAGATAAGGTTTGACCTACCTGGAAGCCATCATTTAGGACTGCAATGAGATTAGGAAATTTGGAGATGGGTTTTGGAAGTGGGTGGAGCACTTTACAATCCTCGACAAGAGCACAGACAGGCCCTAGCTGTGTAAGGGTTACACATGGGAAATCAATGTTCCCCTACTCTTTATATATTACATTTAGCAGCAAAAAGGTCATCACACACCACTGGGAAAATACTTCCCCACCTGTAATAAGTGAATGTTGGCAAATTTTGCAAGGGATCTATCTGGCCGAGCTTAAGGCTGCTAGGAACAAAGGTAGGAGGACTATGTGGTAGAGATATTGAAGGAATACATGACCCTCCTGAACCAAATGGCCCCACAAGCATGAGATATATAGTATTTTAATAAGATACGTTGTTTTCAAACAATCTGCAGCAGCTTGATCTTCCAGTTGTTTTGACATTTCATCTTTAAACTGTATTTGAAGTTACAAATTCAAGAAAGTGTAGACAAATGATAAATGCTACAGAACATATTAAATTTGTTTATATTTTATAATTTAGTTAGCTATATTAATCAGATTTTGATTTAGATATCGTATAGACTTATAGGAACGAGGAAACAAGATTATACCTGTCAACCCTAAATGTTAATTAATACCACTCTGTATACTCCTTCTCTCTTAAATATCAGGGTTCGGTAATTTAAATGGCTATCAACTTCTCATCCCACAAATAAATGCCTATAAATATGTATCCATGTTCTATGATGTTATAATAAGACTGTTATGTTTCAAAATAAATAAAAATAATGATTCAGAAGGAATTGTCTATATGTAACCTACTTGAGTTAAGACAGCTGTGTTTGAATAGGGATCCATTTCTTCTTTGCTTAACCCAATGTGGCGATTTCCCAGGGTTTAAAAAGAATAACCACGCCTCCACGCCTATTGCCACTAGTATTCTGATTCGTATGAAGGTTTCATTGAACATCGAACACAGGACTGAACTAGAATATAAAGACAGAAAGCACTGTGACTTAGATCAGGCAACTGAATGGGTATCCACGTATTATGTGGATACTTACTATGTTAGGAGAGTAACATTTCTAACACACAAATGGAGACTTCTGCCCTACGCTATATAATCTATCTGAAAAAATGTTTTAGCGTGTGTAATATTTTAAATAATGTAAATTAAACTGTGGGTTAAAATTTGTATTATAACGGTCCTACTGCAATAGTGTTCCAGGCTTTCATGGTAAAGCCAATTATCTTGAATCTACCCATATGACCCTGTTTTGCATGTGTTTGAACATCTGCAATCCATGCAATATAAATTATATTTTTATAAATTCAAAAAATGCTTGATATCTTGTTGTGATTAACAAGTAGATTCCTTGGTGAACTGGCACTGCCTATCAGTATTTATGTATTTTTCCAGAAATATTTGTTTAAACTTCCTAACACTGTGCTCAGTTGTAAATACTACAGCCAGTAAAGTTTCTTGGAACTATTTAACTTACAAAAGTCTCTTGTAAGCATCATTTTCAAAAATAAGATTTTCAGGAATCCTGTTAGATTAAAGAACAGGATTATTATCAATTAAAATGGATTTGTTATACTGAAGGAAAAATTATGTTTAAATTGGTCTGGGCCTTGCTTTACTAACCATCTGTATAATCGGGTCTATATTTAAACGTCAAAAGTTCAGAATTTTGAATGCTCACATGAGCAGAAATTCAGGAACTCTATGTTATTTTTTTGGTCACAGTACAGTGAAGATTGGAATATTTGCCCTTTCCTCACTCTAGTGCGATCTTAGAGTTGAAATATATATTTAACAGGAAACACAAAGAAAACCAGTCCTGTGATGCATATCCAAAGACCACACTGGAACAGTATATTAACGCTTTCATCCACTTTTAATTCTGTGAACTTCTTCAGAAAAACATTTACAAATGACCCTACCCTAACTTCCTTTTATATCTTAATCTAATAACAGAGAGGAAATGACTTCAAACAATTAACAATTACAAAGACAATTGAATAAACACATTTGTGTGTCAGCAGTTATAAAATATACTTTTTCTTTGAATAAAATTATTGTTATGAAAGAATGTATGAACTATATTCATCTATTTACTAAAAAGCATTTTAAATTTATAGATTCATTTAGTCCAGGTGCACTATCTGCACCTAAAAATAACCGCCAAAATGCTTCTTTACATTCTAATATGTTGTTGAGATCACCTTCAAATAAAACCTTGTCCACCTTTCTAAGACAAAAAATTTGAATTTTTTAAAATCAAGACATACGAGTGCATGTCTAGCCAGTGAATTTGTTTTATCTTTCTTTCTAATGGCCAGATTGTGTTCGTATATCCTACGTTTCAAACTTCTTATGGTCTTTCCAATGTAATAACTTTCACATGACATGCAGGTAGCAATGTAAACAACATATTCACTATTGCAATTGTAATAGTCTTTTGCCCAAAAATTTTGGTTTGAGTGACTAAGGGGAGATTCAGTAATCCTGCGGGTATGACTAAATAAGTCTTACACGGAAACGGCAGTCTAACAGGACAACGTCAGCATGCCATGCATATTCATGAGGGTGTGCTGACTCAACTGGGAGGCTAGCACGGAGCATGTAAGACTGCAGGGGGCATGTCGGACTGCCGAGCAGTCCAAATATCCACGCCCCTGCAACTATATAAATGTGAAAATGACAAGTGCAATGAGCGAGTCCACTGAAATGTACACATAGCAAACACTACACATCCCCACATACTAAACCCCTTTGTAATTGTAAAATGTAAACCTTTACGTTTTCTTTTATAATTCCCGATATAGCTGCCCGTATTTGCACGTGATTGTGTGGTTGTGCCCATTGCTTAGCTACAGTTAGCAATTCTGACATCGAAGAGCATAATAAGAAATGTTTACACAAAGTAAGCCAAATTGAAATAGCATAGTGGTAGAGTCTTCGCACAAAAAGGAGGCATTCCCGGTTCTAGTCCCACCACTCCCCTTTCTATTTTATGTTTTAAATTAGTATATAAAATAATTCCTGACATATATGAATGAAATCTTGGTAAAAAGCATTGAAATGGCCCATGTATTAGTGAACAACATGTATATATATAAATATAAGAAGGTGAGCAGCATTAAGGATACTGAGATATAAATTCCCATAGCTAAGCAGCATTGTACCCAGCGCAATATAGTTGCCCATATCTAAGCAGCGCTTTACCTAGTGCAATATAGTTGCCCATAGCTAAGCAGTGCTTTACCTAGCGCAATAGGTTTGCATGGAGCTGTGCACCACTCTAACCAGTACACCGTCGGGCAATGTGGAGCAACGTAGAGCAAAGTTGAGCAAAGTTGCCTAAACACAGCCACACCCCCTAGCCTGTCTGGATAGTAGTAAAATAAAAAGCAACGACAAGGCTCAAATCCAGGTCACTGAGCACCATAATCAAAGTACTGAACCACTAAGCCATGACAGCATAACAGAAGCATGCACTGTTAACATACATATACCTATAAATGGAATTTTAACCATTGCTAAGCAGGTTTGCTATTAGCTGAGAGTTTTTCAAAAATGGCCAATTACAAATAAGTGTGGGAAATGAGGCATATTTAAGCTCCATAGGCGGGAATACTCTCCATAACTGGTCGTTGCTCCCATCTGCAGTCAGAATGGCCGGTGCTGGAGAGGGTACTCACTTTTGAGTGCAATGGTGGGGCATCAAGGAGTCACAATACATGGTTTGGCTCCTTGTTCACCATCATGAGTCAAGACTCCTGCAGGGCCAGTTTCAAGGGACAGAGTACAAAGCGGAGGCTTGGAACCGGTTAGCTCATGATCTCACCAGTGCCACAGGTGTCCCTCGGACTGGTGAACAGGTCCATCACCAGCATGCAGACCTGAAGAGACAGAAGCAGGACCAACTGAACCGATGGATACAGGAGGCCTGTGACATGCAAGATGCCCCACTACTGAGTAAATAGCCATGGAATGAAGTATGTAAGAAATGCTATTGTAGTCTATATAATGGATAGGTATGTCTCAATATCCCTTCATTTACTTCACAGCTGCAGGTGTCTGTGCTGCGAATCGGCAAGCCTATGCAGATAGGCTGCTAAGGCTGTGCCACCAGGCAGGTTAGTAATTATTCTGCATGTATTATTATATAATAATAAGTGAGAGAGCCTGAAAAAGAGTGTTGTAACCCATTAATAAAGGTAATACAGTCTCTGCATGTATTGTAATATAAAATAAGGTGAGAGAGCGAGAAAAAGTGTTGTAACCCATTAATAAAGGTATAATAATTCTGGAATAAAAGTATTCTGCATGCACCAAAATATGAAATGAATGAGAGAGCCACTACAAAAGTGTGTAATGTAATTTATAAAGGTATAATTCCTGGACTGTGTCCGTGTCACTTTCTTTGATATGTTGTTGTTCCCTTGCATTATGGAAATAGTACAGTTGTATTAAGTGCTGTCAATCCACACTTGCGTAGGTCCATATAAAGTAGATGAAGGGAATGCCAGTAGCTCTTAAGCATATATATAGTCCTCAACTGTTGGCTCATGGTTAGCATGTACAGGTTAATCTGGCAAATGAGTAGCTTGTGATTGTGTTCCCCACAAATGTCAGTGTGCTGCTAGAAATGTAGGGGTCTGTTTAAATGTAGAGGATAATGTCACCTGAAGACAGCCAGATATGTAGGTATATGAATATAAATGAAATATATAAATACGTAGCAGTAACATCTGCATCCTGAACAGTGTGTATGTCAGATACAGGTCAGGTATATAAACAATTATCAAAACCCATTTCACAATTTAATGGACACTGCCTAGTGTAATAATACATGTAGGGGATATATACCTGCAGTCAGTAGGAATGTAGAGTAAAGTTATAAGTATATATAAGTTGTTAATGGAGTGATCCTTTTACACCCTACTTTATGGTCATAAATAATGGCATTCCACACCTAAATGGGTATGTGTAATCTGACAAACTTTGTTGGGACATATGTCCTATTGGTTTATAAATATCTGCATGTACTTTGATGCATATGCCCTATTCACATACCACAATCTTGGTGGTCTGTTGCCACCAATCAACCCTGCATGCTGTTGGAATGTCCACTGTTGTTCTAAATGTGCATGTGTTATGCTTGCTGTTCAACTGTTGGAATTCTTGTGTGTTGGGTTAATGGGAATACTTCTGCTTGCTGTTACAACTAATTTGGAATGCTGTTGTCTTTTACTAACCCATATTGTCATTAAATCCTGCTAAACATAGAACGTATGGAAAGGCCG
Source organism: Protopterus annectens (assembly GCF_019279795.1). Taxonomy (NCBI): domain Eukaryota; kingdom Metazoa; phylum Chordata; order Ceratodontiformes; family Protopteridae; genus Protopterus; species Protopterus annectens. Next base: position 1,537,699,904 of record NC_056732.1, read on the forward strand.
GTCCCAGTGGACCCTCCTCTCCCACCTCAGCTGGCAATGGCACCTGGCACCAGCATGTCCGGTGCCCAGCCAGGGATCTCCTCCTCCGGTGGCCCTATGCCACCTTCAGGTGGAAGCACTGCAGGGGACGGGGCTCATCTCCCCCGTGCAAGCGTGGATGGAGAAGGGCCACCTATCATCCTCCAAACAGTCCAGGCTGTGGTGAGTAGGGAGATAGAGCGTACAGTCTCTGATCCCCTATGCCAGCTCAAGGCAAGAGTGGAGTGACTCATGGGTGAGCCTACCCCTCCTACGCAGCCCCCAGCACAGCCACCCTCTGGGCTGTGAAGGTGCAGTGGCGACTGCCCATGGGTGGGGGTTTCAGTTACACTGTTACCATCTGTGGGCTCATGGGCTTGCGATTTCCAAACATCCTTCCCAGTCAATTGTGTTCACCCACCCCATGTGTCATATCCCGCACCTGTATATGTCTTGTTTGTCTTGTCTTTTTACCTCCCCAACCTACCTCCCACAACATACCTATTTCCCCTACCTCACATTCCACTCTCACCTGAAAAAAAATGGGCAATCTGCTCCCGTAAAAATATTACGCCCTATACATAGCTTCCCATTTTACACAAATATCCGCTGGACACAGACACTGAAATTCAATTGGCAGTAAAACATACTTTGTTGTCCTCACCCCTCTCTCAGGGATGTAAGGTATCAAAATTCCCTCCAAATTACAAGTATAAGCACAGCTGTTGCTGTTAAAGAAATGGGCAGCTATGGACCTTCCCTACACCCGTCCTGCACATCCCGAGCTGTTTTCCCTACTGTCTTTCCCTCTTTCTGCCCCTTTTTCACCACTTTCCAATCTCCCCATTTTCTTTTCTTTCAAAGAAATGAGTGCGAGGTTTAGTGGGAGTAAGCACTTTTAAGCAGTGGTAAGCGGGTTTGAGTGAGTGTGCGCATGTGTGCGCTTAGCTTAGTATTGCTAAGCATTGCGCAAACCCACGCAAACCCGCTTACAACTGCTTAAAAGTGCCTTAGTCACCCTGCATATGAGGGGCCTTGTTCTGCTCAGCAGCAAAATAAAACAACACCGCCAGTCTCGATCCCTGGACATGAAGTACCACTAGGCCACAGTATATATATATACATATATATATATATATATATATATATATATATATATATATATATATATATATATATATATATATATATATATATATATCATGCATCAGAATGTGTGACTATGAAGGAAAGGTGGGAATGCCATAACACAAAACCTGTTCTGTGGAACTATACCAGCAGTTGTTGTGGAATTGCATTACATGACTGTGATAACAGAACCAGACATTCTAGCAGTAAATGCTGTTACAGCAGCACTTCACAAACCCAGCACAGTATCATAGCAGGACAATCCCCACACAAATGTACAAAATACCAGTGTGTTCAAGGTACAGCAAGGGTGTAGGTAGGCATACTCTGTACTGGAATTGTCCAGTTTCATGAGCATCATGTGATAATGTCAACAAAATAAAAAGCGCAAACACTGCAGAAGTGAGTACATTAATATTCGCAGTATAGATGTTCCCAAACAGTTCATGTGCCAAATGGAAACATCTCAATAACTACATATGTATGGCAGCTCATTGTAGATGTTATAAATAAACTCTATACTCCCATGTGTCTTGTGTTAGCATTTCTAGGGGTGAGTATAATTCTACACTGTCAACTGTGTACTGGAAGAGGCAGCATTCAGGTCTGAGTACAACATACAAATAACTGGCTACACCCTTAGCAACATTTAGACGAAGTATACCAACCTTCTGACTTACACTACGATGTCCACAGCAAACAAGCATGGGCCCTACTTTGGAAAGCTGAAGGGCCTACGCCTACCTAACCTAGAAATTTATAGCATTGGGTTGCTATGACAGTGAGTACTGCAATTACCACACAGCAAGCTGCATGCAATTACCAAATGGTGGCCACCAATTGGTGCAGAGGCCATCACATGCACATGTGTAGATACCTCTAAAAGCAGGCTGTACTTGCTGTCCACACATGCAATCATTTCATTGCAGCCATGGAGAGAGAGAGCGACAAACCAAGCAAGCAATCAAGCAAACAAGAAAGAGAGACACACAGACACACACAGACAGACAGAAGGACACCGGAAACAACAGCAACAGCCACAGCAACAGCAAAAAAAAAAAAAAAGATCAACATAAAAAAAAAAACATATATAAAAAAATATTTTATTACTACACACACAGAACTTAATAATACACACCCATAAACAGTAAAGGTATGTAACTGATGTGTATTTACTGGCATGTAGTATATGTTTTAGAAGAGTACCCTACATACTTAGAATCATCCATATGTGGCAGCAGTACATATCTATGCACAGATGCCCTGCATAGCTACTGCCATGGAGAAATCAGTGTGTAGGTGTGTGCAGTGGGATATGACTGTGATATATGTAGTTCATCATTAAATGTCAAACATCTGATCCATGTTATCTCTGTTCTGTATAGTAGTGTGTACAATGGCTGTTTGGGGGAGTAGCGCATACAGTTATATAAACAAGGATGTGACAGAGTAACAAATGCATGATAGTCATATTAACATGTAGCTTAGCATTGGCAACAGCTGTACCAGGCTAGTATGCTAATCTAGCATTTGCAGCTATATATACACCCTCTAATATTACTGTGTTCTCACATGTGGCACCTGTTCATGTTGCAGCAAGGCCCAGCAGGTCAGCTGTGAGGTCCATGGACTTACAACAGTGTGAACCTTGTGTGTGTATGGCACACACACACATATGGAGAGATCTGTCTGTGTCAGATATATTACCATCTGTACATGTGCATAGAGCAAGGGACATACTGCAACTGTTTGTGAAGGGTGGACATATATATGTTGTTGTAGGTTGTTATGTGCATACTTCTATGTAGTTTGTACTGTGTGGCAAACAAGACAGCATACAGTGCTGGTATATGACATGTGGTGGTTAAACACTGTGGGTATGAATTGACAGGTTTGCAGTGTTGCAGCCAGTGAGGCCTGCTAAAGCTACATGTGCTAAGAACACCTTCAATGCATTCTGCACAACACTGTGCAATATTAGTACATAACAGTATACCTCACAACCTTCGCATAATTGATATTGCCACCATGAAAGGTGGACCCTATATGTGCCTATATGGATATCTATATGTACACCAATGTATATTTATATTTATGTGTGTGTGTGTGTGTGTGTGTGTGTGTGTGTGTGTGTATATATATATATATATATATATATATATATATATATATATATATATATATATATATATATATATATATATATAGAGAGAGAGAGAGAGAGAGAGACAGGGTCATAATTACTGTGACAGATGGCTGGTGAAAAAGCCATGGACTCAAGCTCAATGTTGAGACTGCATTGGCATTCCTTCTGGCAAAGACTCCGTACCCATGAACTACCCCATAGGTGGTAGTCTACCTAACACCGAAAGTGTGATAAGAGACCATGGGACACAGGTGGGCTGTAGCCTCCCCTTCGATAAATACAGTGACACACTAGTCATATAATCTGTCTACCTGCCACACCTCATCACAAAATGTGTGTCATCCAGGGAAATATAGGTCAGTGTTCCCCTCTACTCATCACACATAAAGCCCATTATAGAGTATAATACCCAATGTAGTATGTACCTCACAAGACATCCACAGCATCTGGAAACAACAAAGACATACCTCACAAAGAGTAATACCAGCCTCAAACAGATGCCCTATGCAGACCATCTCACAAACCCACAACTTCACTGTGTCGCATACCGCCTACCCAGAGGTGAACTCTGCCTAACATACTAAGCTATGTAAAAAACAGAGCTGTTGGACATGCTGCACGTAAATAGATCACAATCTCTGCATGTTACATGCTCTAGGGACTCAAACCTTCTGACCACAATAAACAGCACATGCTGGAGGGATAGATTCCCACCTCGAAAACATCCCATACTCTGGAACAAACCAACTATCCATAGCAAACAAAGCTCCTAATTAGCAGTCATCATAAATAATCATGAAGATTGTATGGGAGATAGTGAATACACCCAGGCATTCACCTGTGTGTCTCTGCTTGACAGGGTCACGTGAAATGCAATGACCTGTGTGTCAAAAGCCAGAGTAGTGTATGGCTAGACTTCTATAGGCCCTAGGGCTAATAGCCTCTTACCTACCTATGAAGTGATACACACCCACATGTACTTGTTGCAATAATTGCTATGTGAGTTTGACTGAGTGTGATGGTGAATGTGTTGGTGAATGTGTCAGAGTCTGATTTATGTGTGTTAGCTTAGTGGGAAACTGTTTCTGTCATGGTATTATGCGTCCTAGCTGTGATCCCAGCAAAAGATGTTTATACAATTGCTAGGCTGAAAAAGCAGTATGCCATACATTCTGACATAGTCCCTTGTTGTTGACTGGGGTGCCCATTGTAGGCCAAAGCAGTACATGCATGCTTATTGAGTGTTACAGCTGGTGACTCCAACCCCTGTATGAACTGTGGTACTACCTGAGGCTGTATGCCTAAACAGCACAGTATGGTCTACGTCCACATTGATTGGAACCACTGTTCCGTGTGTTCCCTGTAGTCCTCATAGATTACATACCTCAGGCATACGGTCTAGTAACTACTGACACACAGTACTGTAAGGTACACAGGTAAAGGTCACCTGTGTTGCCATACCTATGTGTCTGGTATGTATGTCTGATGTGTGGGTGTGTATGCCTGTACCATGGCCTTGGTCATATGTGTGATACAGGATATAGGTGCATATCTAGCAACATGTATAGTGTAGTACAGCAGTATGCCACCTATATTCATGAATGTGCACATATGTTAGGCAGGCGTCTTCCATCAACAACTAGTGTGGTATACTGGTGATACTGTCACTGGACTTTACAATCATTGCAATGGATTACACTTTTCATGATGCATTAGCATGATATATACCTCCTGTGTCTAGGTTGTGCGTTGTGTCACATACAGTGTGTCATGTACTGTTGTATAGTATTACATACTGATGTAAGTTTGTTGCTGTGCAAAACGTGGTTAGATATATAGAGTGTGCCAGGCACTGTCAGGCAGTTGTGGGTTGAGTACTGACATGTGGTATTGAAAGTGTGTATCTTCTAACAGCCAATAGGTTGCTATATATGGTGGTTAATTGATATCTGTACATTAGAAATATACGTGTGCCTCATAACTTGCTCACACATATTGTTTCATTGTCTTCCAGGGCTATGTCCCACCATCGTAATCCCACCTATAGCATGGCGGAGGAAGAGGTCATAACATCCAGCCTGGTGCAGCAGTATGCCCTGCTGTGCTCTACACGCAGCCACGACCAGCATGAGTGGACTGCACTGTGGCAAGAATCTGTCCATCGGGTAAATGACATAGACATGCATAACTGGACATATGAGCAGGTACGCCATCACTGCAGTGATTTAATTAGACATGTCTGGCAGCGTGCATCTGATATCCACAGACAGCAGCTTGCCACAGGTGGGGGGGGGTAGCCATCCATCCCCCCCTCACCAGAGTGGAGGAGCTGCTCCTGAGCCAGGTGGCTCTTGGCCAACAACAATACCAACAACTAACGTGTGTCATCATGGAGGCCGGAGTCACCCAGCAAGCTGACATGGAGCATGCAGGTAACATGGCATAGCTGCAGACTACTGTTACCTCAATTGTTAGAGCATGCTTATGTGAGATGTGTACTGTGTAGTGAGATGATGTGGTGCCTAGTGTTGTGCAACGGTAATAATTAGGAATACAATCTGTAGGCCTGTGACTGTCAACCATTGTACTGCTGTATGATTGCAAAGACACAGTAGCAATGCCACAGTTGTTGCCACTGACAAAGTGTCTCATATCCTTGTAGGTCTCTCTGGTGTGACAGCAAGGTAGCTGACCCATGCTGGTGAGTGTGCTCTACCTTTAATACTGCTAATTAAATGTGCATGTCATAGGTGAGGTGTAGGCCATGTACACATAACACACATATGCATAATGCATGCTGTGGATGTTTGCTGTGAGACTATGCACATCCCAGTAATGTGGGTAGCTGCCTATAACACATACAATACACAGAGCATTCCACAGAATTGTGGCAACATTGATGTGGACATTGGATAGGCAGAGTTGATACACATGCACACAACATACACAACACTGTCATACGCAGTACACGTTAACATGCTACACATGGCGTATTCAGACGGCCACTGTAAGGTCACACTACAGTATCCCACACTTCATCCACACAGCACACATAATATTCCTGAGGGGTAGATGCCTCATAGGTGGCTGTGCAACACTCTTCGACGCATTACACATTCATGGTAAGCAATGCTCCCTATTGTGCACCTTACAAACCCATGTAACAACTGGCTGTGAAATGGTGAATGTAGCCATGGTACTGCAGTTCTGGTACAGCATGGTATGTGCTGGTCTGGCACACATTAGTAGCCTTGAGTGACCACATGATACTGCATGATGATGGCTCATGGTAGTACACCCCATCCAGTTATAGTGACCACATGACCACAGTACTACACATAGCATTACCTGCTATGCACCTCAGTGTTGTGTGTGTGCAAACATAGGCAGCTATACACAATATGCATAGCAATCACCATTTGTACAAAGTGACACATATATGTCTTGTAATGCTATTGAGTGTATAGGTCACTTGACAATCACTGTGTCTGTGTGATGTTTAATGTTGCAGTTGTGTTGTAGCATGCCATATCATGTCTGGCACTGGCATGTCCACAAAATGTCCTACACTCACCATAACCACTGTACAATGGCCATGTTGCACAATGGTATTCCATCAGGTAAATATGCACCACTCATCGTGTGTGTATACATAGCATGCATGTGCTAATCCTGTGTCCACAATTATCTGCTGAACACACAGATGCTCTAATCAGAAATGGCTGTCTATGTTACACACAGATACACATCCAGCCATGGTATGTATACCTGTGAGAGATGGTGCACAGAACATTGCAGAGCTTATAATACTTGCACAGCACTGTCGTGTCCATGTACACAGTGCGTTCCAGGGTACGGACAATCACTGAACAACAACACACATGCATAAAAGTAATGTATAGTGTTAGTGGCAAGGGCTGTCAACACCCACACTGCATGCTGTTGGGAAACACATGTCCTGCATGCTGACATGTGTGATATAACTGTTTGCCTTGTGATACTGTAGCCCACCATCACCCGCTATTGAGTATGTTCTGGATTCCTGGTGGTGTGTGTGTTTTAGTGATGAGTGCATTTGTGTGCATGTGTGCATGTGTGCATGTGTTCATGTGTGCATGTGTGCATGTGTGCATGTGTTCATGTGTGCATGTGTTCATGTGTGCATGTGTTCATGTGTGCATGTGTGCATGTGTGCATGTGTTCATGTGTGCATGTGTTCATGTGTTCATGTGTGCATGTGTGCATGTGTGCTGACAATATGTACAGGTCGTAAAGTGTGTTTCCTGTCTTCCACGCACAGGTGCTGACCTTGGGCTGGTTCACTGCAGCAGGGAAACTGATGTCACCAAGCAAAACAGTGATACTGATGATAGGTGTGTTGAGGCACAGGCATGTTTGCCAGGGTCTGTCATTGGGCCACCAATCGACAGTACACAGCTGTCCACCCCATCCATGCATACAGTCATACTGCTAATACATCCATCACCAATGCCCATAGCTGAGGGACAGCATACAGTTGGCATTGGCCAGGACAGTGTGGTATCCATGGCACATGCATCCCAACATAGCAGCCATACCAAGATGTCTGGAAGGGTACCACATAGGCAGATGTCCAGGGGTTTTCGTAGGAACACTGCTGCTCATCATGCCACTGGCAGATGTGCCACAGGTCTGACAACGTCACGCATGTTCCAGGCTGTCATGGAGGCACAGGCACATATGGAACAGTACACCAGACAGGGACTAATGGCACAGAGGGCACATAACACCACCGTCATTGACAGTATCCATGACCTAGCAGGTGCCATCCATCATTACACCGAGGTCACTGATAGACGTTGAGGAGAGACATTAGATATCCTCTGCAATGTCATGTCCATGTGTCAGGACAGTGAGGAACGGTTGAGTCATCGACGCGGACATATGCCAGCAACATCAGCAGCTGGCAGTCGTCATGGATGTCCCTCAAGCCACAGCCACTCCTGTAGTGCCAGTACCAGCCCCAGCATTGTTGGGGGTGGCTGTCCATAGAACGTACTTGAAGACCATGTGCACATGGCTCTGGACAGTCCCAGCAGGGACCTGTGTCCAGTGTACATCCATCCACCTCTGGGGAAAGTACCCAGTCTGGCTTAGTACCTGATAGTGTCAGTAGCACCCCTGCTGGGCACAGGTACCATATCCATGGCCAGAGACGGTGATCTGTGAAGCCTCACAGGTACAGTCTGTGGCTGTCCCACAAATATCCGTATATGGCAGCCACATGATGGAACTGTGTGCATGCAGACACACACACATACTCCAGACACCTAGGGCTAACACATACCCACACACATTACATCAACATTGGCCCATTCCAGTATTCTTGCCCCTCACACACACACACACACACACACACACACACACACACACACACACACACACACACACACACACACACATACATGTCGATTGGATGGCTCACTGTAGGCCTCTGGCAAACCAACAACATACCCTGTGCATATGATGAAACCTGTGCCACCTCCTGTCATCTGTAACATCGATGCAGGAACAGGCTACCATGGTGCTGATGCACAGGGTGTCTTTATAGCAGTATAGCAATGTTAGCATGTTGTCAGCAGTACAGTGTAATGATATGTTTGAAGGTGTAGCTGAGCAGGCATGATGCATTAATGCTATGATTGTCATTGTAGTGTTGTTTACACCAGTGTTGGTTGCAATTGTGTATTGTCCGGCCACGTGCCACTTGGCTGATGTGTGCAGTATTGGCAGCATGTGTTAGAGAGTGGACAGTATGTGTGGGATGTGTGTAGCACTGATTTGCAGGTAAACAGTTGTGAACATGGTGGAGGTGCACTGTTTGCATGTACGTGCATAGTTGACACATGGCCAGGATGACATGCTCTGTATTGCACAGTAACACTCCATAGTTTCTATTGGTGGCCAGTATGCATTGTACTACACACATTTCGGAACCTGACTACACATGTGTGTATGACATGGTTTGACATTGTGCTGTGGGTGATACTGTTACTATCTGTCATTGTTTTGCATTCTGGTAGTATACATCACTTCAACAGCCTGACCATAACCAATCGTTAGATGATGTCATGACAACCGACCCACAGATGTAGGTAACACAGCAACATTTGGATCCTTCAGGTATTATACTATGCCAGTAACCACTGGTATTCACCTGCACCCATTACTGAGATCACTCCTGTTTGGCATATAGCTCTCTTAGGTACAAGCAATCACAGTAAGGATATGTCCGTCCACATCTGGTAATGCATACTGTGGCCTATAATGCATTCTCCAGATGACACACATCCTGCACAAGGGTATCATACAGACAGATGCCTGTTGTCAAACCCATGCTGGAAAGCTATAAGCCAAACTAAGCATAGTCATCCACCTTTACGGAACACATTATCCCCACAGTACCACATAGGTAGTAGCCACCAACATGATGAACAGGTACCGATATGTACATGCAACCAAGTGTTACATCATCTGTCCTTTGTTAATCACATTTCCAAAGGTATTTTGAGATCCCTCAGTGGATCACATAAGCAATAAGGGGTCTGCATGCATATCCACAATGGTTGTTCAACACGTGTTATGAATAGTCATCATTGACAGACTTTGCTGCGTTTGAACAAGTCTGACATATACCTCAGCCATAGACCCTCACAAACACATTCCAATAGGAACCGTAATGACTTTGTGTGACACAGATGACCTAGGCCAGGGATCACTGCAGTGGCTGGGCTTCTCACAAGCTTACAGATGTGACCTAAGGTCTGGGAGGCAGCAGCACAGTCTGGCAAGGATGACAGCTGTGTTCTTGGAGAAAGCAGGGTTCCCACACATGCAATCATTGAGGTAACATGTGCATATATGTATTTGCCACACAGCTAGCTCACATGTGCAATGCATACTGATATGTCATACAGTAGTAAAAGCAAAATCCACAACACATTGACCAACAGTGTCACACACATACAGCACACACACTCACCAAGGGCAGGATTCAAACCCCTACCTAACTATTTCATGACACTAGAGAGATACGCATTAACACGACCCGCTATACATATTACTGGGAGTCCTTTTTTCCACTGGTATATTTGAAGGATGGTGACATCATCAGACTTGAGAAAGGTTAGATAACCACTTTTGAGGTGTTTCACTACTTTCCTAAAAGGTTGCTTCTTCCCAAGGAGACCACACACACTTGTCCAGTGCAGGATTCAAACCCCTACCCAATTACTTCATGATATTAGAGAAATATGCATTAACACAACACGCTATACATATTACTGGGAGTCCTCTTTTCCACAGGTATATTTGTAGGATGGTGACATAAACAGACTATACAAAGTGGGTTACATTAGGTGACATTAGATGGCCTACATTGAAGGAATGTCTAAACACTTTGGCCATGTGATCATCATAGGTGAGTTTACTATCTACCTGTGTCCCCAGGGCCATAATGACTTTCTCCGTACATGCTGGATTACCACCTATGTGGTAATTTGTGTGCACTTTGTATTACCCAAAGGGGATGACTATGCATTCTTTGCCATTCAGCTTGAGGGCATTGTTTTGACACCAGGTATCTGTCTCTGTAAGACACTTCTGGAGGATGGCTGTGTCAGCTGTACAGTCAATTATGGACCACAGTTTCCAGTCATCTGAAAACCTGTTCAGCTTTATACCTGCCATGCTTGCCTGTACCTCTGAGCAGTATCTACTGAACAGGTGGGGTCCCAGGACCAAGACCTGTGTGATGCCATTTGTGACTGGCTTAGAGTTGGACATGGTACCTGCAACTATGAACATGTGTGTTTGATCTGTGAGCCACTTGGCCACTCATCCTGTGACATAGCAGTTCATGTTCAAGCTGGTACACTTGTCCATGATGACAAAGTGGGGAATGGTGTGGTAAGCCCTTAGTGAGGTCCAGGTGGGCTGTGTGGACTACTTTCACCTCCATCTATGTTCATGGTAACTGTTTTAAATAACTCAACTAGGTTTGGGAGCCAGACTCTGCCTTTAACAAGACAAAGTTGTGTAGAGTCCAGTGTCCGGAGATCTCCAATGTCTCAGTGTATGTGTTCCATGACAATTTGCTCAATAGCTCTGTAGACCAGGCTGAGTACACATATTGGGCAATGGTTTCCAAGTTCTGTTTTGGCACACCCTTTGTGGAGCTGGATGACTGTTAGTGTATGCCATTCTTTGGGTATATAGCCTGTAGTACGTTTGAGTCTGGACAGTGAATGTAAGTGAGGGTGTAGTTACTTATTGGCCTAGTGTAAGACGCAGCCTGGGACAACATACAGTCACATTGATGCTATGTTCTTTGCTTTGGTGAGGGCTGTCTTTACCTGCATGTCCATGGCATCTGGGTCTCTGCATTCTTCTGTGATGGACAAAGGCCCTTTTGGGGGTGATGGGAGGGAGTTTACACTGAACTTGTCCCCCTGGGTGTGGGCAATAAAAGTTGGTTTGGTGTATGTCATTCCTTTTTTCAGTAGCTGACAGCATATTTGGTAGTTGACACCTACATGTATGGTATAGCTACCGAAGGCTTTGTGGTTGTTATTCTTACATTCCTTGGCTATTTGTCTTTAGACACCATCCTTGGATTATTTTAAGAGTGACCATTGTTTCTTCCTGATAATGATCAGTGATGCCTTTCCTTTAGTGAAGTTGGATCGATCATGTGTTTGTTTCCTCCTTCTCTTGTCTAGCTTATTTATGGACAACAAACACCTGCTTGTTGTCATATTTTTGGAGGAGTGCATCTTGGTTTTATTTGTGATGTGTCATTCCATGCATCCCTGTAGATGCTCATAGGATGCACTTGTAAATGATTCTGCAGATTGCATACCATTATCCTATAGCAAGGGGTCTTTGGAACGTTCCACTTTGGTCTTGGGAAGTGTGCAGTTTGCTTTTGCAGATGTCTTCAGTGGTTTATTTGACTGGGTGTGGGGGCGGAATGGATGTCCCGTGTGATTACTTTATGATCTAATATTACCAGTGAGGGGTTTATCTCTGTTGTGGAACACTGGTACCCCATGTTGGTGATGATCATGTCCAGTATGTTGTCACCTCTAGTGGGCATGCTGACCTGCTGTTCCAGGGTGTTAGAGTTTCTTAACTCTAGGACACATTGGGCAAAGGACATTGTATACAAGTAATTCACCCACTCAATGTTTGGGTAGTTGTAATCTCCTCATATAATGGTGTTTGATAGGACCTTTATATTTGCCATTGTTCTCCAGAATACTGAGTGAGGTTCCTGAGACAAGGTACGTGATCTGTAGCAGGCTACAATCTAATGGGCAGCTTTGCCCAATGTTAGTTGCACTTGCATGGTCTTCAAGGCCTCATGCTGTGCCAGTAACCTGGAGGTGTGGATATCCATAAGGTAAATGGCTACACCCCTTCCTTTTGTATTTCACTCATGGTCTTGGGTCCAAAGGTCAGGGTGATTGTGAGTGTTTTACGTGGATCATATCCAACAGCTCTATGTTTGACATAGTTTTGTATGTTACGCAGTGAACACCTCTGAGTAGGCGATATGCAAGGGAATACGGATGGAGCATTTTGAGATTGTCTGTGTATGGCATGTATTTCAGGCCACTAATGCTCTTTGTGAGGTATTGCTGCTAGCTTTCCAGTTGTTGTAGTTGTCTTGTGAGGTACATAGCAACAGTGGCATTGTACTCTTTTAGAATTCTAGTGAGTGGTGAGTAGAGGGGAACAATGTCCTCTTCTATTCTGCATGAGACACATTTTGTGATGAGGTGTGCCACATAAGAGGGTTTCCTGACTACTGTGGGAATGTGCTCATCACAGTTGTATCCACTGTCCACCTGTGACCCTGGGTCTCTTGTCACACTTACAGTGTGACGTATACTACCACCTATGTTGTAGTTCTTGGCTACAGTGTTTTTAACAAAGGTGATGATAATGCACCTTTTGGCATTAAGCTACAGCCCATGGCTTGGACAACAGCCATCTGTCTCAGTGAGGCCCTTTTGTAGGATGTCCACATCTTTAGTGTTTAGAATGATGGCTCCTAGTTTGCAGTCCTGTGGAAACTTCAGTAGCCACAGGCCTTCCATGTTAATGTTTACTTCTGGGATGTAGATACTACAAAGCCTGGGAAGTTATCTATTCCCATGGCTGCTGTGATACTGGCTTTGGAGAGTGTTTTTTACCTGTGCAGCTGTGATGTCAGCAACTTTGCAGTCTTCCATTATAGACATGTGCTCTTTTATGAGTGAGAGGGGGGGTAAAGTTAACACTGATCCTATCTGCCAGGGTGTTGGCAATATCAGTTGGCTCAGTACATTTAGTGCCATTAAGCTGTAACTCAGAACAGATCTGAGTGTAACCATGACATGGACCTGTCTGTTGGGCAGAGATCTCCTGAGTAGACAGTATGCAACAGAGGACAGATTGGGTTACATTTCAGTCTTGTTGCATGGGGCAACTATTTGAGGCCAGAAATCCTCTTGTTATGGTACTTCACTGGTGTTTCTAGCTGCTGAATGTGCCTAGTCAGATTCATTGCAAGTGTGTTGTGGTACTCTCTGACAGGTCTGATGACTGCTGAGTTGTGGCAACCTCCTTTGACCTACATGCACAGACCTTGGCTGTTTGTGTGAACACATTGCAGGATTTTCAGACCACTTTGTGAATGTGTTTCTGGAAGTAGAGATGACTATACACATTTGTCCATTGATCCCTTATTATCACATTCGTATTTAGCCTAAGTGTGTGAGCATTAAGTGTGTGAGCATGCCCAGTATGACCTTTCAGTGTGATGCTGAATGAAATCCACTACATTTGTTGGAGTGTGTGAGCATGCACAGTATACACATTTATACTATATGTGTATGGTAAATCAAGTTGTATTTTTACAGCAGGGCTCACCTTTGTGTCATAGATCAACAGGGATCATGCTGTGCCTGCTGGGCTTCCAGGAGACACTTTGCATAGACTTATCAACATTTCTACATACAGCGGGGACAGCTATTCTTTGTACATTTCTACCCGTGGGCACACCAGATTGTTACTGTGGGTGTACATAGGATGTGGGTTTCACCTGACACTTATACACATTTGCTGTGCCTGCACTGCTATGTACAGGACACCATTACAGTCTGTACTGTTGCCTATTGTACTGGCTTGAGGCATACTACTGTACTACAGATTTTAGCATCCAATGTCACGTATATTAGCTTGCAACTTCATAGCCTACACAACCCACATCACAACGCCTGGCCTGATGTTCTCTGTCTGCATAGGTTTGTGGGGAAGGTTACCCATTTACCTCTTTAGGGGCATGATACAGCATTGCTTTGTGTTTGTATTAGTGTACAATTGTCCTGTTGTGTCAGTGCCACTGAAATGCTATCATGGCTTAGTGGTTCAGTAGTGTGACTATAATGCACAGTATCCTGGGTTCAAGGCCTCTCACTGCTTTTTATTTTCAGGCTGGCCAGACCAGACTACTTAAGGAGCAGTAACGCAGATATGAGCATGTTTAACTGACTTTGCTCAACTTGCCCTGACCTTGCCCAACATTGCACGAGCAATTTTGTTTACATATACTAGATATTGGTGAAAGCTGCTTAGCACTGCTTTATATTGCTTAAAACATGGCAATCATACCTCAGGTGGTGCTGCAGGGCTGCCTATGTCAGATGCACATACTACACTGCCTATACATGTTTGGAAACAGGTAGTGTCAAGTTAGGCATCCCTTTTATTTTATGTGCGAGTCAGAGAGAGGTATCATTTCCATGGTTCCTACTGAGCCAGTGTATGTGCTATGCATTGCCTCTTTGCAAGGACAAGGCATACTGGGGATGCCTCCTTCTGCCTACTGGGGCAGGCTCAGGTTGTTCCTCCTCCGAGTCACACTGTGCCTGTGCAGTCCTTGGCAATGGTGGGGGGCTGTTTGGCCCTGCCCCATGCTGTTCCTGCTGCAGCTTTTTTCGCAAGATCATATTGTATAGCATGGCACATACCATGACAATTTGGGTACATGTAGTTGGTGTACTGCAAGGCTCCACCAGATGTGTCCAGGCACCGGAACTGTGACTTGAGCATACCAAACACATGCTCGATTACATTTCGTGTTTGTGCATGTGCCTCATTATGGAGTTCTTGTTCAGGTGTGTGTGCATTTCTGATGGGTGTCATCAGCCACAGCTCCAGTGCATATCCAGCATCCCCCACTAGGTGACCGTCAGGGATGTCCCCATTCGCAAATGTCTGGTACAGCTGTGACAGGTGCGAGATATGGAAATTGTGGTAGCTTCCAGGGCAGCCAGCACACACATTCAGTATTATGCCCTGGGCATCACACACACAACCTGGCAATTGATGGAGTGGAATCTCTTGTGGTTGATGTAGGCCCTACCCTGCTCTCCAGCTGGTGCTTTGATGTGTATGTGCATGCAGTCAATTGCACCCACTACCTCAGGGTATTCCGCTATTTGCTGGAAGAGATGCATATTGCTGGCCAATACCTCACGGGAATTGGGGAAATATACATGATCACCGA
This sequence comes from Protopterus annectens, assembly GCF_019279795.1. Classification (NCBI taxonomy): domain Eukaryota; kingdom Metazoa; phylum Chordata; order Ceratodontiformes; family Protopteridae; genus Protopterus; species Protopterus annectens. The sequence continues at coordinate 1,537,715,791 of NC_056732.1, forward strand.
CATGTGTGGCCATGGCATTCAGGAACTGGTGCAGTACCCTGGATGCTGATGCCTGTGAAATCCCCATCATATTACCAGTTAGTCTCTGGAAGGTACCTGCTGCTAGTATATTCAATATATGCAGAGGCCCAAACAGAAATACAAGACATACAAAACTTAAGTTCTGGTATTCCTGCTATTGAACAAAAAGACCAAAGTCTTTATCTTGACTTTTCTGACTTTTTCGATGTACATACTGTACCCAGTAATGTTTCTCATGCTTTTAATGTTCCTCCTGTTGGTAATGATGTGTTAGATGTACCTTTTCAACAAACCAAACACATTCCAGTTATTATTACTAATGCAAATGGTGATTTTAAGGTGTATAATTTTTCCTCTGTTAATATTACTTCAGAGATGGTTGACTTGTTTTCTAAAGGTTATACATATGTCCCTGCACAGAAACTTGACATGGTTAGGACTATAATAGATGTTAAATTATACACAAGGAAATTAAATTTTAATTTAATGATGGGAGGTAGCACTCAATCTGACAGCGGAGACAAATTTAGAATTTCTAGTACTTTTAACCCTCCATTGCATCCTTTGTTGCAAGTATTCGAGCAAATGTTTAAACTTGATATAAGGCAAAGATTTAAACATGGGTATGTTACACGGACCATCGACGACAGTAGTAGGATTGAAAGAGAATTCCTTAATTTTATCAAAACACACAATATCCACATTTGCAAACCAGACAAGGGAGGGGGGCTAGTAGTGTTTGACAGTTCCGACTATTTTGAACGAATGGTGAACTTACTAGATAGTCCTTCTTACACATTAAGTTCACGCTCGGAAATAAATGGAGCCTATAACAGCATTAAAAACAGCATTGAAGAAATGTTTATAGAGGGAAGAATTGACCAGAACATCTTTAATTTTATGTCTACTGTTTATCCTAGGTATCCATATTTGTTTGGTATACCTAAAATTCATAAAGATGTGGTCAACCCCCCATGCGCCCATTAGTTGATGGACGAGGATCACCTACATATGCATGTGCGAAAATTGTAGACTCTATTTTACAAAAATTTTTAGTATGTGAATCCCAAATTTGTAAAGATTCGTGGTCATTTTTAGACAGAATTGATGGACTTGAGTTTAATATTAAATGTAATTTTCTTACTGTAGATGTAAAGGACTTGTACACGTGTATTCCTCATGATATTGCTATTGACTGGGTATGCCAAGTTTTAAAGAAAAATGGTGCTACTAGGAGGGAAATGGATTTAGTTAGTGAACTAATAGATTTAATCCTTGACAACAACTTTTTTATGTTTGGAGATAATTTTTACCTCCAAACAGTTGGTGTCGCAATGGGTTCCCCTCGTGGGGCTAGTATTGCAGACTGCAATAATGTATCTGCCTTAATGCCTAACAGTTTATTTAAAGGTCTGCTCTTCACAATACTAAAGTATTCGCACTCCTTGATTAACTTTGGAGTAATGTGTAAGTGGCATCCTTGGCAAATTTTATTTAAAAGAAAGATGTAACCCTGAAAATTACAAGTGTCTAGTAGCTTATATTAGGTTGGAAGCAGCTTCCCATGTATGAGATACTCATAAATATCCATTGCCTGCAAACCAAGAAGACCATTGTAAGCCCAATTAAATTATCCTTTGTGAGGCTCAAACCTGCACCTTATGTTTGTAAAGCAAACACCTAAGATGGAAGAGAGAAACATATTGTGAAATGTAGTGGAGAAACTCATTTTAGATTTCAGCCAAGGAGATAGTTGCCTGGGTAAACAGCACAGGAGTTAGTGGATACCCTTGTCTAGTGCCCCCAGTAATGAAAACTGCTATGAGGTAGCAACATTGTAAAGATTATTGCACAATGGAAGTCATAGACTAAGATGATTGTTTTCTCTGAATTCGAAGAGTATATTGTGTTTTAGTAAGGATCTGTTGAATATAATGCCACTCTACAGAATAAAAAGGTTTCCTGAAATCTCATAAAAAAGCATCCCTAGCTTCCTAAGAGTCCTCACTTAACTTCATATGTATTTAGTGACAGTTGCATCAGATCTGGATTCCCCATCTTCCCTCTAATGTAACCCTGTTGTCTGTCCTTAAGCAGGTAAATGATCACCATTTCTAATCTGTGAGTCAATATTTTACACTATATTTTGCTGTCTAAAGTGATTAAGGGTATACGTTGGTAGCTACTAGGGTATGGGGTATCCTTTCCTTGTTTAGGGTGCAACACAGTGAGTAACCATGCTGCTGATAAGGGCAAAAATCCATTTTTTTCTGATTCAGATTAAACTTGTAACAAAAATTAGTAAATTATCTCTTTAATTTTTCAAAGAACTCTGACATGAAACCATCCAATAATGATATCTTACCTGATCTGAGGGAGTATAAAGCTGTATAAATTTGGTAAATATCTATTTACATTGAACTGTTATTCATCAAACTAATATCATTGAACTTTCCTTCATCGAATGTTCAAATCAGCTAATGTTTTTCCCAGGTAAGGAAACTAGTTGGTCAACATACAGAAATTGCCCTTTTCTCCACTATAGTATGATCTCAAAGTTGGTATATATAAGTGGGGGGGTGGGGGCGGCACCCCAGCTTGTTGGGTTTAAATTAATGTGTTTGTGTGTTAGTTGTTGTGTTGGCCAACTAGTTTCCTTACATGGGAAAAACCTTCTCTGATTTGAGTGTTTGATGAAAGAAAGTTTGATGATGTCAGTTTAATGAATAACAGTTCAATGTACGTAGATTTTAGATGAAATAGTATAGACCTGTATAAATTTCAGTTATATGCATTATATTTATCAATTTGCCTCTATTCTATCCTACTCCTAAAGCTGTGGTAAGTTGTGACAACCCACCACTGGACCAGTAATCAAGGAGTCTCAGTCCTCACCACTGACACTTGTGGGGAATGTTCACTGGGAAGATAACAGGTACACACACAGTATTTCCAGATGCAGCTCTCTGCATCAAGTGCAGTTTCCCTTATGTGTACACAGAGACTACAGACAGTGCAGGGCGGTTTCTCCTTATTTCTCCAGAGCCCCAGTAAGACTCCCCACTTGCACAGCTTTAGAGTTGCGTTCTTAGCCAGGGCTCAAAGCCAAGTCCTCCAACACTCTCTCTCTCTCCATAGGAGGATCATAGGATCATAGGAGGTTACTAGACTATTGACCCTGAGGCCCTTATCAGCCTAGCCAAGGGTTTAGCCCATGTTTAGACTAGTCAGCACCTGATGCTCCTGTCCAGCAGGGACACGGGTGGAATCCCAGGAGTATATTTTCTGTTTCCCATCCAGTTATCCAGGTTGCACTTAAAAAGGGGTAAAGAGGTACTCTACTTGACATGGAGTCTATTCCATAGATGGAGGAATCTCTGGGACACAAATCTGTCTCACCAACAAGTCCTGTTGATGTCACAGACCAGGTTGAGACCCCGTGTGCGAGTTACTCGAGTGGAGCTTGACTTGCAGATATGCAGCAGTCCCATCAAGGTGGAGTCTGTGATCACCTTGTATGCCTGACAGAAGTCATCTCTGAGGAGTCAGTATGAAACTGAGTAGAGGGATAGGGCTTTTAGTCTATCTGTGTATGGTAGATGTTTGAGGCCCTGGATTCTCCTGGTGAGGAACCTTTGTGGTCTCTCCAGCTGCTGCATGTGCTTTGCGAGGTACATGCCAAAAGGGGCATTGTACTCAATAATGGGCCTTTTAAGGGAAGAATACAGGGATGTTATGATCTCCTTGAGCCTGGATGAGATACCCTTAGTTATGAGGTGGGCCATGTAGAAGGCTTTCCATACAACAGAAGCAGCATGGTGGTCAAAAGTCAGGTTGCTATCAACCTGTATGCTCAAATCCCTCACAACTGAGTGCATGCTTAGGACATTGTTATGAATGTGATAATTTGTGGGGATGTCACTCTCCCCAAAAGAGGGTGATGATGCATTGTTTGGTATTCAGCTTGAGACCATGTATCTGGCACCAGTCCTTTGTCTGAGTGAGACCCTCTTGGAGGATGTCTACATCAATATGGGAACTGATGACAGCGCCCAGCTTGCAGTCATCTGCAAACTTGGCCAGCCATAGCCCACTGGTTTTGGCCTGCACCTCAGAAAAGTATATCCCAAATAACAGAGGCCCCAAGACCAAACCCTGGGGTACTCCGCTTGTTACGAGTCTACTGCTTGAGGTGGCTTCCCCTATTTTGATTAGGTGGGTTCTATCAGTGAGCCAGTTTGCTACCCATCTGGTAACATATGGATTGATGCCTAGTTAAGAGAGTTTATCTATTATGCCCAAGTGGAGAATAGTGTCAAAGGCTTTGGTCAGGTCAAGGTAGGCAATGTGCACCGTCTTCCCCTTGTCCATGACTTTGGTGACTGTCTCAAAGAAGTCAACCAAATTTAGCAGACATGACCTCCCCTTGATAAAGCCTAACTGTGTGGGACTGAGTGGTTGGTTGCCAATGTCCTTGTTAATGAGGTCGATGATAATCTTTTTCGTGGTCTTGCAGATCAGGCTAGGTAGGCTGATGGGTCTATAATTTCCCAGACTGGTGGACATTCCACCTGTGTGTTAAGGGATGACAGTGGTTGTCCTCTACTCACCTGGAATGAAGCCGGTATTCAGGCTTTGGTCAAATAGGGTGCCTAATGGTACTGCAAGTTCCTGCCTGGGTTCACATAAGATGCAGTCTGGTATGTTATCGGGTCCCATGGAGGCTGTATTGTGTGCCTTTGAGACAGCAGTGATGACCTGTTCCCTAGATATAAGGGGAAGGGGGTAGGTACTGGGGGTGTCCTGATTTACTGATGGGAGTACAGTTGGGTGAAGTTTTCACTGAATCTGCCAGTCAGCAAGTTTGCTATATCTATGGCATTTGTATATGTGGTGTCCTTGACCACCAGTTCTGAACAGATCTGGGTGCTTCCTTTGAGGTTGCGGACATATGTGAAGAAGGCCTTAAGATTGTCTCCAGTAAATGTGGTCAATTTGGACTCAAAGGTTGCTTTGGAGGATTTCACTAGTCCTCTTATTTGCTTGTTCAGGCTAAGGAGACATTGCTTCCAATTGGGCACCTGCTCCTTTTTGGTCTTGGACAGCAATTCTTTCCTTTTGTTATAGAGTTTCTTTATTTCAGATGTCCACCAGACAGGTTTACTCTTCCTCGCCAACCAGTGCTTCATGTCCCTGCTCATGTAGCTGACACACACACACTCTTGGAGATTTGTTTTTCACACACACACACACACACACACACACACACACACACACACACACACACACACACACACACACACACACACACACACACACACCTAGGAAAGGCTGGCACAGGTTTACTAGCCATGCAACCTTCTGCCCAGACTATAAGGTAGCTACCACTGCCACCAGAACCCCTTGCCAACTACTTTAAGGCCCTAAGCAAAATATGTGTAATATTAATACAAATACAAATGGTAATTTGACCAAGAGCAAGGCCATTAGTAGTGGCCCACACAGTGTCACCAAATAAATATGCAAGTACTCTCAAAATATACCTTTTTTACACAAACGTCTGTACAAATAAGTTTGATATACACATGACATACAGTTCTAATACATTTGTAACACCAGCATCTTGTATAAATTCATTTGATATTCACAAATGGTCTTTAATTATTTATAAAATTCCAGCCAGCTGTGCTGGCAGTACCTCCTTTCATCACATGTTATGATATGTTAAGAGTACATCCATATCTAATTTTCCTCCATGCCCCCCAGACTGCTTTTTTTTTTTTTTTTTTTAGTCTTTAGCACAGAATATCTTTGATTTTTTGAGAGTTGTGGGTAATACTGCCAGTATCTGTCCTTAAAGCTGATAGGGTGATTTCCTTAAGCTCTCAGTTTTTGGAAATGTAAGACGCCATTACCCAGTAAAAGGTTCCCCCCTCTATGACTTTTCATGTAATGAAACAAACTGATTGGATTTCTATCTCTATTTAAGTTGTTTTATATTATAAAGTATACTATGGTTTTATATCCATCCTTACTTTTTAAGTTGTTTCATATTTCCTGTATTACAGTCTAAGGCAATAATTATATGCTGTTGTTCCCATGATTCTTAGTCTGCATATATATGTTTTAAATTTCCATTTAAAATTTTCATATTTATCCATCAATTTTTTTTTTTTTTGGTTTTCCATAGAAGGACAGAATTCATTTACCTACTTCGTAAGACAATCTGTTGCCTTATGGATTAAAAAGTCCACTTTCCAAATGTGCCTATGTCTGTGATCTGATATTTTCCCGTATTGCTCTACCAATTCTTTATCCAGTAGGCATAATTCAAGTCTATCAGCCATGCTACCCTTCAGCTGTAAAAAAAAAAAAAAAGAAAAAAAAAGGGAAATCATGCCCAAATGGAGAGTAACTCTCCAGATATTAAACACATTCAAATTACGTAAATGAGATAACTCATTACTTTTTTAGTCTAACCCTTCTTGAGGGAATCCTGTCCATGATAGGATTTGGAACATTTTTGAAGTAAGTATTTTTGTCTTAGCCTTTACATCATATGAAAAAAAATGCATATGTTCTTCATCAACCACAGCTGGCACATACATTTCTTAATACTAGCTGCCTACTGGTGGCTGTAGATTTTTAAATTCAATAATCTGTCTTTACTATGCCTCAGATCTGTAATTAATGTCCATTCTGCTTTCTTATAAAGAAACACCAGAGCCCCCTTTTGGTTGAATTATACCTATTGGTTCTACTCCAACCATTCCTGTACTTTAATAAGTCTTTAATATTCTTTTGTTTAATTTGTATTTCTGTGGGAAAGATCTGCCTTTAAATCTATTGAGATTATCCAGGATACTTGATAATTTGAACTACTCCTCACTCTCCAATATCTCGTGTTATATAGACAGCTGAATTCTTAGCACATTGCATATATAAGAATTGCTAGTTTGTACTCTTTGGCTTAACATCCATGTTTTGGGAGAAGGGATACTAAAGGAAACATATAAACCACAATCAAGCTCTGTAACCATTAGACAGGAACAATTAAAGTAACAACACTAAGCTCCAAAATATAAAAATATATCTTTAATTGTGTAGACTGCTCTAGCACCCCAGTAGTATGCAATTAGAAAACACCAGCACAAATGTATCAGAGTTAATTTTGTTTGCAATGGTGCTCAGAAAGAGGTGAAATTACTTCCTAGTGAAGAACTTTTCCCATTCCCCCCTCCCCACACATGCACACAATGCTTTCATTACACCCTGATAATAAGAATAGCTGTAGGTACAAAATGCACCCATGATAAAAACGATGAGCAATAGAACTTTGTGGATGCCATCTAGCACAGTTATATATTTCACAAACCATCTGGAACATGAACACCATTAAAGCAGTAATTTAAATGCTGATTAAATGTTAATTATTTAAGTCTGATAGTCACAATTATCATGTATTATGAGTACAAAAATAAAAAAGTTTATCCGCTTTCTGAAGGCAATACTAGGCATCAAGACCATACAGCCAATCAGCCATCGAGCGGTGAAGTGGAAGTGACGAGAGCAACCGGTAATATTAATACGAGAGTGGTTGGTGAGGAGTTCCCTTTAGAAGAAGGATTAAGACGTTTGGAGAGGCTAAAGGGTCATGTTCAGATGAACCAGCAACAGGGAAGCGGTGAATCCAGTGATTACGTGCAGCAAGGAGCAAGACCAAATGGGAGGTTTTACCAGCAGCAACAACGCAATGTAGCTCGAACCGAGTGGAGAAGGTGACATTGGAAAGTCCGGTCTCCTTTGAAGGTGAGACTTTCTTTCAGTATTATCAGAGTAATATTGCTGACAATCAGGTTCCGAGCATCATCGGAGAGGCTGGCAAGTTTACTGGTGGGGTGGATATTAATAAATTTGAATCACCAAATGCCAGCGCAAATGGGGTGGAAGTCAATGGTTGGAATCAGGTTAACACCATTGTGTGTAATAGGACTAACTTTTTTCAAATCGAGCGGGTCGTTACTATCGCTGTTGATGAGATGACCTGTTCAGACTTCGCTCCAACTGCTTGGGTTCACATGAGTGAGTTCAACGATGACCTTTTTTCCATTTTTAATGACACTTCTGTTGTGGACACGGGGGGGGGGCGCAATTTTAAATGAGAATAACTTTAACCTTGGCAATAATAATATTTTGAATGATGCTGACATGCTTAATGAGTCAATCAGTGAATGCATAAATGAACAAACGAGGCATGCAACCGCTGAATTTTGTATCTGTGATAATGATGAACTTTTTAACCTTGGCCATGATTTATTTGAATCAAACGTTGGTATGGGAATGAATGATACAGTTGACACTGTTGACACTGTTGGTTTAAACACTTTGCCAATGTCTTTTTTAAGCTAACAATGACGTGAATGGAAATTCACGTGAAGTGGTAACACTGGATGACAGTATGGGTTCTGGGGAGTCTATGACTGATTGTGGACTGGCTGGATCAAGTGCGGGTATTAGTATTTACCTGGTGCCTGACAGTTCAGCAAAAGTTTATAATGAATATGTAATTTCTGGACAATTTCATGATGATTTCATCGATAACAGTGATGGGGACATTAGTGTCAGTATTGAACAGTTGGTTTCCATCATGGACAATCAAATAGGGACATGTAATGGTGAACACCTGAGTAATCCTCTGGTTGTATGTAATAGATATGGTGATTACAAAGTATACAATTTTTCCAGTAGGGTTATTAACACAAGACATGTGGAATTATTATCAAAGGGGTTTACTTTTGTACCCCTAGTTAGGGGTAACATAAGTGATATTCTTATTGATTTAAAATTATTGACAAGGAAGATGAACTTAAAATTGATGTTTCAAGATGAATTTCAAGGGCGAAGGGAAGTTCTAAAAAAGCCCAGTAAGTTTGTACCACCTTCAAACACTATAGTTAGATTATTTGAGAAAATTTGTGAGTTGGAAATAAGAGATCACCTTAATAGAAGTAGGTCTGCCAATGGATTTCATGCATTTAATAGTCAAAATAATGTATCTAGGGATGAACAGAGCTTGTTAGATGACTTGGTTAGGGACAGGTCCATTAGATTCATGAAGCTCGATAAGGGCAGTGGTTTAGTGGTTATGGATAGAAATGATTACATTAATCACATGTTAATAATGTTAAGTGGGGAGACCTATGAGGAAAGCAGTTTAAATCAACTTAACATTGCAAATGCCAGGGTGGATATGTTAATTGAGGATCTATTGATGCAAGGACAAATTACTGAATCAGAGTATTTTTTTATGACTAATGAATTCCCTGTGGTGAGTGGTATCTTTGGGATTCCCAAGATACATAAGGGACTGGTTAACATTAAGTTCAGGCCTATAGTTGATGGTAAACGTAGCAAAACTTGTTTTATCAGTAAATGTTTGGACCATCATTTGCAAAAAGGCATTAAGTTATTTGATTACATTACAAAGGATTCTTGGCAATTTTTGGAGAAATTAAGAACTGTGGAACTTAATGAAAATACCATTTTGGTTACCATTGATGTTGTGAACCTTTTTTCTGTAATACCCAATGACATAGGGTTGGACTGGTTAGAACAACAGCTTTTTAAGACTGGGTTGTACGATCAGGACCGCATTAATGTATTCATCACCTTGATGGAAATGGTTTTGTCCAACAATTATATTTTCTTTGAGGGGTATTATTTCAAGCAAATTACAGGTGTAGCTACGGGGGCAGCTTGTGCCCCCATTTATGCGAATTATGTTATGTCCTACTGGGAACAGGAATATGTTTTATACAGTAGGTTTAGATCTAAAATTCGACACTACACCCTTTTTTAGATGATTTGTTTATAGTATGGGAAGGTAGTGAAGATGATTTGAATGCCTTTATGGAATATATAAATGGTACAGTGCATTTTTTGAAGTTTACTTACACTTTTAGCAAACAGGAGATTTCTTATCTAGATGTAAAGTTAAAAATAGATCCTATAAATTTCTCTTTGTCCACTAACATTCACAGAAAAGCCACTTTCTCAAATTCTTATCTCTGTTATTCTAGTTGGCACCCTGGCCACCAGAAAAAAGCAATTATTAAAGGTCAGATGGTCAGGGCTGCCAGGATGGTTAGTGACGAGTTAGACTTTTTGAAGGAAGTGGAGTTTATAATGAGCATGTTCCTTAGGAGAGGATATCCCGAAGGTATGTGTCAAGCTGTAGTAGAGGAAGTTAAACGGAAGAGGGATGAAGGGGTGTATTGGCCACTAATTAAAGGGAGAATAAGTATAGATCCCACAAGAGTGGGCCATGAGGTAAGTAATCAAATAGTCAATGTTGGCAATGATGGCCACACTTTACCTACGACTAATAATATTAGTACTCATTTTCTAGAACACAACCTTTACTTTATTACCACCTATTCTTATGATGCTCCCAATATTAGGGACATCATACATAATAATTGGATGTTTCTTAGGTTGGACTGTTTGGTATGGGATAAGCTTGGTAGTCATCCCAAATGTGTTTTTAGGAAGGCAAGGTCATTGAAACAATTATTAGAGAAGGGTGATAATTTTTCCAATGCAACTGGTAGGCCCGCTGGGAACTTCAAATGTGGTAGATGTAGTGTGTGCCATCACATTCTACCAACAGGTGTAAACTTACAAGTGGCAGGTGTACCAATTAGATTATATGGGCATTTTGACTGTTATACAAAAAATGTGGTGTACATGGCACAGTGTGCACAGTGTCCGGTGTTTTACATCAGAAAAACTAGTAGAGCCTTTAGAGACAGGATTAACGAGCACCTGTCAGATATAAGGCTAAGGAAAACCACCAATGCCCTATATAGGCACATTGAAACACATGGTGGGCATCATTTTAAATTTTGTATATTGCAAAACATAGTTAAGGATGTACAGGGTAGGGTTTTAGATTTGCATTTAGACATTAGTGAGGTGAGGTGGCAACTTAGGTTGAATGCAACAGTTTTTCCTGGCATTAATGACCACATTAGTATAGCCCCAATCTTGAAACTGAAACATGTTTTGGGTGATTAGCCAACATTTCCACTTGTCATGTATAATGATTGTACTTAGTTCATTATCACATACTACTTGGTGTGGGGTTTAGTGTTCATTATTTTATCTTATTATGTTTTTTTATGTAATTTTTGAATTTGACTTATGAAGTATTTTATATTATTAAGTTGTTTGTGTGTGTATGTGTGCTCAGGTTGCTTTAAGCATGATGAAAGTTTTTTTAATTGACTAATTGACTAATTGATCAATGATATCATCTTAAGCTGTATAAATTCTGGTGTGTGACCATTTTTTAACATTTGTTCTGAAGAAGTCTGAATAAAGACGAAACCTAGGTCAAATTCGATTTTGTGGTGGTTTCAGTCCTCCAGTTCCTGTTGTTGGTCCATTCATTTTTTAATTTGTTTGGTTCTTAGTGTATAAAGTTCCCACCATCCTGAGTAAATAATTACTTAGAAGAACGGTACCCTTATTTATCTAGTATACTTAATTGTTAGTCAAGTAAGTAGACTTCCTTGAAGGCCAGTTTTAGCAAACTAGACCACAACACATCAGTTAAACATTTTAAAACTGCATTGCAATCATATTGTTCTGTAGTATGAGTGAGACAGTTTTAGTTCAAAATATACATGAGACAGAATAACACCCAGTACAAAAATGATAGTTTACAGTGGTATATGTTATATTAATAAAGTATACAAAGGACTGCATTACCTGCAGAGATGAAAAAGGGAGAAACTTGAATTTATATAAAACAGAATATGGGTAGCAGTAGAGGAACTACTTATATCCACAATTAGTAAAATAAGAAAAACTAGACAATCAATCAAAACAAAGTAGGGTACTTATTAGTATTTTTAATATTCTGAGAAATACTGTACTGCCTTGTAATCATGATAACCCAGCATCATGCAGTGACTAAATTATGGGAAAATGGTAAAGTTGCAACAAATATAAATGTTACTCTGTTGACACAACTCGGGTATATTTACTTATGACATCTCTGTAGTATCTTCACATGATGTAGTCTTAGGTGCTGGTATTATTACATCTTGTTTAAAATTTGTTGTGGTCGTTTTAGCAGAGAGACTAAGACTGAATATATATATATATATATATATATATATATATATATATATATATATATATATATATATATATATATATATATATAGGTCATAGGTTTCAACATAATTGAAGAAACCCATTTGTAATAATTTTGGGTGAAACATATGCATCTGTGGGTTATACCTCCGGCTAATTTTGAATAATAGATCATTAAGTATTTTGTTTTTTATAGTTTTGAAATAAAATGTAGCCAATATCCAGTAGTGAATCAGCAGAGGTAAAGAGTTCACTGTTTGAGCATTGTTAAACTGTAGTGATGTAGGAGAAGGTGGGAAGAAGAAAGAGTTTTTAAAATCTTGTAACAGATCTGTGTTTCACTGAAGACATCTTGCAACCTTAAGGAAAACGTTGTTAGAGCTGATGCTTTTGATACTCTGCCTTAACATTTGAATTGTGTATGCCATTTAGTTTGTAAAATTCTAAAGTAGTGGTTTAAGTTGAGTAACTTAGTATCCTTAGCTTATTGTTTAAGTGCTGTAAAAGCATGTTTTTGTTTGAATTTGTTTTGTCCTTTTTCCAGTTTTGCTGGGCATGGTCTCTTTTATTTACAACACTTTAATGTCAGCGGTAAGTCAGGGGAATTGCTACCTTGAATCATCTTTGCTGTGGTAGATATTGTCTGTCTTGTACAAGAACATCTGAATTATAAAATGATGAAAGGGTTATGGTGGGTTAAGAACAGTTAAACAGAGGTGGTGACCAATCAGTATTTTTAAGTTCTTCTAACAGATCAGGCACCAAGGATTCATATACTTGTTTTATTTTTATTGATTTAAGAGGCCTATATGATAGCAGTAGAGTGTGATAACTTTTGCCGTTTAGTAAAACATGCAAGCATTGCAGTTTTTCAGGAATATTTGTTATTAACAGATTTAAAATGGAACATTTCACCTAATGAGGCATTTAGTCTTAGGGTTACTAGTGTATCACAAACTAAATGGACTGAGGAAGGCAGAGGGACATAATTTGTGGTGCAATTCAGTTTTACATGTATTTTGCGTATAATTTTAATAACCAACAAGTTGGAAGTTGTATTGAATATTGCATTACTGTTTGCTGACAGTTTAGCATTAGATTGAGTTGTTTTCTTAACTAAAACTAGAACACACCCTACTCTATGAATATCAGGTATATTGTCCGCAAAAATGAATGAAGGTTTGAGAGGTTTACTGGACATTTAACAACCATGCTGTGATGGCAGTTAAGAAATCTTCTATCTAGCACAACTGATTCCCAAATGTATCTCATGGAGGTGAAAGGATGTCATTGCTATTCTGCATTCTGCCGTAATTGGACCAAACTTTGAGTACAGTGCTTCTTTCAGCATGTACCTGGGCAGACATATTGTGCAGCTAGAACAGCTCAAAGGGTATCTAACTAAAAAGATTCTCCAAAAACATGTAGCTACCACTGCAGGCTTGAATCCATGTTCCTATACTATGACTATTACAGAATCCTTCTAGTATAGCTATGTCTTGCATTTCATGACACCAAAGAGTCTACTCTGTTGGATAACTTCTACCTCCATAACACAAGCATCATCATCGTCATCATCAGCAGCCCCCCTTTCATGACACAAACAGCTCCACAAACTCTACAGTTAAGGATCTAAACCAATACATAAACAAAATCCATTGGAGTGAAAGATTATTAGCTATTGCTTACCCATCTCTGCAACAAATGGATATTACATGTTAAACAGAGTGACACCCACGCATCTTTCAAGTAGAACCTGAATGATGGATGTTTATTCAAAATTCATCCCTAACCTGACATATTTTATGATCCTGGAACTGGGATGAAATATTGTGGGTGGGTATCTGCAAGAAGCAAATTATGCCTTGAATTAATTGACTTGTAACTTCTATAATCCTTTTTTTAAAGTATCCCTGAAACAAATATACATAACTTTGTAGCCATAATCTTACCCAAGAGTCTTTCTTCACCATAGAGGCCAGGCTGTCTGATAGACAGCTACTACTTAACCATAAAAAAATGATCCTACTTACCTTAAAGCATTTATAGGAGGTCACTAGGCTAGCAGCCCTAGATCCTCTACAAGCCTATGTTAATGCTATGTATCCACATTTGTGGACCATTCTAAGCCCTGCAAATAACCCCATGTGAGAATCAAACCCTGCACCTTGTACCTATAAGGTGACCACCTTAACCACTATGCCAGAAATTATTTCAAAATCACTTTGAATAACAAGGCCAGCATAGAACTAACAAATCAAACTAAGCTTCTAGGAGTCACTATTGATAAACACTTAACATATGAACATCACAAAACACAAAGAGTAAAAAATACCCATCAAAACTCGAACTGCATAGAGTCAAATAATACTTCAAATATAATGCCAAAAAAGTATTGCTCATTCTCTTTTCAGTCATACATTACTTTACACTGCTCCAATTTTGATTAACCTACAAGCCACTCAGTTCTCGCTGTCATCTGCCTAAGTCTGCTTATGATTACAGTTACTGAAATCTGTATTGTTTCATTCTTTGATGTTAGCTACGAGTTCTCTTCTAAGCCCCCACAATGTGCCTAAAAGGCTTCCTTCTGTGGTTCATATGGAGTTGCATGTATTGGTAGCATATTTAAGTTGATTGCAAGTTCTTTTGTATTAGTCTTCTTGCGCTTACTACTATTGGGCTTGTCTGGGTATCTTTCATCCACATTGCTCTTGTTTCTGCTTGCATATCCTGGTATTTTATGGCTTTGTGTCTCTGTGTACAAAAGACACTGTAATCACGCGGTGAAACAGTTTCAACGATCAATGCTAATTTTCTCTGTTTTATGAACTACTATATCTGGTTTTCTGGCATCTATTTTGTGAACTGTTGGTAATAGCCAATCCCTTGTGATATAAACTGTATTATTCTCTATAATGCTTTGTCTTTCGTGTTTCCAATGCTTCTCAGCTATTTCTGTATTGCAGTATTTGCACAATCCTAAATGCAACAGTCTTGCTAAATTACTGTGCTTTTCAGTAATGTGACCCTGTGCCATGAGTGTATCACATCCCACAATGAGCTGTGCAGTTTTTTCCTGTTCAGTTTTAGAGAACCTGCATTAGTCTGTTTCTCCCTCATGTTGGTTGAATGTAGTCCACTATCCTGGGTCACCATTATTAGCCTTTCATCTTTTGGTTTCAAATAATTTCTCCTTAACATTTGCATGTCAAATCTTGTTCTAGAAGATGTTCCAGAATATCTCTATACTTGCCACTATATTTTTGTGCTTTCCAATTTTCTTTCCTTCTTAGCTGATCCTTTTTCTTGTATTCTTTCTTTTGTTTTTTTTTTTTGTTTTTTTGGCATTTTTAGATGTACTACTCAGTATAACTGAAATTATGATATTTTACAGTATTTCATAATGCATAGATGACTGTATCCCCAGTTATGTCAATGTGAAAAACGACAGAATAATTTACCTTCATTGCTTTCCTCACATATGTTTTGGTGTGACGGACATTCATTATACAGATTATAGGTTAAATATTAAACTGTTATTTTTTTACAACAAGCATTGTAAAGTCAATTTCTTCTGTTATGCTACACTGGCATGTCCATTATAGTTTTCCTTCACTGACCCTCTTATGCACCTTCGGCCTTGTCACTCATATCACTTTGCTATCTGTGAAATACTAATGCAGATATTAAAACCATGTTACATCTCATATGTCGGTGCAATAAAATATTAAATTCAAATTTCAGCTTGTATCTTTCATTCCAAATATTATATTATTATTTCAGCTCATACCTTTCAGTCTATGTTCATGTTCAATTGCATGTTCCTGGCAGTTTTTAGAATCCTGAATCAAAATCACATATAATGCACTCTCCTTTGGAATTATAAGCAAAATTATTTTTAAACTTGAGAATTAGCATAATGAGTTAATACTGCTGTTGGAGGTGTAATTTGTTTGGCATGGTATTTAGGGCATCCATGGTTTAAGAGGTGATTTGATCTAAGTGAGAAACCAATTACTTCAGACCTTGGGTAACTGTTATCACTTGGGCTTCAGATTTCACTTTTTTTTTCTTTTTTTTATTGCTTATTTTGTTTCCTTGAGCGATACTTACTCCACAGAGTGAGGTTGGCCTTGTTTCCTGATAAGACTCAAGATGCCTTCTTCCCATGTGTTCAGTGTTTGATTCTCTGCTGGAGTTTTAAAATCAGAAAAGATCCCCCGCCCCATCCACCAATCCAGTACATCTTCTGCTTTAAAACTTGGTGGCTTCTGTGCTGCCTATCACCACTGTAAATTTAGATTTGAAAACTCCTCCCAGTCTTTGTCACATCTCCTATGAAAGGTGGGTCTAATGATTACCTGCTTTGCTCCTGATGGGAGACTGATCAGAGGGGCATTATTTCATGGCTTTCCTAGTCCAGTCAACAGAAAGCCAATAAATTGCTTCTTAGGGGCCAGCTTGGAATTAATGCTAATGCTTTGCTCCAGGTGAGAGTAGAAGCACTGGGACATTGATTCCTGATGGGTCTGTGCAGTGTGTACAGGATTTCACTGAGTAGTCTGTTGCATATTTGGTGAGAACCTTTAGAGCTTTCGTGTAGCTTGACTTTCTATTATGTCCAGTTGCTATAGGCTCCAAGCAGGGTATCTACCAAGAGAACATTATGGATGCTTTGCAGGAGATGCTGGGTGGGCAGACTTGTCAGATGAGGGAGATGATTTGTCTTAGCTATGATACAGAACTGGGATTGCCTAGACATGGTAAGGCCTTGCTGTGTCTCATTATGGTGGCTGCCAAAAAATCAGTAACTACGAAGTGGAAATCAAATCTAAACCAACTATATTAGAAATAGTGAATATAGTAGCAGAGATAAAACAACTGGAATTGAGATCTTTAGAAACGGGTAGGAGAAAATTACGTAGGAAAAGATGGGAATTGTGGGAACAATACATACAAGGGAAGAATGAGGTTTAAAAAAAGGCAGCACTTATAAATGAGGTATGTAATGTTTGACTGAAAATGATTGGGTGGATTATAAATGATGTATAATGTTTGCAGCTGGGAGTATGTCAGTATGGTTTGTGATATAAAATGCTTGCAACAAGGATTGTGTCAGTGTTGTTTTTCATTTATATAAATTTATGATTGCTTATGTCATAAGTGATGGTTTAATAAAAATATTTCTTGTTCAAAAGAAAAAGGGATCAGGAATTGAATAGCTTATTTAATGTTGCATAGCTTATACAATATAATAGCAATATATGTGAAGCATAATGTTTGTTAATTTTAACTTATTAATACAGTTTAATTACTTTTATGTAAATGTAAATGTGCCTGCGTCACAAATGGATAATTCAATAAACGTGGTTAAGAAAAGAGAAGACTATAGCAAACTGTAGTGAACTCATCAACATCTGGATTAATACTATGTCACATGATGCAGCTTGGGCTAAAGCTAGTCTTTGCTTCTGGTGAGAGAAGAGACAGAACATCACCCATCACCATCTCCACTATGAGACAGATAACACCCTCAGTAATCATTTCCACCTGTCATAGACACTTCTTCCCCTTCATCCCATATAAGTAAGCTAGTAGAACCATGGATTTACATTTTCAACTGCCTTGGCTGCTAGCTTGGTTGAAATGGGTATCCAGAGAAAATGCAACAATTGTGCCATGTTTACTGACAACCACCTGCTACTTAAAACAAACGGATATGGTAAGTGAGAGATGTGGTTATACAATGTATTGGAGGCAATGCTCTCACAGTAAAGACACTACTGGCAACAAATTGGTTGTCCATAATACACAACACCACACTGAACCTATCACACTACCGATCAAACACACAGATGTACATATGCTGAGGCTCTTAAAAGTAACATACTTAAACCACATACGCCTCCTTAAGGCATCCTAAGAAACAAGTACACAGCCACATCAAAAACACTCCACTCAGGCAGCACCTACCATGAAACACACACCTAACACTCAAATGTCTCAACACAAAAGCCCATAAGGTAAACAGGTAAACCTACACACAATCTAACATCCTAGTCATACATGACTCCATGCTATGACACACTGATGCACTGCTCACCAAAATAAGTGAGGATAAGGTAAAGGTTAATTGCCTATTGGGTGCCAGAATTGATGACATCATGCATGCTCACAAGTCTTTGAATCACAAGTTCACATATAACACAGTCATAGTACATGCAGAAGTAAATGACTTCAGACATACAACCCCTGACTATATGAATAGAGACATGATGAAGCTCTCAGAGTATATGGCAGAGGCAGGTATGAACCTAGCTTTGAACAGCATTTTACCATCACCAAAACTGATGCCACAGTATAAGCAAAAGATTATTCACTTCAAAAACTGGCTTAGCTTCTGTTGTCATTCAAGAATGGGTCCAATATATATCAGTCTGAGAGGAAATGGTAGACTTCTTTGCCAGGGATGGCCTGCACTTGTCTCGCCAAGGTTTTTATATATTGGCTAAAACCATGTTCATCCATATAGTGCCTTTTTTAGGCTTCCAACTTAACAAAACAGAATCTGGATAACATATAGTTGTTCAATGCTAGAAGTCTCAACAAAAAAACGACATTTTATAAATGCAGTGTTTATCCTGGAAGTGATAATTTTGGAGATGTGGTTCAAGACCATTGAGGGCACCCTGTTAATGCAGGGTTTCAACACTTGTAATCAAATTAATGGGCACTAATGAAGGACCATCAATTCTGGGATGTGAAAAGTTAGATATTTTTAAACAATCTTTTAATAAAGATTATTTATGTGTATTATTCAAGCTTTAGGTTTTTTAATATGGATATGTATTTATGCAATTATATTACTTTTTAGTTTTAGTTTTGTAAACAGTTTTACACTTGTGGTTTTAATGAATGAAAATGATTGGGTGGATTATAAGTGAAATTCTATTGGCTACCACTGGCTATTGGTTGGGATAGAAATAGTGACATTACTAGTGTTGATTTACATCTGAGGAAGTCTTGTTTTAGACAAAAACACGGTGAACTGTTAAGACGTTAATGTTATTTTGTACGGTGTTATTTTTTGTACGTTGGTGTGTTTTGAATTATTAAGCTTTTCAAATCGAGTAATTGGTGGTCCTTCATTAGTGCCCATTAATTTGATTACTAGTTTTCTTACAAGTGCTTTTCTCCATTTTTTCTGGTTTAAGGGTTTCAACACTTACCACGTATTCAGGCCAACCACACGAGACAAAGCCCTAAAGGTGGCAGTGTCTCTATATTTATAAAATAAAATCTTACCTCTGGATTCATGAGACAGGATAATGACCCAGAACTCCTCCACTACCAACTTACCATTAACAACCCCCCTTATCACATCATAGCTAACTAAAGCACATCCCCATACCCCCCTGGTGTATATCTCCTACATAACTAGTGTGTTGTTATTGTGCAGTAGGCCAAACATCATTCTCCTATTGGACTTCACCTGCCACTCTATCAAATGGGGGACCTATACATCCCCTAACATGTATACCCAGAGATGTCTGGACTTTATAAATACAAAATCTCTGGATAACTTGATCTGTACCCTAACTGCAGGAGATAAAATCCTGTACTTGATTCTTATCAATATGGGGCAGCTCTGTCCCCACCAGTCGTAACTCCCTCCCAAGACAAATTGGACTATAAATCAGTCACATCCATAATAAAACTAAAGACAGAATTATCTTCAAATATCTCATGATTTAGAGATTATGGGAAGGCTACTCTAGTAAAACTGAGTGATGACCTGGAAAAATTTAACATCTCACTCAAATCTGATGATGACACATCATATACAGAATCCTTGAGCACCAAATTCTCTGCACTTGCGATTTGCTTCATGGATGTATCTGTCTCCCCCTGAAGTAAATATAACCCATATTTAAAAATAAACTCCTGTTCTGGAATAAATATATAAACAGGTTCTACAATACAAGATAAAATGCCTCACTGTATGCAATCATAAATTTAACTTTGAATATGTCAAAAATGCTCCTACTAAACTTAACAAAAAAATCCAGTCCCTGATCAAATCAACCAAAGCTAAATATAAGGTAAAATAGCCACTCAAGCAAATGACAACCATAAGCCCTTCTTTAACTATGTTAGAAATCTTAGAAACAATGCCCAGCACTGCACAGAGCTAATAGTAAATTATACCACATACCGAGGCAATGAGGACATATCAACTGGTGGATAAATTCAGTTCTAACCTTACCATCCTTCTTCCCCTACATTCGCAGATGACAAAACAACATCTACATTCCCCTCAAATCAACCTAGATGAAGTCCTTAAAGTACTTCCCAAGAAAAAGAACATTATTTCTATGGGGGTTGAAAATAGAAAATACCTACTGGCTAGCCTGAAAGAGTACCTGTCAAACGTCCTGCATAGGTTACTCAGTATCAGCCTCCAAAAAAGTTGAGAGCCATTCCACTATTGCTAGATACCACAGAGGTACCTTTAAAATCACTGAAGGTAGACAAAGCAAGCAAAGACATTTCCAGGAGAAGTTTGCTATGGTTGATGGCATTGGATGCTTTTAACTGATCTAGGAATAAGGAAGAAGTTAGTCTGACATTGCCTCTTGCTTGGTTGATGGATTCTGTAAAGGCTAGGAGTGCAATGGAAGCCATGTTGGGAGGGGGTGAAGAGTTCTTCCCGGAATAGGTACTTTAATTGTTATTTTTGAATACATTTTTTCTAATATTTTTAAAGGAGACACAGGATTCTAGTAGGTCTACAGTGACTGGTTTCAGTAGAAGGCCCTCTTTATGAAGTGGAATGATGTCAGATTTTTTTCCAAATGGGAAAAATGTAGGATTCTTAGATGGATTGGTGTATGAGTATTGAGATGGGGAGGGCTATGCTGTTGGGAGCAGTGCTGAGGTATTTACCAGGGAAGTTGTCTTCTGCAATGGAGCCTGGTTTGAGCTTATTTAGTAATTGTTTTACAAAAGCTGTAGACAGAGGTTTTAGGGTAAAAGCAGAGTTGCTGATTTGTGGTGGCTCTGGGAGTTGGTCAGTGAAGTGGGAAAATCTTTGGTGAGGGAGGTTATGTTATTTATGAAATAAGTATTGTAATGCATGACAGTTTGAAGATAGCTATTATTGGGAGATGGGTTAGGAGTACATTGTTGTCCTGGATATAAAATTTTGCTGATAGGTGAGTAGAAAATTGGAGGTTTTGTTTATTATTTTGACTGTCGGTACAGTACCCTTTGTGAGCATTTTTTTTTTTTACTTAGTTTGAGGACCTTCTGAATTTCTGATAGCTAAGTGGAGTTTTTGTTTTTGCCATTTCTTCCAGGATAGGTCTCTGTTGTACATAAGTATTCTACTCTTCTTTGCGAGCCAGTTCATATTGTTTTCTTTTACCGTTTAGTCTTTGTATGTACTAGGCTGTTTAGAGTATCTAAAAAAATTGTTAAAAATGTTTATGGCTTCATCCAGTGGGATAGATTTTAGGATATTCCAGTTAATGGATTCAAAGATACTGTTGAATATATCTGAGTTAAAGTTGGAAAGGTTGTGGGTACATTTAAGGATTTGCTGTTTGAAGGTATGGAGTGGAGTCTGGTGACAAAGGTGGGCATGTGGTCACTAAGATAATATGATAGACTACCCTTGGAGGTAAATTTTTTAAATTCTGAAACTAAGATCCAATCAAGAGTTAAAATATTGTTTTACCTTGATATGTGGGGCTGTTGATTAGTTCCTTTAAGTCTAATAAGTTTATGCCAGAAGTAGATGGACCGGAGATTAATTCAACCAATTTATATTGATGACGCCTAATGTTATTTTCTCATGTGTGATTCTTTTAGTTGTCCAGTGTAAAATATGTTCAAGTGTGGTAATATTATCACCTGGGGGGATATATAGGAGAATTATATACATTGGTTTGTGTTTATGAAAATTTTCAGTTGACTTAAATTTTGGAATAGAGTCTGCTCATAAGTAAACTTTAGGCTAGCTGCCTTTGTGGGGCTTTTTAAGCCTAGCCAATTTCTGTCAAAGGTGGGATTCAAGTCCTGTTTTTTTCTGTTTGTCAATAAAACACCTTAACCATTATGCCAACCCCAAATGGATTAACTTGATAGTGATTTGGGAGTAAAAGAGCTACACTACCAGGACTGGGATTTGATTCTCACTGAAGAAAATTGCTAAGCTTAAAACAGCCCACATGTGCAGCTTGTCTAGCACTTACTTTGGAACCTTTTTTATTTAAGTGTTTTTTACAGATGATACTAAAGCCAGGAGGGATTATTTTTGTGTCAGCCATGGTGAGTTTTAGCCAAGTTTTGGTGATGGCTAGGATATATAGGTTAATATGAGCTATTTATGGTAAGTGGAATGTTATGGTAAAAAGTAAAATACATAAGTAATAAGAGTAGGAGGCTGACAAGGTGACGAAAAAGATGTTGTTGGCTTGAGGGGTGCTAAAGATGGGCTTTATTTTTGAGTAAGTGTGAGACTGTGCCAGATATAAGCATTAGGAGAGTGAGCGTATGGGAGGATGTGAATAGGTATTTATTAGGGTTTACTAACAAAATATTGAAACTCAAAACATTTTTTTACAAAATTATCGAATTGTTTATCTGACTTTGGTAATACTGAATTACCAACATTTTGGAAATGGTAACCACAACAATCGACATTCGAACATTGGAACTTCCAATGTTGAAAGTCCATGTTACTGTTAACATTTATGCAGGTGGCAAGCCCCCCCTGAACCCCCATGTAGGGGGCTGTGTCCCCCACAGCCTGCATATTATATATACCAACTCCAAGATCACACAATCAGCACTGTACCCTGATCTCAATTCGAAACGTCAGCTTCATATAAGCAAATGTCTATTCACTTTTGCTAATATAAATTCAAATATTTTCAGTTTGACATTACTGACGTTGGTAGAACACACATTCAACCAACCCTTATTTAACGAACTGCCGTTCCACATTTTGATGGTAAACCATGTATTAGTTATGCCTGGCTAAAGTTGGGGTGAATTTAGAAAATGGGATTTGAGGAAGTGATGTAATAAGGTATTATAATGTTGTAGTTATTGAAGTTGTATGATTGGTAGAGGAGTTAATCAGGGGTACTGAGGTATTATAAAAGTAGATGGGGCAGTGGATGGGAACTGGGGATAGGATAGGGGAACTTAGTGAGGTCTAGCACAGCAAGATCAAGTGGAGCAGGTTCCAACCCCCTATGAGCCTGGTTGCCCCACAAACCATCTTTTTGAATGGTTAGTCCTGCTGGAAATATTAAATATCCAGAAGGACACACATACAAATGAGAGAATCTATAGAAGGGCTGTATTCAGCCTTTTTTTTGCATCGATGAATGTTTAATGCTTAAATTGTAAACATCTATGTTGTATAGAATGCTTTGCTTGACCAAGTTTGGAGCTTAGAGATTTTTAATGGTGATGACAATTATTAGATTTTACACTGTTTGTTAGTCATTGAGCTAATATATTTAAGTCCAGCTATTTATGATAAAATCCTTACATTAGTTATATAAAGTCAGTTTGGGTTGAGCATCAAAATGGTAGGCTAATTATTTTTGTTAGCTGCTGGTAACCAGGTTAAGTTCACTGGTGGAATCCCTAATGATGCTACAACCTTTTCATATGAAAAAAACAAGAGATGACTCCTGTGAACATATAGTTAAATCAGCTTTATATACTATTGCTAAATGATAATGAAGTTAAAATATATGCAAGTATGACAAAGGAGGTAAACAGATGGCCAAATGTGTTCAGAGGGTAGAAGAATGCAGGGAAAGCAATGAGAGAAGATACAGTTAGATAAGTGTGAGAGAAAAAGGAAGGGTGGAGCACAGCTACAACATGGCTGTTAGCCATGTGAAAGATAGATTATAGGAGGTAGCTGATATATAACAGATGGTTATATAATTATTGTATCAAAATACTTCTTAACTAGTTATTCTAGAATGACATGCTGATTAAATGCAGAGCAGTAACCTTTAGTATGCTGGAAATTTCATATCTACTGCATAGACAATTGACAGCATCTGAGAATAAAGTTCAGTACCTGGGAGGCTCTGAATGGCCGATTGATGTGGTATCTAATTAGTTGTCGCTCTGTAGTATAAGTCACATTCTAAACATTTCACTCTATTTCAGATCATTTGCTAATATTACTGTCAATTTCATTTTATTTTCCACTTGTTCACTTACAGTTGTCTTGATAAACTCTCCCATGTAAATGTTAATCCCTATGCAACTTATTAGGAAGTAAACTGACTCAGAAAATGATCCCAGGCAAATAGGGTGAGTAGCTGTACCTCCTCCAAAAGACCTGACACCAGTGTTGCACCCAGGGTTTAGTCCTTGGGCTAATGTTAACAATTTATGGCTGACCAATTTTGCAGGTGACTGTAAATTTGGTGCCATCATAAGCTCTCCAGAGGGTACCAAAATTCTCCAAGATGGCCTTTCCCCACAAAATAGCTGGTTTCATAAGCATGAAGTAAAACTAAATGATAAAAAAATATATATTAGTCTCCTTTGGCAAGAATAAGTAAAACTAAATGATAAAAAATATATAATAGTCTCCTTTGGAAAAATGACCTCTCCTGATAACTATTATATTGGTAACATACCCCTGAACATTGATTCAGTTGTTAGGGACCTGGGATCTCATGTGAGTAACAAATTGTCCTTTTAATCTCAATTTACCCATTATTTTAAGAAAGCCCTATTTCATTGTAAAGCTTCTTAGTAAGGTCATTGCATCTAGATCCAGAGATGTGATCATTCTACTGTATTTATCACTTATTAGTCTGGTCATTGAGTACAATGTCCCGCTTTGGTATGTACCTGACCAAACACTTAACACAACTTGAATGACCACAACATCTTCTCATCAAGAAAAATCAAGTGCTTAAATCATAAAAACTATGCTGATTAAGTCAAATCCTTGTCTCACATCTCCATATCATACAGACTACTGAAAGGTGACCTCTGCCTCACGGACTTAGCCTCAAAAGACCCTAGCATCTCAGATATGGTTCACATCCATAGGTTCATAGGTTCATAGGTAGGTACTAGACTATTGGCCCTAGGGCCTATATAAGCCTAGCCAAAAAGGTACCCTGTCTTTCACCACCCAAGAAAATTATTTTTCTGTACCCCTGTCAAGCAGAGCCACAGAGGTGATGGTGATCCCCAGGGTGAATTTCCTATTTCCCATCCAATCATCAAGATTTTTCTTGAAGAATGCTATGGAGAAGCATTGTTTGATATAGATACGTAGTTTGTTCCAGAGTATGGGAAGTCTCTGGGACAGGAATCTATCCCTCCAGCATGGTCTGTTTATTGTGGTGACAAGGTTTAGGTCCCTAGAGCATGTAGCCCAGAGGGATTAGGATTTCTTTAAGTGGAGCATGTCCAACAGCTCTGGGTTTGAAATAGCTTTGTATGTTAGGCAGAGATCGCCTCTGAGTAGGCGATATGCGACGGAGTAAAGCTGGAGTTTTTTGAGACGATCTACATAGGACATCTGTTTGAGGCTGGTAATCCTCTTTGTGATGCATTTCTGCAGCCTTTCCAGTTGTTGTAGATGTCTTGTGAGGTGCATAACAAAAGGGGCAATGTTCTCTATAATGGGTCTAATGAGTGACGAGTAGACGGGAACAATGACTTATTTTTTCCTGGATGAGAAACCTTTTGTGATGAAGTGTACCACATAGAAGGATTTCCTGACTACTGTAGCGATGTGATTATCAAAGGAGAGACTACTGTCCAGCTGTGTCCGAAGGTCTCATTACATTTTTGGTGTTAAGTAGACTACCACCTATGTGGTAGCTCATGGGTACAGAGTTTTTACCAAAAAGGACGACAATGCACTTTTTGGCATTGAGCTTGAGGCCATGGCTTTGACACCAGGCATCTGTCTCAGTGAGGCCCTTTTGTAGGATGTCCACATCGTTAGGAGTTTCGATTATTGCTCCTAGTTTGTAGTCATCTACAAATTTCGATAGCCAAAGATCTTCTGTGTTAGCCTGTACTTCAGAAAAGTAGATACCAAACAGGAGAGGACCCAGGACTGGCCCCTGTGGTATTCCACTTGTCACTGGTCTGAAGTCAGATTGGAGTCTGCTACTTTCACAGGGTGGGTTCTGTCAGTGAGCCAGTTGGCAACCCATCTTGCGACATAGGGATTTATACCTAGTTTAGTGAGTTTATCTATAATTCCAGAATGGGGGATGGTGTCAATAACCTTGGCAAGATCTAGATAGGCTGTGTGAACCACCTTACCCTCATCTACGGCTTTGGTTGCTGCTTCAAAGAAGTCTATCAGGTTTAGGAGACATGATTTGCCTTTAAGAAACCTGAACTGGGTGGGATCCAGAGTTTGGAGATTACCAATGTCTTTGTTTGTAACTTCAATGATGATACATTCCATGACCTTGCAGACCAGGCTCATTAGACTAATGGGCCGGTAGTTCCCGGGGTCCGTGGTGGCTCACCCTTTGTGGAGTGGTATAACTGTCACTGTGCACCATTCAGTGGGCACAAAGCCTGAGGTGAGGCTATGACTGAACACGGTGCTTGGGTGGGGTGCCGCCAATTCATTCTGTAGTTCATGTAGAATGCAGCCTGAGATGTTGTCAGGTCCCATGGATGCTGTGTTCTTGGCTTTGGAGAGTCTGTTTTTTTACCCGTGCAGCCATGATTACATGAACTTTGTATTCTTCCGGTATAGAGATGGGCCCTTTAGGTGGTGAGGTGGGGTAAAGTTAGCAATGAACCTATCTGCCAGGATGGTGGCAATATCAGTTGGTGCTGTATATTTAGTGCCATTGTGCTGTACTCAGAGCAGATCTCAGTGTTGCCATTGAGATTCTTGACATAGCTATAGAATGCTTTGTGGTTGTCTTTAGAATCAGTGGCAATTTTGTTTTTGTAACTAGCTTTGGAGGATTTTATGAGAGATCTCAGCTTCTTACTGAAGCTGACCAGGGAGTTCCTCTAATCATGGGATTTTACTCTTTTTTGCAACAGTTTCTTCCTTCTGTTGTAGAGTTTGTTTATGGCAGGGGACCACCAGACTGGCTTCCTTTTTTGGGGGATAGCATCTTGGTTCTGTTAGGGATGGCATGATCCATGCACTCATGCTTATAAAGTGCATTTTTGAAGGATTCAACAGTCGTACCTCTATTGTCCATCTGCATGGGTGTCATGAAGTTTGCCACTTCTGTCTTTAGAAGCGTGAAGTTGGCTTTGGAGAAATTTTTTACGGTGGTTTCCCTAATGGGTGGTGGGGGCAGGATGTGGATGTCTAGGGTGATTAGCTTGTGGTCAGATCTGGCCAACGAGGAATTGGCCTCTGGTGTGGAACACCAGTCGCCTATGTTGGCAATGACAGCAATAGGATATTGCTGCCCCTGGTGGGGGCATGGATAAGTTGATCCAAGGCATTGGAATTTATGAATTCCAGAAAACGTTGAGCAAAAGATTTGGTACATGAGTAGTTTTCCCAGTTAATGGTGGGGTTGTTGAAATCGCCCATTATTAGGGTGTTGGGTTGTACCCTAATATTTTTCAGTGTATCAAGAAATGAGGAGTGGGAATCCAGGGCCATGGTGGGGGATCTGTAGCAAGTTACAATTTGGATTGTGGTCTTGCCCTGAGTTAGTTGCACTTGGATAATCTCGGATGCATTATTCTGAGCAACTAGCCTGGAGGTGTGGATATCCTTAATGAATATGGACACGCCTCCACCTTTAGTGTTTCGGTCCAGGTTAGGTGGCTGAAAGGTGTGGTATTAATTATAGCCTGGTAATGGAGGGGTGCTCTCTGGAGCCTTGAACCAGGTCTCTGTCACTGCACAGATGTCGATGTTCTCCATTTTAAGGAGTGCCTTGAGTGAATGCATTTTGAGATTTAGACTTCTAGCATTGAGTAGCATTATCCTCAGATTTTGCTTGCTTGGACCTGTTACAGTGGTGAATTTGTCATTTGAACCTTGCCTAAAAAAGGCACTATAGGGGTGGCAAGAGCCTTAGCCAGTATCTGGAATCCCAAGGGTGACAGGTGCAGGCCATCTCTGGAAAAGCATTGTGGTCTGTTGACCATGTCATCCCAGGCAGACAGATACTGGATCCCCTTAGAATGACATCAGAACCTTAGCCAATTGTTGAAGTCAATCATTTTGTCCTTGTACTGTGGTATCATTCTGAGTGATGGCAGGATGCTACTCAGGGCTAGGGTCATACCTGCCTGGGCTACAAAATCAGAGAGCTCCTCCATGTCTCTTTTCATGTATTCCAGGGAGGTACGTCTCAGGTCATTCACACCAACATGGACAATGACAGAATCATATTTGTACTTGCTGTGGAGTGACCTGAGTGCATGCATTATATGGCAGATCCTGGCACCTGACAGGCAGCTGACAGTAACTTTCTCCTTATTTAGTCTGGTGAGCGCCTGACTATAGAGTCACCTATGACTAAAGTGTTGGTTACGTTGTTATGCCTTATGGGCTGTGGTTGAGTGGCAGACTGAGTTTGTGGCCTATGTGTCATTTGGGTTGTGTTGGGGGTGGAAGTTGCTTGAGTTTCTGCTTTGGAGATCTCTGTTGCTAGAGCAGATTTTTATTGAGGGTCTCCGTGAATGTTGGTGTGTGTTTTGTGTTTTGGTGGTGTAGGTGTTGAGGGACTATGTGATAAGTGTGGTGTGGTGCAAGTGTTTACCTTCTCCTCTTGACTCTCTAGTCCAGTCTTTGTTGAAGAGAGCTTTGCTTCCAGTTTGGCTATATAAGTGCATCTCTCACAGGTTGTAGTGTTGGGTAGTAGGAGGAGAATTGTCTGTGCACATGAGGCAATTGCTGCATTGCCCCAAGATGCCCAGATTCATCAGATAGACAGGAAAAAACACTGGGAGCTGACCGTTACACATGCCTGGATAGGTGCTTATTTATAAGTACTTAAATTGTTTTCCTCTAGACAAGTGAAGAAAGTTGAGTGCTGTAGGAATTTCTAGCTTATTTAGTGCTTACAATGAGTTCTGAACAAGTGCTGAGCTCAAAGAAACAGATTTCAGTGCTAAAACTAAAACACTGGCTAGTTCTAAGGAAAAATTTGAAGAGAATACTTTATCGCCCCAGGAGTAGTTTAACCCTAGCTAAGCGGCGATGCATAATGTGTATTTTTTTTTAATATAACAGTAGCAAATAAGCAAATCGATTTAAACAAATTAACCAATTAACCAATAAAAGCTAAAACCTGAGCCTTGTTCCAGCTGTCTTCGATCAGACAAGTTCTTACTGCACACTCCTGCCACTAGGGTGAAGGGGAACCTTCTCCAAAAAAGATGGTCTGGATTAGTGCTCAAATTATACAACCAAAGCTAGATTCAGCAGGTCTGAATTTCATCTATGCTGCAGCTAACAAGGCATACCAATTTCAGAAAGAAACTGTTCAAATATGCAGGCACAATAAGCCTTTAACCAGAAACTACCAGCTCAGAAGGGCAGAATCTACCCTCTCCTCCCACAAGAGTGCAGACCACATCTTCTTAATGTAAAATAACTGGCCTGAAGCCCAAGTGCTTAAACCAGAACTAATACACTTTAAGAATAACAGACACTAAGCCTTCAATCAGCAACTCGCAACTTAGAAGGTTGTAAGCTACCTGTCCTGCTACAACAGTGCAGACCACAAACCTTCTTAATGTAAAACAACTGGTCTGAAGCCCAAGTGCTTCAACCAAAAGCTTAGAATAACAGTTACAATTTAATCAGGCTGCTAACAAGCAGTAATAAATGTAGCAGAATAAATGGAATTCAGTACTTTTAAGAACAAGCAGCAAAAGCAAAATAAAGTAATAAAGTAGGAAGAAACACAAATACAGTAAAAGCAGATGAATAAAGTGCATTTTTTATATAACAATAGAAAACGAACAAACTGATTTAAACAAATTACCCAATTAACCAGTAAAAAAACTCAAAACTGAGCCCTGTTCCAGCAGTCTTCAATCAGTCAAGTTCTAACTGCACGCTCCTGCCACTAGGGTGCAGGGGAACCTTCTCCAAAAAAGATGGCCTGGATTAGTGCTCAAGTTATACAAACAAAGCTAGATTCAGGATGTCTGAATCTAGTCTATGCTACAGCAAACAAGGTGCACCAATTTCAGAAAGAAACAGTTCAAATAAGCAGGCACAATAAGCCTTTAACCAGAAATTCCCAACTCAGAAGGGCAGACTCTAGCCTCTCCTCCTACAAGGGTGCAGACCACAAACCTTCTTAATGAAAAATAACTGGCCTGAAGCCCAAGTGCTTTAACCAGAATTAATGCACATTTAGAATAACAGACACTGAGCCTTCAATCAGCAATTCCCAACTTAGAAGGATGTAAGCTACCTGTCCTGCCACAACAGTGCAGACCACAAACTTTCTTAATGTAAAACAACTGGTTTGGGGCCCAAGTGCTTAAACCAAAAGGCTTAGAATAACAGTTACAATTTAATCAGGCTACTACCAAGCAGTAATAAATGGAGCAGAATAAATACAATTGAGTACTTTTAAGAAGATGCAAAAGCAAAATAAAGTGCATTTTTTAAGTTAAGTGCAAGGAGAGAGTAAGAAGGAGCAGAAGAAAAATTCAAGGTGAAGAACCTAATTGGGTTGGCCTTCTCAAATGTTCTCTCTGTATTAAGTAGAGTGAATACTAGACTGGGAGGGGTGTCCCAGATCAAATTTACAGTAGGAGTGGGCAACTGCAAAGCCACCAACAATAACAACAGTGCAAGAATAGGGTGGGGGGGGACAGTTTCAGGACAGATGAGAAATAGAAAACAATGCCAGAAAAAAATATAAAATAATTCAGTCAGGCAAAGTTAAGACGATGTAGAACTCTGAAAGGTTAAAATGCCAAGAAATATACTTATCAATCAGTGATATATTTCCATATTGTTTAAGAATCACACACCAGCCAGAACACTGGGAGTTTCCAACAGTGCATTCAGGAATTTACAAACAGAAACTATTTTTAAATCAGCAAGCCTTGAAGCAATCCAATAACACAAAAGCTGTTAGACCAGTTTTATAAACTTCACCACAGGAATAAGGGGGAAGCAGTTTCAGGACAGATGAGAAACAGAAAACAATGCCATAAACAATATAAAATAATTCAGTCAGGCAAAATTAAGACAATGCAGAACTCTGAAAGGTTAAAATGCCAAGAAATATACTTATCAATCAGAAATATATTTCCAGATTGTTTGAGAATCACACACCAGCCAGAACACCAGGAGTTTCCAACAGTGTATGCAGGACTTTACAAACAGAAACTATTTTAAATCAGCAAGCCTTGAAGCAATCAGATAACACAAAACCTGTTAGACCAGTTTTATAAACTTCACCACAGTAATAGGGGGAAACGGTTTCAGGACAGATGAGAAACAGAAAACAATGCCAGAAAAAAATATAAAATAATTCAGTCAGGCAAAATTAAGACAATGTAGAACTCTGAAAGGTTAAAATGCTAAAAATATATACTTATCAATCATCGATATATTTCCAGATTGTTTGAGAATCACAAACTAGCCAGAACACAGATCTAATAGCGGAAAAAAACACCCAACAAAGAGATCTTCATCTTTTCTACAGCATAAATAGAACATGTTGGAGGTATAGATATGTATCAAGAAAGAATAACACTTCTTCGGAAAGTACTTTCCTTGCTCTATTGAAATGTAAACTGAATGAATGTTCTGTAGTGCTGTTTAGTAGCAAATGTCTAGACAGCAAAATTTCCACGTAAAGTTAGGATTAGATCCAAAACTTAATAAACAGTGCAGCATTGTGTGCAAATAAGCTTAAAGCAGATAACAATATCCTAGCACTATATAACATCTTTCTGTTAATCCCAGAAATTACCCTAGGAGACCTCTATTAAAACTCAATCCTTAATTCTAAACAGCCCACCCTATTAAAAAACTGGACAACATAGATATGCAATTTCCAAATGTCTCTGTGGCTAACTTGGTAGATTTGGGCATCCTAAGGCAATGTAGCACTTGTCTCATGTTTTCAGCAACTAGTTATTCATTAAAAAAAAAATAGTATGGTAAATACACAACTTACTCAGAGGCAAAACTCTTGCATATCAATGAGGTTGTCAGAAACACATCACTCAACACACACACACACACACACACACACACACACACACACACACGCACGCACGCACGCACACACACACACACACACACAAACAAACACCCACACACAGACTGTGTTATGCCGAAGCACTTAAAAGAAACCTTCCCAAATCTTAAAGACCTCCAAAGTTACCTAATGGCAACACTGTTACTCAGCAATTCCTAAAGCACCCACCAATAACAACACCAATCATGTCACTAAGCCTACACCCAAATGATCCCCAAGAGCAAAGGCCATAAGGCAAACATGCACATTACCTAATACTCTTGTCACTGGACTGAAGACATGCCCTCTCCTCTGCCTTTGACACCACCTAGGCCCAATCCAACTCCACCCACAACCATGACGGTTTTATGATGTAAACACATACTTCATTAGGGTGGAATGTCCCTTTTAGTCCATTTTCATGTGCCTAATCTATGTAACATTACTCTTTTGTTATCTTTGTTGTGGAGTATCTTGGACTGCATCAGTTTAGCAGTGCTTTTTATGAAAAAATACAGAGGTTGCTTTTTAACAGATTCCCGCATTCTGTCCATGCATTTACACAGAAAACTGAAGTTTGTGCAGTGCTTTCTGGACTAGCAGAGAATTATTCTGATTTCCAGATAGTGCAGAAAAATACCAGATAGGTGTCAAATCTTTGTGTGACACACACAGATTCCCCACTCACCAGGTTAGACAAGAAGAAGATAATCATTAGTTGCCTGTCTGCAGCCAGGATCTGCAATATCATACATGCACTCAAATTACTGCATCTCAGAAACCAAAATGATTCTGTCATAGTCCATGTGGATGTATATGACCTGAGACATACTTCACTGGACTATATGAAAAAAAGACATACTGGACCTCTCGGAATATACATCACAGATATATATGAGCCTTGCACTGAGCAATATTCTACCGTCACCAAGGATGATGCAACAGTATGAACATAAAATGACTGATTGTAATAATTGGTTTAGTTTCTAGTATCATTACAGGGGGATCCAATATCTGTCAGCATGGGATGATGACATGGTCAAAAGACTACATTGCTTTGCCAAAAATGAGCTGTACCAGTCCCCACTAGGCTTTTGAATATTATACAAACTTTATCCATCCCATTACAGCCTTTTTAGGCAATCCCAAAAGGACAAAACTGCCAAACATAGTGAAAAAGTCTATAAGTGAAATTAAGGTGTTACTGTTCAGTGCTTGGAGCATAACAAAAAACATCACACCCTTTCAGCCCTCCTCAGTCTGGAGAATGTAGACATCCATACTGCAACTGAGATTTGCTTGAAAGCTGTAAAAAGTCCTCCAGAAGTCAAGGCTATAGTGCTTTCCATACATTTAGACCAACAACAGCACAGAGTGGGTCAAAAGTGGAGGTGTCTTGATCTATATTAGTAAAAAAACATGCCTACACGTTGGTTAAACAGGCCCTCAATGTTCTGTTTGGATACAGGGCATCATTATTCTTTCAGGAAAATTTGGCTAGGTTTAGAAAGGCCTCCTGGGTCATTACCCTAATAGCAATCTATAAATCTATGAACCTATGATACCATGGATCTCATCCATGTGCAAATCACTATAGATAAGGTCCCTCACCATTTTATAGTGAGCAACAGGCCATCATCTGTGCCCCTAGAGTCTCATGACTCTTACCTAATCCTACTAGATGCACTCACCATTCGACCAAACACCCTGTTCACGAGTGACTGCAACTACCCCTCTATAGACTGGGAAATTAAAATACCTCAAACTCACTGGCACAATGGTTCCTGGACTTTATTAATGCAAACACTCTGGCATACTCCAACCAGAGGATCAAACATACTGGATCTGGTACTCAACAATATGGGAGACTGCCCCCCTCCCCACTGTCAGGTCCTCACTAGTCAGTTTTAATCACCTAACTGTCTCATTTGAAGTAAAAATCAAGTCATAAACTTTAGAAAGAACAGATATAACTGTAAGCTAGTAACATTATTTTATAAATTATAATATGATAGGAGGTGGTGAAGAAGGGTGGAAAGCTAGAAAAAGAAATATGTATGGCATGCTATAAACTTTATTTCATAGTCAAAATATTTCACAATATTCTCCTAACCTTATATTATGATGGAGTATGTCTAAACAGTTACACTACATAAATGTATGCAATAGTTGAGATTTAATAAATATGCAAGGCAGAATATCTTCCTAGAGTCACTGAACTTGACACTTTCCTCATAGTATTTATTTTCATGCTGTCTGTCACATGCTCTACTCTGTTTTATTCTCCTTTATTTTTTGTATCATGATTAACATTTATATTGGAGAAGTAGGACAATCAAGATAATTTTGAGCGCTCTGATTTGGTCTTCGCTCTGTATTTGCAGATGTGCCAATGGTTAAGACATGTAATAGGGAGATAGTTTAATGGTTTCTAGGTATGATCAGATATTAGCTTGTTTATGTTTACATAATCATATTAGAAACTAAAGGCATCCATGGCATGGTTGTTTTTTGTTAAACTAGAATTATACATTTTTTCTTGTAAATATATGGTGTGTTTATTTATCAGTTTATGTATTATAATTAACTGTTATTGTAATTTAGTAATATATGTTTTGTCCTTTTATAACCTACTATATTTCTCAGAGAGTGAGTAAATGAAATGGAACATTTTATCAAAATTTAAATTACAGCTCTGTTCTGTCTCCTAACATTAATGGTTTAAATACGGATTGCAGAATGGAAACTATGTAAATGCTTCAGATTTCATAAATCAGATATAGCAATTTTAAAAGAACCATACTTACTTAAGAAAGATATTTAGGAAACTGGATTTAAACACTATGTAATACTAGTTAAAAAAGAACTATTGTAATTATGTGGAAAATAAAATTATAATGACTAAAGTATTTTTTTTTTCATATAGTGACAATAAAGGATTCCTTGCAATAATATTTATAATAATTATTTGTTTGTGTCTTTCGGCTTTTCCCGGTTAGGGGTCACCACAGCTGAAATCCGGTTCGCTAATGATTGGTAGTTGATTTTTACATGCCGAGTTACCAGCCCTGACACACAACCTACAACAAAGGTACGCCCATTCACGCATGTCTCCACGCAGAAGATACTCTAGCTGAGAATCGAACCGGACAGCGTCTTACTGTGAGGCGACAAAGCTACCACAGCACCACCACCGCGGATAATAATATTTATAATAATGATATTTATTTATTTTATTTCAGTTTTATGTTTATATTTGATAACCAGTTATGCACACTGGTCTGAGGACCCTTTCCAGGCATGACCCAGGCCTATTGGAAAGCAGCTAGGTAATATACAATGTACAAGAACTCTGCCCTGTATAACCACTTAAGCAGTTATACAGAATCAGCTGTACTTGAACAGATTAAAACCAGGCCTTGCTGAAAAAACAAGCTACCCTGGTGAACTCCTAGTATAAACAGGCTCTACAAAAAGAGAAGGAAACTAATGTACAAGAACAAAAGGGAACAGGCTCAGCATAGGAAGAAATTTATCTCTATTTTAGACAAACAAATTAGAAATCTTGTCAAGTCCTCCAAAGCTAGTTATGAAGGAAAATTGCCTTCCTAGCTAAGGATAATCATTAGGCATGTTTTTGAAAATGTTTTTATTAAATTTTCATTAAACATAATCACTACAAAATTTATAATCAGAAATGTGCATACATATTTAAAAGTATGGCAAAAAAAACAACCTAATCTTATAAATACAGAAACAAAGAAAATAACTATTTACAAGAGTGTCCATCAGCCTTCTAGTCACTCCTGTTGTTGCATGTCTGTTCAATTAAAGAATGTTTTTTTTTTGCTTGTTAAGCAGTTCTTTAAATTTTGTCCATATATTGAGGCAAGAGGTAATTCTGTTCATTCTCGAGCTGATTGTAATAATTTCTAAATGAGTTACTTCGGTTTCTAAACTTATAAATTCTTTAAATTAGGGAGTAAATTAATTTTTCCAGTTTTGTGTGATCATTTTTCTGGAGATGGTCAATACAGACCACAATATGTTATATTTCATTTTTTAGCACAAGTAGGAATAGGGGTATTAAAAGAAATTAATGATTTAGATAAAATAAATTTGTCTCCAAAAAATGCCTGTAAAAAAGAATTTATATTATTCCAAAAAGGAATCAAGACAGTACAATCAAAGAACATGCATTGCCAATCTGCTTTAAGTTCTTTCCTGAATCTCCAACAAAGGTGCTTTTTCTTGTACATTAATTCAATTTTATGAGGTGTGAAGAAAGACCTATGTAAACATTTCCATGTAAACAAATGCAATCTAGGAGATGAAGTAGTATGTTTAGATTATAATATAATATTTTTTTGTCTTCTTCATTTGGTGGTCTATTATTGATTTGGGTAAAATAGTTCCAATAAGTATCATTACATATTTTAGTTTCCCTCTTTACCACTTTATACAATTTGGACAAGAGACCATGCCTCAAGGAATTTGGTTACAATATAAATATAATACATTCAATCAATTTAGAAGACATGATCCCTTAACATTGGTTGTAGTGACTTAATTTCCTATTCTATATCTAGTCTACAAGATTGTGTATCTAACCACACATCTTTATCCAAATCATATTTATTCCTAATGTAATCTACTGAGTACAGTTTTTCGTCTTTCATTAACTGAAACTAGTACAACAGATCATTCTCTTTAAAGGCAACCATTGTTTCTAAATTTGAAGTAGGGATATTACTTTGAGTATATACTATAGGAAACGTAAGGAAAAGCCATGCGTTATAAGCCAGATTTCTATATATAAATTTTTAAAAGTGTTTAATATAGTCAAAATGAAGTAAGAATCACTTGTTTTGTGATGTTTCCCTAAAAGATAATCCCTGAATAACTAAAATAAACTGTTATTTAATGTAAGATAATTACTAGTATATCTAGTATGGTTAGAATGCATAAAAAAGTTTCCTAAAATTCTTTCCATCTAGCTATATAAGCGTTGTTGATCCAAAGACATATTGTTTTCATAGTTGATGATAATGAATATAATTCCAGGTCTCGTAGTCCTAGTCGCCCTGCTTCCCAGTCTCCTATATGATGATTTAACGCAATTCTTGGTTTGTCAGTGAACCAAAGAAATTTCAGAATTAAAGTGTTAAATTTGTTAATGCAGATTTTCATAGGAGGTAATGTTAATGATTGAATAATATGTAGGATTTTTGGCAAGATAATCATTTTGATGATAGAGAGTCTTTCTTCCATTGTAAAGACATTTTTATTTAATTTGTCCTTTAGCTTCTTTATCTTATTTATACAATTAGTATAATTATAATTTACTGTATCTTTAATATTATCTATTATGGTTATTCTCACATAATTCATTTTCTTTTCTTTAACAATATATTTAAGGAATTTATTTGGGATTTTAGTCTTATTGATGTATGTTTATCGGTAAGATTTTTCTTTTGCTATCATTAAATGTTAAACCAGATTTTCTTTGAAATAGTTTCATTACAAAACAGTTGCAGATATAGATTTATTATTTTCACTCAATGTCAATAAGATGTCATCTGCAAACAACTGAATTTTAGAACTTGAATTCATTATTTTAATACCTTTCATATCTGTATTTGATCTAATAAAATTAGCAAAAGGTTCCATAACTAGGATAAAAAGCAGACATGAAAGAGGACAGCCTTGTTTAGTTCCTTGTAATACTTGTGTATAGAATCAGATGTGTAAGTACCTGTTTTGACATATGCAATGCAATCTGTATAGAGAAGATTAATAAAATGCACAAAGTTAAAAGAAAATGTGTATTCTAGAACTAGCAAAATATATTTCCAGTTGACCAAGTCAAAAGCATTATTTATATCAAGACTCACTAATGTTAAGTTCTCATTTGTGTTATTTGCATAGTTGATAATTGTAATTATTATTTTAGTATTATCATAGGTGTTTCTATTTAAAATAAACCCAGTTTGATCTTCATCAGCCTTAAAAGTTAGAATGTGTTTTAGTCTGTTTGCATGAATTGCCATGAATATTTTATAATCCACATTTAGAAGTGAAAGGGTCTGTATGAAGAGCATTGAATAGGATCCCTGTCAGTTTTTAAAATTAGATAGATAAAGGTATATTTCCAAGAAGGAGGAACTTTAGTTTAAGTCCTTAACTATAGAAAAAAGCTTATGTAATAGTTGTATGGTTTCTTTAGGTAAAGTTCAGATATAATTCCATCATTATCTGGTGTTTTATTAGACTTCAATTTAGAAATGTGTGTTTAAAGTTCAGACATAGAAATTGGTTTGTCAATTAATTTAATTTAATCATTTGACAGTCAAGTTTTTATATTTTTCTAAATTTTTGATTGTTTCCTCTGGATCTATTAGTATATTATTTTGATTAATTTCATTGTACGACTTTCTGAATTTCTTTAGAATACTTTTTTATTTCTGTTACTTTTCTTTTCTTTCTATGTAACTAGATTTCTTTTATGTTACTGGATTTACTGAGCAATTTTGTTTTGGTGACTAGAGTGCACATAGACTTTGGGTAGATAGATAAGTTAATTATTTTAAACTTCTCTAGATTGATTTTATGATTTAAAATGTCCAAATATTTGTCATTTAGCTTATTGATCTCTTCTATGTTATTATTTTTATTCTTCTGGTTTTCTAACTTCAACTTTCAAGTTTTCCCTGTATTTCATGTAAATCTATGCCCATTGCTTTTTTATTTGATAGCCAAATAGTGATTCTACCAAACAGATATGTTTTTAGAGGGTCTATATTATATTCTCGAAAGCTGACAATATTGAAGCTGATATTGTCGACACGAGAATAATGAAAGTGGAAAACATCGAACGTGTAAATGGAAATCTCTGTAAGGGGAGATTTTGTTTACTGCAATGTAGTGTGGTCTCGGAGTTGGTATATTTAAGCAGCGAGGGTGTGGGGGCACAGCCCCACATGTGGGGAGTGTAGGGGGGCTGACCCACCTGCTTTAACCCATTAGGGTACCTTTTTCTTTTTTTTTTTGTTGTGTTTATAAGTTCGATGTTTGAAGACATCGACCATATGGTGTCGACCATATGGTGTTCGATGTTTTCAACTGTCCAGCTTATAATATAGACCCACTTTTAGAGTGTCCCATATAGCTACAGTATTTCTGAAGTATCCACTCTATTGTTTATTTCTACAAGGGAGGGCATTTCTTTAAGAAAATAGTCTTTAAATTCTTGTAAACCTGTTATATAGGCAGGTATTCTTATTTCAGCATTATTATTCGAGTTCAAAGACAATTCAAAAGTGATTGCATTATGATCTGAAAATGGGCAAGTTACAGTTTTAACTTTACCCAGCTTGTCTACTAGTTCATTAGATATATAAACTCTGTCTATTCTGGATTGTGTTCCATGGCTATGAGAATAATGAGTAAATATAAATGAATTTGGCTCTGAAAATTCTTTTATATTCTAAGATGAAATAATTCAGTAAATTTCATTAACTTTTGTGCAGATGGCTGAATTTTCCTTTTACTATTTTTATTAGTATCACTTGGTGATAACTAAGTCCTAAATCTAAAAGGGAATACTCAGCTATGAGCTGGCACCTCCCATACTCAACTGGAGGGAATAGCCAACCTGGTAGCTGATAGATTTTGTGCAAACTAATCAGTCATCCCCTAAAGTATACCTGCCACCATTCCTCTGCTTATTATCTCAAGAGAGAAGGTCATCTTGGTACTCTCCAAGGCCAAAAACATGGCATAAATGGGACCAGACAGCATCCCAGGATGCCTTTTAAACAACTTAAAACATGACCTAGCAGACCCACTTAGATCCCTGTTTAATCACAACCTGTGAATTGGCTATGCTGTGGCAGAATGGAGGACAAAAACAGTAATCCCTCTGCACAAATGGAGACCATCAACCATCCTGGGTAATTAGAGGCCCATAATCTTGACTAGCCTCAACTGCAAGGACATGGAAAGAATCATTATGGACCTTATTAACATGGACATGGGTAATCTCCAAACTCTGGATCCAACCCAGTTCAGATTTGTTAAAGGTAGATCATTGCTGTTAAGAGAAACAGGGGAGAAAGTCACCAAGGCCCTGGACAAGGGAAAGACAGTGCATACCATCTGTCTTGACCTAGCCAAGGCATTTGACACAATCCCCATGCAGGTATTATAGATAAACTCTCCCAATAGGGAATTAACCCATACATTACCATATGGGTAGCCAACTGGCTCACAGACAGGACATGTGCTGTCAAAGTGGATGACTTCACCTCTAGCAAAAGACCAGTCACCAGTAGCATACCACAGGGTTCTTTGCTGGGCCCCTTACTGTTTAGAATTTATTTCTCAGAAGTCCAGGCAAACTTGGACAGCCTGTAGCTGACCAAGTTCAGTGACAATTGCAAATTGGGTGCAATCATTGAGCCCTTCAATGATTTTAATATACTTCAGAGAGGGTTAACGCAGACATATGATTGGTGGCAAAGCCACTGATTAAAGCTAAATGCAAAAAAATGCTTTATTATTCCCTTTGGGAAAGCTGACATCCCCGGTAATTACATTATAGACACCACACGCTCAATTGTAGACTCAGTGGCATGTGATCTGGGTACTCAGATTGATAGTAACCTGAACTTTGACTACCACATATCCACAGTAGTAAGGAAATCCTTCTATGTAGCAGATCGTATAAGTAAAGGCATCACATCTAGATCTATGGATGATATAATTCCATTATGCTCAACCCTAATCAGACCAATAATTGAGTACAATGCTACATTTTACATGTACCTTGCCAGACATCTGCAATGATTGGAGAGACCACAGAGGTTTCTCACCAAGAAAGTACACAGTATACAAAACAAATCTTACATAGAATGACTGAAAGCCCTGTATTCTGTCTCCTCCAAGTTGCTGAGGGGTGACCTGTGCCTGGCTTACAAGGGTCTGACCCGACCCTGATGGAAATGCTATACATTTGTAAATCAAACTGCATGAGAGCCACTTGCTTAAAGTAGACTCTGACACAAACAGGTCATGCTGGAGAGATACATATCCCTGAGACTCCCACTTCTCTAGAACAAGTTTCTAATTCATGTAAAACAGAGTCCCTCCCTGACTCTTTTAAAACGCAACCTAGATAAATGGATGGGTGACTGCAAATTCAACCCTGGAGTGGTGCCCATGTCCCTCCTGGACAGCAAAAGTTGTTATTAACTATCATAGACCCTTACATCTATGAGCTTCACTCACCTACACACCAGCAATTGTGGAAACCAGGGATAAATATGGCTAGGCTTGTAAGGCTCTAGGGCCATTAGCCTAGTAACCTTCTATAAACCTATGAACCTATCATGCAAAATAGCATGAATAACTAAACAAATTCAAGTAGTGTAATTCAATAGTGAAGTCAGATTGAAGGTCTTATACAATATAAAGTAGGAGGCATACATAAGTGGCAGTGTGCATACATAAAACATAGGCATTTTAATTGAAAAAGTTAAAGCGAAAGACAAGTGAACTGAAACATATGTAGAAATAGAAGTGAGAAGAGAAGGACACAATTGAGACAGAAAAAGAGGATTTGTAGCAAGAGAAGTTATTTAAGTTATAATAGGATTGTATTGAGGTATCAAGCAGATATAAGGTAAAAGGATATGGATATCAGAGATGGTGGCACAGGAGGTTGATTGTATGATAGGCAGGAGTGTTATCTGAGCAAACAAGAGGAGAAATGTAAGAAAGGAAAAGTTGTTCTACAAAAATCTATAGCAAAGAACAAAACTATGGGAGAAATGTTATGCAAGTCTGAGGAAGAGTGTTTAACCATGGTTATCAAATCAGTGACATAGTGAGAGCTGCCCAGTGTGTTTTGAGGAAAAATGCAACTTTCTTTAAGGGAAGGTCATAGATGTAATCTATTGTGGGAGTTTGTGCCAGTATACTGAAGCTAATTTGGCAAAATTCTTCATAGGTATGGCTAGGGTATATGGTGGTCTAAAAAGGAGACTGTTGTCTAAAAGAGTAAATTGGTTTGTTTATTATTATTTTATTTTATTTCATTTTATTTAATTTTATTTTATTTGTTCACTGGGATAGTCTGACTGAGCAAAAACCCATTTTCAGTGGAGACAAGAGAAGAAAAGCTCCACATTTAAATCACATATTTTACATAAAAATAAAACTATTTTTACATGTGTAGTATATTTTTCATGAAAAGTACACATTTTTGCATGAAAATAGATGGATACTAGGATTCAATAAACTCCATGTAGGCTTCAAGCGAAGCCTACACAGAGTTATGTGTGAGCTGTGATGTGCGGTGAGCAGCAGTGCTCAATGCATATTCGTGCCACACACCACGTTTAAATGTAAATAAGTGAGGTATCATGGCTGGCAACAGTTTTGCCAGCCAGGAAACCATGTAATAGAACATAGATAGCACTCCTATTTAAATCAGAGCACTGAAGGTCTACAGTTTTGCACAAAATACCACAATGATCACGAGGGGTTCACAGATATCTCTCAATCTCTAAGTGCAAGAAATCTGGACAAACACCAACATAATGGAAGGAGAATGACCAAGAAATGGGGACATATTTGACATATTTACCCTATAGAAATGTACTAGAATAACCAGGAGTTTGTGTTAAGATACATGTTCTGAAGGATTTGAAGTCTGAAACTCAAAAGTATGTAATTATTGAATCACATCAGTCCTGAGATCATCCCAGTGATATGGCAGAAAGCCACAGATTTAATAAGGAACTCATCTGGACATTCTGTTAATATCTGGACAGTTGAGAGGTATGAATATTAAGTATATGGTCCAAACACAGTATAGGACAGTGTATCTACAGTGTAGAGTATTGTGAAATCCTATCCCTGTCATTCTGTACGTACGTTGTGTAAATGATCTGTAAGGGAACATGGACTGCCATGTAAAATAAACACTCAGGAGACGTACATATATTGAATAGGGACACACAGATGAATTGTAGGAATGAACACAGGGAAAGAGGATAGGTGAAACAATCAAATCTATACCAGATGAGGGCATGTCAATGGAAGATGGTTGTAGCAGCAACATCAGTCACATATCAATATGGTACAGTAGGGATTGCACAGTGAAAATGTGTATTATGTAACTGTCACATAAGGTGACATAATAATGGGGAGGAAGTCTGTGTGGGATTATCATCCTTACATAAATAATGCAGAGGACATTTATCAAGGATCTGTCATGCAATTGGGGTAGGGTGCATATTGTGAAACTGTGCAAACTGATTTGCTTGAATATGAGTGTAATCTTAGCAGAGGTCTCCAGCAAGTGGTACACAGGTAAAGGCTCATGGACAACATTAAAAGGAGCAACCGCAGTCATGGTCAATATCAGAATAATACCACCAGTATCCCATGCCTCCGACATAACATATGTGATTTAGAGTGATCAGAGATGATGCTGCACAAACATACTTGTACAACTTTATGATAATTCCACACTCTATGAGGGCAATCACACACTGTCCGGGCACTGTAACATCTACTGCAGGTGCTAGGAGGGACACTGCTATACCTGTATGTGACATTATGAGCAATACAGGCTATTTGACTGGTGTGCATACCATATATATATGGCACAATCCACAGTGTCACAAATGTTATAAATGCCATTAATGTTGTCAAATACCTATGTATGTACTGTGTGCATCAAAAGAACAGGTAGCGCACATGCATCTGGTGTAACAACTTGATGGGGGTTCCGCACCATCAGACAGTAATGTTTATGCCACAAAAAAGAATACCTAGGTATGGCCAATAAGCTGTATGACAGCTCACTGTGACAAA
This sequence comes from Protopterus annectens, assembly GCF_019279795.1. Taxonomy (NCBI): domain Eukaryota; kingdom Metazoa; phylum Chordata; order Ceratodontiformes; family Protopteridae; genus Protopterus; species Protopterus annectens. The sequence continues at coordinate 1,537,760,094 of NC_056732.1, forward strand.
GGTGGTACACTTTGGTTACACATCAGTGGAAGGTGTGTAGGAAGGTATATGAAGAAGGGTTCATTGTACTCAGTTATTTGTGTAATGAAGGCTGGGAAGTATGGAGGCATTGTGACCTCTGAAGTGGATGTCCTTCACATACTCAGTACTTGTGTTACATACAAAATGAATAGTCAGGACTGTGACCACATGCTGGTGGATTTTCACTTACCATCTACCTCAGGACACAGGTCACATACCTATTGATCTGATTATAGAGTGTGATGTTCACATTATACTTGGGTTGTTGGTTTGTTTTCCTGACATAACAAATCCACCCATGTTTTCTTGTCATTGCAGGTGTTGTCATGGCTGTGGCAGCAATCTTTGGTGTGTGTTGATACTGCCTGTATTATACTAATATAACAGTTGGCATCAATGACTGCCTACAACCTATAGTCCTTCAGGCAGCTGTTTGGATGCAGGATGTGCATGTCATCTGTTATGTCCTGTCCATTACTTAAATTATAGACAAGAAAGGGCTTAGCAGACAGCCCTGATGTATGGACCTGATCACTGGACCTGAAATACAGGTCACTTCACACATTTCAACATAGTGAGATGCCACATATGTGATCCACTGGTCTACCCACTTAGTGATATAGCTGTTTATGGCCACATATATCAGTGTTGAATGGGTACCTCAGTGTGCGTTTCTATCAAATGCCTTAGTCTGGTCAACGTCCATGGGATAATAGTGTTGTCACCATGCATGTCCTTGATGACCTCTTTGAGGACATCTATAAGCTGTAACAGACATGATGTAGCATTAACAACTCAAACAGGTCTGTTGCACACAGCTGGGATATTACTAGTGTCCATTTAGAAAAGGCCCATGATAACATGTTGGTCTACCTCACAGATGAGGAGTGTCAGGACGTGTCTATACATGCATGCATCAGGTGCTGTCCCCCCAACTCAGATATGGATACATGTTGACGTACACCCTTCTATGGGAACATAGCACATGTGGAGGGTGTTTTGAAGTCTGTATTCAACCATATCAGGAAGGTATATGTGCTGAGTCATGCCATAAGTGACCTGTGATTTTGTCACAGCCCAGTGATTCTGTGTAATAGGCCTGGATGAAGGTAAGACAGTGCATACCGCTTATCTACATCTGGACTAGGGTTTTGACACAATCCTCCACTCAAATATTGAGAAACTCTCCTAGCTGGAGATACATCACTAGATGGGTAACCAATTAGCTCACCAACAGAACACATACTGTGAACATTGGTGAATCAACCCATACCTGTAGAGCTGTCACCACTGGCATACCCCAGGGATCTGTGCTTGGCCATTTAATGTTTGGAACATATTTCTTGACAGTTCAGATTAAAGTATATGGGCTTGTTTGCTGATTCTTGCATATTGGGTGCAATCACTGAGTCCACCAATGATCATAACATACTACAGGAGAGGTAAAACAGACAAATGATTGGTGACAAAGCAACATGATTTATAAATAAATGCAAATGCCTCTTTATTTTGTCCTTCTGAAAAGTGGAATTCCATGCTAATTACACCATTGACAACAGTCCTGCTATGCTCAAACCTAGTGATGCAAGCACTGGGAACACATGTAGATAGCAATCTGAACTTCGACCACCAAGTGTTCACACTGGTAGTGAAAGCTTATTTTGTGCACATCATAAGTCATGCCAACATATTTGAATCTTAGGATTGTATGACAGCACTGTACTTGAACTTCATCAGAACATTAATAAAGTATAATGCTCTCTTTTGCATGTACCTGAACAGACACAGGCATCATCTGGAGAAAACACCAAGAAAACACAGGACCTACCAACCACGTCATGATGTATGTGGATAGACTGTAAGTTATGTCACTGTAATCTGCATCGTATAGGATGAGGGTGACTTCTGCCTGACCTCCAGGACAGGTTCTGACCCTGCCCTGGTGGGAATAGTACATATCCACAAATTAGATATAGCTGATGGCATCAGCAGTGTCTATTGATGAGAATATGGTAATAACAGTGTCCCATATTCTGGTGTAAAAGAATCTCTGAAATGCCAAACAAGAGCACCAACACAGACATGCACCCAGTTATCTACAGTGAGAATAGAACCCCTACAAAGTATACAGGCTACAGAGCTCAGTACTTTATGCAACACCCACAGCCCAAATCTGACTTTTATAAGACTGCTGGTTCAACTTACAATGGATGACATCAGCAAGGCATTCTGGAATGAAGATGTCGGGAGGCCTGCATGAAATGGATGTGTAGGAATGTGCAAATATCAAAATACTGTCAATAATGTGGTTGGAGTGGTAATTTTAAGATACACACTTCTGCACCCCTGGCTTAAAACATACATGCACACACACAACACACACACACACATGCACACAGTTGACTACAATGGGAACAGAACTCCTACCTATGTACTCAGAGTACAAAACTCAGTAATTTACATAAGCACCACAGCACAAGTCTGACTTTTACAAGAATGCAGGTGAACTTATAGTGGATGACATCAGTAGGGCATGTTGGTAGGCCTGCATAGGTTCATAAATTCATAGGTTCATAGGAGGTTACTAGCCTAATGGGACTAGCTGTGTAAAACCGCAAGTACTCCTATTGAGCATAGTTAGATGGTCATAATTAGCAGAGCAATTTTGTGATCAGCAACAAATGGCCCTGTCCATGAGGGACATAGGTGCCACCCCAGTGATTAATTTAGAATCACCCATCCAGCTGCCAAAGTTGTGCTTGAATATGGTCATTCAGGAACACTGCTTCACATGCAGTGAAAGCTTATTACAGATGAGTGCAATCACTGGAAGATATATGTGTCTCTCCAGCATGTTCTGTTTATATCACAGGGTAGGTTGAGATCCCTGGAGCAAGTTATTCTTGTTTACTTTGATTTACACATCTCCTGCATTTCCAGTAGGACAGGATCTGAGACTGCTCTGTAGGCCAAGCATAGGTCACATCTCAGCAGCCTGCATGATACTGAGTACAGTGACTGGTCTTTCAGTCTTTCTATGTCTGTCATGTTTTTGGGGCCCTGTATTCTCCTGGTCACAAACCTCTGTGTTTTCTCCAGTTACTGCAGTTGTCTGGTGAGGTGCAGACAGAAGGAAGCATTGTATTCAATTAGTGATCTGATAATAGTAGAGTACAACAGAGCTATGACCTCTCTGGTCTTGGATATGATGACCTTATTTATTTATGAGGTGCGCAATACAGAATGTGCGTCTCACCACTATGGATACATAATGATTGAAGTGTAGATTGCTATCAACATGTGTTCCCAAGTCTTGCAACACTGTGTTTGAGCTTAGAGGGGTGCTATGAATATCATAATTAGCAGGGTTACTTCATTACCAAAGTAGACAATGAGGCATTTTTTTGCTTTAAGTTGCAGTCCATGAGTTTGGCACCAATCATTTGTTGGTGTCAGTCCCTTCTGTAATATGTTAACATAGTTTGGGGACTCTATGTGACTGCATCCAGTTGACAGTCATTTGCAAACTTGGCAAGCCACAGGCCATCTACCTTTGCCTGGACTTCAGAGAAATAGTTTCCAAACAGTTGAGGTCCCAGCAGAGATCCTTGTGGTATCCCAATGGTAAATGTTCTAGCGGTAGAGGTGCAGTCCCCAACTTTGATAGTGTGTTTTCTGTTGGGGAGCCAATTGGCTATCCACCTAGTAATGTATGGGCTAATTCCCAGATGGGAGATTTTTCTCTATGATACCTGCATGGCAGATAGTGTCAAAGGCCATGGATAACTCATCACAGGTGGTATGTTGTGTTACCCAGGTCTTAAGGGTTAGTATCAAAGAAGTTCACAAGATTTAATAAGCAAGATCTACCCTTGACAAAACCAGTGTGTTGAAGGTCACCTATGTCCTAGTGGATAAGGTCCATGCTGATTCCTTCCCTAACTATGCAGATAAGGCTTTTTTAGGCTTATGGGTCAATAGTTCTAGTTCTGTTAGTTACCAGAATAATGTGCATTGCATATCACACAAAATTTGATATCGGTTTTTGTAGGGTAGGTGATATGCATGTGGAAAAACTACTGAGACACCAGGGTTGCAGTGCTGGGGGGAGGCAACACATTGCTGTATTGTAAATATGTGATATATTGTTAGATAGAGCCTTCAGTTTGTTATGTTTCCACATGTCATTTCATACCATAGACAGAAAATGGACAGTAAACAGCAGTAAAACATAATAATATTTACTTTTCCATAGCCCAGCAAGCAACAGGTTTGCACAAAAGTTAGCAAAGTGTTTGCACATATGAGATACACATTTTCAATACTTTCCATTTTTGCATGTAGCTAAGCAGTGTGTAAATGGGAGCCAAATTGCAAAAGTCTGACAGTTAGTATTGAGTCTATGACACACACTTGCTGCTTAACTGATTCTGTTACAGCAGGTGTAAATGCATTGACAAATTTCTTTTGGAGCCCTGATGATATGGGGTTTGGATCCAGTTGTATCCAAACACTGATAATGCAATGCCATGAATTCTTTATAGTACATGGGTTGATGTGCATTGACATAGCGTAGTTCTGTTAACCGGCATTGTGCAGAGATAACAGCAGCATTTTACCGCAATGCAAAACTCCATGCAAACATAGAGCCCAAAAAGTGAAGAGATCCATTGCTTTTTCCTGCTGCTCATGTGTGTTGTGTGTGATTCTATTTTGACAAAATTAAAGGTGTTAGAATGAGGTACATAGGAAAGTGGTGAAATGGGGAGTAAGTAGGGGAAAAACAAAGGGAAAGCAATACAGGAAAGTGCAGGAGGGAGGTAGGAAACAATCATAGATATCCATTTCTTTAACAGTGCAAACTGAAAATATGTGCAAAATATTAACTGAATTTGGACTGTCACCTCCACAAAGAGTGGTGACAACACATTAATGTTTTATAGCCAATCCGACTGAATCAAGGTGTCAAGAAGACATGTGCAAAAGGGAAAGCTATGTATGGGAAGGTTTTTTGTGTGAGATGAGTGCCCATTTTTTTAATTCAGTAAGAAACGATTGCTGGGTAAGGGATGTAAATATGTCTGAGTCAGGTAAGTTGGGCAGGTGAGAAAGAAAATGCAAACCTACAAGATAAACAAGACAAGAGACAGGAATAGTGAGGGACACAAAAGGTTTGGGGGCACCATGAAAGGGGTGAGGAAGGGGAAATCACAGGCTCATGGACATCATGTTGGAGATAGTGAAAATCAAGTTCTCACCCACTGGGCTATCATCACTGTCCCCTTACTCTGCTGGCAGCTGGACTGCTTGATATCTCCTCCTCCTCCTATGAACCAAGAGGGAGAGCAGCCTCTCCATCCAGTATAAGTATACACCAATAGTGCAGTGCACAACCATACTCACCATCCCTATCAACTCCCTGCAGGTGATCAAATCACCACCTCTCTCACTGCTTCCAGAAGGTACCACTGCACCAGCTTATGGGGAAGTACTACCTGAGGGCACAGGTAGTGTAGGAGCAGCAGAGGCAGTGCTGCCATGTTGGATCCCAGACATGCTGGGCATCAGTGCTGGAGCCAGTGGAGTGGGGGCAGGCTGATCCACTGGGGCTGGCCTATCTCACTATTATGTGTAGCATTTAGTGATGTGGCGAACATGGATGACATGAAGACATTTTGATGACACATAATAGAAAATATAAAAGAGGGATGAGTATTGGGGTGAGAGAAAAAGAGATAAAATTAATACCATCATATGTGATATTCAATGCAGTAGTACAATTATTTGTCTCTTAATCTGAAGTATCACATTTAAATATACATCACAACAGAATACACACTATACTACAGATTGCTGAATGTAATTCTTGAAATGTGCATATACTGCACATTTGCATGTTCAAGTTATACAGATTACAATTTATAGCAGGTCCCTATTATATGAACGAAAGATCAACATCCCGAATGGCTGAAAAGTCTAAAATGCCATTCTTCAAAATTGTTGTGGGGGGGCTGCACCCCCCCACACACACACCCCCACTTATTATATATAGCAACTCCAAGATCATACTACAGTGAGCAAAGGGCAAATTTTCCAATCTTCACTGTACTGCGATCTCACAATAGCGATCTCGAAGAATGGCATTTTTGACTTTTCATTCATTCAAGATGTTGATCTTTCGTTCATATAATAGGGTTCCTTTATAGCAGGATATTTGTGCCACTGGTATAGAATTTTTAATTTAATGTAAATATTATTGAAGAAATAACAGTAGTGTATAGCTGTGATTTTGGTATTTGAACCCACAGCATCTGACTACAATCTAATATTGGACTCTTATAATTGGTTTATGCTACAGACTAATGCTTGCATATTTGCCTTTACAGTTGGGATATGCCTGTTCAATTTGATATAACTCTATAGAAGACCAAAAAAGCTATCTTAATGCTACAATAACACTTCTCTTCTGCTGCATACATACTACTTGCTTCCCCTGTCTCTCCAGTCGAACAACATGAGCCTGCTGATTGAACTGATGTTCAGTGGCAGCTGGGGAAAAAAAGGAAAGAACAGAAGGGTATAATGCATACCAGTCTTGCCTATATTTAGCTTTCTAAGTCTAATGAGTACTCTCCTATGGACATCCCACAGCTGACAAATTCCTGCAACCAATGGTTGAGAGTATCCCTTTTTCTCCTGTGTAGGTCATTAAAACTATGCCTACATTCCTCTCCAGTGCATGGGATACCAGTGGCACTGGATACAGCCTGGCCAAAACTATTCTACACCTCAAACATGTACTAGAAGCCAGAATAGTCCCCCTGCAGAAGCCTTTGGTTGTGATGCATTACCAGAGGTCCAATAAATATCTTGGACTCCTGCACACCCTACCTCTATGCTCTAAACCTGGCACCTTCTTGTCTAATGCCAGCCATGTCTACCAACTGAAGTAGAGCAATGGAAACAGATGCTTTTCCACCAGTTCCAGTTATTGCATTTACTGGTAGTACTCAAACCCAAGCAATGATGCTAATCATGTTTGCACAATAATGTCAAACAAGGTGGAATTAACTAATTGAAACTGGACGTTAATCTGACACTTGGCCTTAGTTTGAGGGATGTCCATTGATGTAGCCTGGAAATATATGTTGGAAATTGGAATTTAACTGTTATGTGAGTTAGGTTTGCAGACATGCACTGGAGGCATAAATGTAATTACCTGACACATTTGTTTTTACATTTATACACTGAGAAAATTTATTTTTACACTATGGGATTCAAACCTAGGCATAAGGGACAAAACATTTTCTTCAACAGCATTGATTTTCTATCTTTTCCACAGAAAAAGTAATGCTCAGAAATAGTCATAAATCATACATAAATACAAATGACAGTTTGAGCTGTTACACGTGTGTTTGTGACTTGACAAGGTTATTGGATATAGATCCAGTAGTGTATGTGTCATAGGTAGCTGTGAAGACCATGCAAGTCCAGATAGCAGAATTATACTTACAGCAATATAATACACATCATACCCTCAGTCATACATCTGAAAACACAATAATCGTGTCTCAACCCTCATACATATAATTCATATCAGCTCCAATATCTAAAGTGTCACAAGTGAGAGTTAGAATAATCGGAAGTAGATCAGCAGTAAAAGTATATGTAATACCCCATATTAGAACCTAGGACCATATGTATGGCAGTCTAATACTTATACCTGCTGCCATATGAATGTTGAAATAACACCTGTCTATTGTTCAGTTCACTGCTATAAACTGCACTGTCACAACAGTAAAAGAAAAAAAAGGTTGCACACCTTGTACTAGAACCCAGGACCATATGTACTCCAGCCCTATACTTACACCTTCTGCCACAGAACTAATTACATGACATTCCCTCATTTATTAATCATTCTTAAGGTCTTTGTGTTAACCACCATGCGACTCCTCAGCGAGTTTGAGTGGTGTCCAACAGAATTAATTAAATGCATCTGGTTTCAATTATTGGCTATCTGATTCCTGTCTGTAGTATTTGATAGCTGCAGCTGCTGGAGAACTTTGCTAGATGCCGTGCAATGCCACTAAGCACAGTTGTGCAATGAAAATCAAGAACAGAAAATAACCGGAAACAGAATGTAAGAAAAACCAGGAACCAAACAAACACTCTGAATAGCTGGGAGCCAAGAATCACTCAAAGGTAGAATAACCAAAATTTAATCAAACTCTTGATGTAAAAGACACTCCATAAGATAAAACAATAATAACACAGTATTGCCTCCAAAAATGCAACCACAGTCGTTGAAAATCAGGTCATTGTTGAAGCTTTTAGGCAACATGGTGCCTTTCTGCTTGAAGGGGATGAGGAGATATGACACACAGAATGTAGATTTGGCAACAGATTGTCGATGATGTTAATGCCCTGGGCGGCCACAGGACATATGAGTAGGTGCTAGACAGGGCCACTAAACATGATCTCATCTGCACAGAGGAGAGTAGCTGCAGTGGCCCATGATCAGATGGGTACTAGGGGGCCTGTTACAGAGCCACCACTTACACCAAATGAAGAGTTCCTGTCCACTATCAGTGATCCAGACAGCTCATAGCAAAGTATAGAAAAGCATATCCTTGACATTGGTGCTACTGTTTCAGGGACAACAAGCATGTCCCAGGAAGAGCTTCCAGGTTGGCTTTTGTAGCTCCATTGTTGAATACTGTTATATAGTAAAACAGTTTAAATCAATACATTACTTCTGTTTCACAAGAATGTTTGGGGGGGGGGTTGAAGATTGCTACAGTTAGCAACACATTCTGATTGATTAGTTTAGGTTAGAGATATCATCCAAGTTCTTGTTGAAAGTATAGTTAATGGACATATAAAGGTGAACAAGTATTACCCCTTGTGTTATTGTTTAATTGTGATGATGTTGCCCAGGACCATCTAGCATACAGGGGATACCCTCATCTGCAAATGGTAAGCCAACCATTTTTATCTCAGTACTGATGAGGAATTCAAAGAAATATTTTATAGTGTGTGATGTTGATGTTAGAACTGTTGTGTGTATTGCTGTACTGTCTAATAGTGGCAACACTATTATTTTGTTAGCATATATTGGAGTACAGTAGTTTAGGCATTAATTTTTCCTGTGTTTGTTGCTTATTTTCACAGGTGATCCTGACAGTGGAAGTGTAGGACATCTACCACCTGATGTCAGAGTATCAGCAGACTTTGATGATAATGGTGGCCAAACAGAGGCACAGTTATGGGGTGCAGAAGTTGAATCTGACACTGAGATTAACATATAGCCATCCCCTGAAATTCCATCAGACACAGCCAGTAGGTCTACACCTACCCGTTCTAGTGAGCCCACTTATATTGGACAGGTGAAGGGTGAGACAGTCAGTCAGGAATGTGTGCTTACTGTGGCTTCACTATCTGTTGACTCTGGCTGTAGCAAAAGTGTAGGCAAGGTGCCATGCAGGAGGGTTGTTAGGGGTGCTTAGAGGAGGCCTGCTGTCCATCCTTCACCTGATCCAGGTGTCTCTTCCTGTGCTATACAATATATGTTTAGGACCATCATGGAGGCTCAGGCACATTCCCATAGGTGCTCCAGAGAAATACTTAGGGTTGTAGATGTGGCACAGGCTGACATGTGTGACTACTTCCACCATGCTGATGATTCAATGGATTAATGAATGACAGTTGGATATGTCTGTAATGGAACATCTACTGGTAGGGGGATGGCATCCTCATGGGTGTAGGTCAGTCACATCATCTGCTATCCAACGTGGCAGTGCCTGATCAAGGTCCCATAGTGACAGCACTTCCACTGCTCCATCAACGGATGAGTTGTCCACAGCCAGACATGGCAGGCCACTGGGTTATGGTCCTGGGCATATTAGTGAGGGGAGCTCAACCAGCAGACATCATTCAGGTAGCAGCATTACATCTGACTGTGGGTGTGGACATGCAAGTGCAACTCCTGGTGGAGCCAGTTCTCATGGTCGAGGATGACAACAATGAACTGCTACCTCTACCAGGCATAGCTCACACCTGTCTGACATACCAAGATGTAGAGCTAACATACAGCTTGACTGTGATCATGCAAACATTCACACATCAATTTCACCTGGGGGACTCCTACAGACAAACACAAAACAGTTATATGGTTCAGCCATGCAGCTTAAAACTCATTTTGTCTCACTGGCCATTTGTTGGCTTACCCAAATGTCTGCCTGCTTCTGTCTTTCTCACACATACTCACCGACCTTTTATGTGAGCCTAAGCTTCCTGCCCCCTCAACACCCTTTGCAAGTGGTGATAACTGCCATATCCCTGTTTTCTATCTTTTCGATTCAGGGATACATAAGCTTTGTGTCTGATGCTCAAGTTGCATAGCTGACTTAGTGCTTAGGATATCTGCATTTGTGATGTTGAACTGAGAATTGTACCTCTGACTTATATTGGTCTAAGAAAGCTTGACAGTTGGTAGCATCAACGTTTTCCATCTTTATTGTTAATGATCTTGTGAGGGTGTGAAGTCTGAAACTGAAATGTGTATCATTACTTTCTAACTTCTCTCTTTAATGATTTTTCCAGTACAAATGTATGGTCCTGAACATAGGGCATGCAGTGACAATCAGTACTCGGAAGTTTGTAGTTAAGTCAAATAATTCTCTGGTGTCACATGTTAAGCAGCACACCTAAGTACCATGTTCAATCATAGCCTCACCTCAGGCTTTGTACCTGCTGAATGGCGCACAGCGACAGTTATCCCACTCCACAAAGAATGAGCCACCACGGACCCCGGGAACTACTGCCCCATTAGCCTGGCGAGCCTGGTCTGCAAGGCCATGGAACATATCATCATGGAACTTATAAATAAAGACATTGGTAATCTCCAAACTCTGGACCCCACCCAGTTCAGGTTTGTAAAAGGCAGATCATGTTTCCTAAACCTGATAGACTTCTTTGAAGCAGTCAGCAAAGCCGTAGATGAGGGTAAGGTGGTTCACATAGCCAATCTAGATCTTGCCAAGGCTTTCGACACCATCCCTCACTCTAGAATTATACATAAACTCACTAAATTAGGTATAAATCCCTATGTCACAAGATGGGTTGCCAACTGGCTCACTGACAAAAGCCACACTGTCAAAGTAGCACACTCCAAATCCAACTTCAGACCAGTGACAAGTGGAATAACATAGGGTTCAGTCCTGGGTCGTCTCCTGTTTGGTATCTACTTCTCTGAAGTACAGGCTAACACAGAAAGTCTTTGGCTAATGAAGTTCACAGATGACTGCAAACTAGGAGCCATAATCAAAACTCCTAATGATGTGGACATCCTACAAAAGGGCCTCACTGAGACAGATGCCTGGTGTCAAAGCCATGGCCTCAAGCTCAATGCCAAAAAGTGCATTGTCATCCCCTTTTGCAAAAACTCTGTACCCATGAACTACAATATAGGCAGTAGTATACTTAACACCGAAAGTGTGATAAGAGACCTTGGGACACAGGTGGACAGTAGTCTCTCCTTTGATGATCACATCACCACAGTAGTCAGGAAATCCTTCTACGTGGCACACCTCATCACAAAAGGTTTCTCATCCAGAAAAAAATAGGTCATTGTTCCCCTCTACTCATCACTCATTAGACCCATTATAGAGTACAATGCCCCTTTTGGTATGTACCTCACAAGACATCTACAACAACTGAAAAGGCCGCAGAAATACCTCACAAAGAGGATTACCAGCTTCAAACAGATGCCCCACACAGACCGTCTCAAAAAAACTCCAGCTTTACTCCGTCACATATCGCCTACTCAGAGGTGATCTCTGCCTAACATACAAAGCTATGTCAAACCCAGAGCTGTTGGACATGCTCCACTTAAAGAAGTCCAAATTCCTCCAAGCTACACGCTCTAGGGACCTAAACCTTGTCACCACAATAAACAGAACATGCCAGAGGCATAGATTCCTATCCCAGAGAGTTCTCATACACTGGAATAAACTGCCTATCTATATCAAACAAAGCTCCTCATTAGTACTCTTCAAGAAAAATCTTGATGACTGGATGGGAAATAGGAAATTCTCCCCAGGAATCACTTATGTGGCTCTGCTCGACAGTGGCATAGGAAAATAATTTTCTTGGGAGGCAATAGCCAGGGTACCTTTTTGGCTGGGCTTGTATAGGCCCTAGGGCCGATAGCCTAGTACCTACCTATGAACCTATGAACCTATGAGGGTCACTTGCTATAAATCTCCCACCTTTTACTTGCTTACACTACCAAGTAACAAAATGCAAGGATATACCAGTCATTCATATTATTACACAATACACTCCAGGTTCAACACTTACCTTGTAAGTCCAGCAGTTGCAGCAGTTTTGGTTCAGGGCTGACTCTGTCTCATGTAAGCAGTACACAAACAGTACATGAGAAGGTAAAGGTTCTGAGAGTTGCCTGGCATCAATGTTACTATCAAAGTTACTATATGTATGTGCATAGGAAGAAGTGGTGAGTGAGTGTGTTATGCATTGTCTCTTAGCCAATGCAAGGGTATATTGAGCATGCCTATGTCTGCCTAGACCCACAGCAGCTGCTGCTTCTCCCTCTGACTCCTCACCTACATTTGACTGTGGTGAGCTTGGCATTGGTGGTGGGATGTGTGCTACTTTCCCCTTGCTGATCCTGCTGAAACTGTTTTCTCAGGATGATGTTGTGTAGCATGACACATGCAGTGAATATTTCCTTATATGCCCATGGATTGTACTGCAGGGCTCCTTAAGATGTATCTAGGCCTGAACCGCAACTTCAGCAGCCCAAGCACATGCTTTATATTTCTGGTTTGAGCTTGTGCCTCATTATGGTGTTCTTCAGCATGTGTATGTGCATTTCTGGTGGGTGTCATCAGCCACAGTTCTGGTGCATAACCTGCATCCCCAAGTAAATGACTCTGTGGGATATTCCCCCCTAGCTAACACCTGATACAGTTAGGAGGTGCACCAGATATGTGAGTCATGGTAACTGCCAATGTTGCAAGCACACACCTTCAAGATGATTCCCTTGGCATTACACATGACTTCACATTTAACAGAGTGAAAGCCCTTTCTATTTTTGTAGAACCTTCCCTGTTCCCTAGGTGGTGCCTTAATTTCTATATGTGTGCAATCTGTAGCACCCAGTACTTCAGGGTAGTGTGCTACAGGATAGAACTCCTGCATAATTCTGGACATGCCCTCAGGAATATGGGCAAAATATATGTGGTCACTGGTATGTTGGTGCATAGTATTCAAGAATTGGAGGATCCTAGATACTGATGCCTGTGACACCCCAAGCACGTTCTCTGTTAGTCTCTGAAAGGTACCTGTAGCTAAGATTCTAAGTGCTACACATGCCTTTGCCTCTGATAGGATGGGTTTCCCTTGGTTTGCCCTGGCTGTGAGTTGAGGATGACAGAGGTTGCAGAGTTCCTGTAGTCTGTCTCTATCCACCCTGTAGCACTTTACAAATTCCACATCATGTAGGCTGTGATAAGTTACCCAGGGTCTAAAAACTCTTCTTCTTGACCTTGGTCTATTATCAGCAGCAGCATAGACTTTAGCCTGTTGCATATATGCATGAACTAAAGCAACAGCAGCCCCTGACATTGTTTCTGTGTTGACTCTTTTCATGCCTGTATTTCAATAGGTTTCAGAATTCACAGGGAAAACCAGCACTGAGTCTATATGGTTGCTTTATGGCTTGTTGAATAGCTCAAACATGTTGGATTGGTTGGTTAGCATACAGTTCAGCTAGTTATGCTGTAATTTGCATGTTACAGTGTTTACCTTGTTTGCACAGTTGTGCTCTGCTCTACATGCTGTGTAGAGCCACTCACTGAATCCAAAATGGTGCACTACTGTGTGTAAATGGACTGTGTAGGCTTTATTGAATCTGGCTGGGAGTGTATGTGCTGACAATAGTAAAGTGCAATCCACTTTAAGTGATGGGCAGTAACAATCATTTAGAACTTTGTAGGTTAGTGTGTTCAGGAGTAAAGATGCCATGCCTTTAGATGGGAGCTTGTTACATTTGCTGATGGTCACTCTGTGGTGTTCACAAGCAGGCTAACATGAATAAATTGAATATAATTATTTCAGCGTTTTTGGAAAATGTCAGTATTTTGAACCAATTGTTAAGGCAAAGATTGGAAGGGCATATTGAAATCTTGGCAGGAAATGCTAATAGTCATGGCTTGTTTAGTTGATTTTGTAAGTGTGTACAATATTCTGTAGGCTATTTAAGCTGGGTTAGAACATTTTGTGACAATTTCAACATGGGGCTGGAAACAGAGGGTTTGATCTGGTATTACTTATAGGTATTTTTATTTTATTACTTCTAGAAGAAATTGGTGATCTGGGTCTGAGATACAACAGTGGTAGATCTGGGGCTTGCCTAGTAATGTAATTTAAAAGTAGATCTACACAACTAGTAAATATGTATTGACTGCCAGGAACTGGAATTAAATGCATAAATAAATCTGTAGATATATACTATTAAATAACTTAAATGTAGCCTAATTTTGGCAGATAATTTAATAGCATGTTAAGCAAAGAAGATTATAGTATAATAAATGGTATTCAAATATCAAAAACTTTGAATAAAATGGGTAGGATGTGCTAAATATATGACATATCAAAGGTTTTACATAATCTAAGTCTGTACTTCACTCATTATTCTAGCATTTTTGGTACTTACACAAGCATTGATAAATAGGAGGATTCAATAAAGCCTACATGGTCATTTTTCTACATGTGAGCATTACGGCGTGGAAAGTTTTAGATTCAATAAGCACCATGTAGGAGAGTGTACCACTGCCCAAACAAGGTAAACACTGTGGCATGCTAATTACTGCATATGCAGCTGAAATGCATGCTAATTAACCAATTCAACATGGTTCAGCTATTCACCAAGCTATAAAGCAACAATGTAGACTCTGTGCTGGTTTTCCCTGTGGAATCCAAAACCTTTGGAATACAGACATGGAAAGGAGTCTACACAGACAGAATGTTAGGGGTGCTGCTATAATTCATTTGTATGTGCTACAGGCTGAAGTCAATGTTGCTGCTGCTCCTGATGTTAATAGGTCTTAGCTGAGAAGGAGAAGAGTTTTCAGGCCTTGTTTAAATTTTCACAACCTTAATGATGTGGAAATTGTGGAGCCTGCTATCTTCAACTCAGAGCCAGAGCTGAGGGGAACCCATCCCAGTGAAAAGAAAGGTACATGTAGCCCTTAGAATCATAGCTACAGGTACCTTTCAGAGACCAACAGAGGACATGCTGGGGTTGTCACAGGCATCAGCATCCAGGATATTCCACCAGTTCCTGAATGCTATGCTCCAACATCCCAGTGACCACATATATTTTGCCTGTAGTTCTGAGGAAAGGGTCAGAAATATGCAGGAGTTCTACCATATAGCTCACAACCCTGTTGTACTGGGGATACAGATTGCACACATGTAGAAATTAAGGCACCACCCAGGTACAGGGTAGGCTCTACATTAACAGAAAGGACTACCACTCTATCAACTGCCAAGTTATGTGTAATGCTAAGGGATTAGTCCTGAACATGTGAGCTGCAACCCTGGCAGTTACCACGACTCACATATATGGTACACCTCCCAGTTGTACCAGATGTTTGCTAGGGGGATATCCCACAGGGGCATTTACTGGGGGATGCAGGCTATGCACTAGAACTGTGCCTGATGACACCTATCAGAAATGCACACACACCTATGAAAGAAAGCAATAGTGAGGCACACAAGAAATAATATAAAGCATGTGTTTAGGTTGCTGAAGTCATGGCTCCAATGCCTTGATACATCTGGGGGAGCCCTGTAGCACAATCCAAGGACATGTACAGAAATATTCACAGTATGTGCCATGCTGCACAACATCATCCTGAGTAAACAGCTTCAGCAGGATCAGCAAGAGGAAGAAGCACACATCCCACCACCAATGCCAAGGTCACCACATCCACAGGCAGAAGAAGAGTCACAGGGGGAACCACCAGCTGATGTGGGTGTAGCAGACATAGGCATGCTCAGTATGCCCTTGCCTTGGCTAAGAGACAATGCATAGCATGCTCACTCACCACCTAGGGGCCTAAAACCTTCCTCCTACTCACATACATATAGTAATATTGAAGCCAGGCAACTCACACCACCTTTACCTCCCCATGTACTGGCTGTGTACTGCTTGCATAAGACAGAGTCAGCCATGAACTAAAACTGTGTCAACTGTTGCATTTACAAGGTAAGTCCTGAATGTGGAGTGTATTGTTTACTAATATGACTGTGTGGCATATCCTTGTATTTCATTACTTGGTCCAGTAAGCTACTAAAAGGGAGTCTATGTTCAGCCATCAACCAGAAAAAGCATTGGATGGCATGTTTTATTGAACATGGTGCTCATCAAGCCATTCGAGTAAGATCGTATTACAGTGGAGATCAGAAAATTTGCCCTTTTCAACAGTAGTATAATCATGGAGTTGGTATATATAATAAGTGGGGATTCTGGGGGTGCAGCCCTCCACATGAGGAGTTGCACTAAATGTCATTTTTGAAATAATGCCATTCATCTATTTTTCAGTTCAATGGATGAATATAGACCCAGTAAAAGGTGTGAAATCTGTAGAGAATGTACCTTAACATGTGACAGCAGAGATGTATTTGATGTATGGGTACATTACTAAATAGTAGGCCTCAGAACTCAAAGATTCATGCTGTCATACTTCTCAAAAGTGCTGATGATCACTGCATGCCCTCAGTTTTGTACCATATGTTTGTACTAGAAAAGGATTAAAGAGAGAAATTAGAAAGTAATGCTACACATTGCAGTTTCTGACTTCACAACCTTTACAAGATCATTCACTATAAAGTTGGGAAATGTTGATGAACTTTCCAAGGACAATATAACTCAGATGTGCAATTACCATTTCAACACCACAAATGTAGATTTACTAAGCACTGAGTTAGCTATGCACCCTGAGCATTAGACACAAAGCTTTTGTATCCCTGAATCCAAAAGATAGAAAACAGAAATATGGCATAGTTATCATCACTTACAAAGGGTTTTGTGTGTGGGGGTGAGGCTTGAAACCTAGGCTGATACAAAAGGTCAGTGAGTGTGTGGGTGTAAGAAAGAAAACAAGGCAGACATATGGATAAACCAACAAATGGCTAGTGAGACAAAATGAGCAACTGTTGTGTGTATCTGTTGGGGTACTCCAGGTGAAATGTGTGTGTGAATGTCTGCATGAACATAGCCAAGCTCTGTGCTGGCTCTATATCTTGGTATGTTGGACAGATGTGAGCCATGTATGGTAGAGGTGGCAGTCCATGGTTGTTGCCCCTGGCCATAAGAACTGGCTCTGCCAGGGGGTGCACTGGCACCTGCATAGCTAAGATCAGATGCAGTGCTGCTACCTGAACATGACTGATGTCTGCTGAATGAGCTCCCTTAACAGGACACCCAGGACCAAGACCCCAATACTTGCCATGTCTGGGTATGGACAGCACACTCACTGATGGAGCAGGGAAGTACTGTCACTATGGAGGCATGATCAAGCATGGCCACATTAGCTGGCAGCAGATGATGTGGCTGACGTTAACCCATGAGGATGTCGTTCCCCTTCCAGCAGACATTCCATCACAGCCATTGCTAGGTCCATGACAGACACCCCTCGGTCTATCACAGACACCTCTCGTTCTAATGTGTCATTCATCTGATCCAGTGAATTGGCAACATGGAAGAGGCAGTCATGCATGTCAGACTCGGGCATGTCCACAACCCTGAGCATTTCTCTGGAACACCTATGGGAATGTGCCTGTGCCTCCATGACAGCCCTAAACATATGTTGAGTGGCACTGGAAAAGATACCTGCAATAGAGGGAAGAGGGAAAGCAGGCCCCTCCAAGTACCCCTATCAATCCTCCTGAATGGCACCTCACCCACACTTTGGCTAAGGACAGACTGAACAGGCACTGAAGCCACAGTAGCCACACTTCTCTGATCAAAGTCATCACCCTACACCTGTCCAATATCTGTGGGCTTACTGGACTGGGAAAGCATAGGCCTACTGGCTGTGTCCAATGTAAATGCAGGGGATGACTGTATGTCAACCTCAGTGTCAGATTTAACCTCTGCGCCCCGACTGTGCCTCACTTTGGCCACCGTCATCATCTGAGTCTGTTGATATACTGATATCAGGTGGCAAAAGGTCCACACCCCCACTATCATGATTACCTGTGGTAAAAAGCAAGAAACACAGGAATAAATTAATATCTGCACTACTGCAGTGCAATATATGCTAACAAAATAATAATGTTGCCACTATTACAGAAAGTACAGCAATACACACAACAGGCCTGAGAGCAACATCACACATTGAAATTTTCTTTATATTACTCAGCAGTACTGACATAAAAATGTTTGCCTTACCATCTGCTGATGAGATACTCCTCTGTAGTCCAGATGGTCTCAAAAGAAGTTAATCAAGCAGTAAGGGTGACATCATCACAATTAACAGTAACACAAGGGTTATACATTTACCCCTTTATATGTCCATTAACTATAATTTCAACAAGAACCTGGCTGGCAACTCTAACCTAAGCTTATACTGCAGCAATCTTCAATCCCCTGAAAAAAAGACATGTGACACAGAATTAACTCATTGATTTCAATTGTTTTACTATGCAACAGTATATTCAACAGTTCAGATAGCAAAGCTGACCTGGAAACTCCTTTTGGGATGTGCTTGCTGTCTCAGAAACTGTCACTCCAACATCCAGGATATGCTGTACTGCACTCTCCTTGGAGCTGTCTGGAGCTCTGATATTAGCCAGGAACTCTTCATTGGAAGTTACTGGTGGTTCCCTAGCAGACCCTTCTTTGGTAACCATCTGGTTATGGCCCACCACAGCTGCTATCCTCCATGCAAATGTAATCGTGTCAGTGGCTGTGCAGTTTACCTGCTCATATGCCCTGCAGTGGACACACACAGTATTAACATCATCCACAGTCTGCCATCATATTTGCATCCTATGTACCATATCTCCCCATCCTCTTTCTAGCAGAAAAGCACCATGTTGCTAGGCATCAGTGAAGGGGGGGTCTCCATGGATTGACACATCTGGGTGGTATACTCTTGGGTGTCCTAAAAGACAACAGAAAGATAATACACATTAAGTATCACATAAATACAAAATAACTGTTTCCAGATAAAACAGAAAAGGTAGGCATTCAGTATTACCTACTAGAGAACCAGAAAACAGTCTAGAGGTGTGAAATACTAACAAAAGGCAGGATGATAAACAAGGAGAGTAACAAAAGCAACATATCCTTGTTTGTGCCATAACAGTAACTCACCTTTGCTCCCCCAAAAGAACAGTCCATCCTTGTTTGTGACATAAAAGTAACAGGTTTGCTCACCCAAAACTAACAGCCCATCCTTGTTTGTGCTATAACAGTAATTTTCCTTTGCTACCCTGAAAAGAACAGTTCATTTTTGTTTGGGCCAAAATAGTAACTCAGCTTTGCACCCCCCAAAAAAAAACAGCCCATTTTTGTTTGTGCTGTAACAGTAACTGACCTTTGCTCCCCCACCCAAAACAACAGACAAGTGACCCATTTTGCTAACAAACCATCTTTGAAATGCTAAAAGTGCTATCAAAGGACCTGTCCCTGAAATATTTATACATATTCATCACACAGAATTCCATTTTCATGTATTGGCAATCATGTTTACCTTTAAAATGGCTTGACAAACATGCCCATGCCATCAATACATCTCTACCTAATGCATACAATATATAAAACTGTAAAAGCCTTTGCTTCAGAATTTTCTTAAATACATTCCAACATATGCAGTATGTAGGTGACAAAATGAAAGCATACATTCAAAAGTTCAATACTCCTCTGTGCAGATACATCCTGAAGAAAAATGTTTTTTGCAGTCTTCCTAACATATACAACTCTCCTCACTATCAGTTTGCCTAGCTACACAGTTGCCTTTTTATATGGTGTAGATTCGAGGCTGTTAGCAGTAAATATGCAAACAAGGTGTGAACTCATTAGAGTTGCTTAATCCCAAAAACTTGGATCCATGTAGGAGATGTAAGCGTAGTGCAGGCATTCACCCAGTGTTTGTTTTTAATGGATTGCACATGTGAATAATTAGTGGTTGGGAGAAAGAAAACACAACAACACTGCAGGTAGCCTTACTGGATGTGTCAGGTTAAATCTGCAAAGTGTTAGATGTAAGTTTGCAAATGTAAGTAAGCAACGCACAAGTCAAAGGCTTTGTTCCTTAACATCCATCCTGCCCTTCATTTCTTGGCAACTGCATATGATATTATTTCCACTTAATATCCTCACACATTTTAAGGTCAATGATATAGAATGGTTTACACGGTGCATGTCTCAGATTACAGCTCAGATAAATGAAGAATGGCCAACAAACACAGAAATGTAAGGCAGAGCTGTATATTTGCAAGCAATAATCATGACGGGTTGTGTGATCACTAGGTGCACTACATCCTAGACTAATACATGTACAAATAATACTTGTTTGGTTTGATATCAGTGTAGATGCTATTCCATTTGGTTGGTTGCTTATTGATGTAAATTCTTTGCTGCAAAGCTGTTTGTGTGGCAAAGAGGGATTGGGCACTTATCCTGTGTTCTTAAGGTACAATCGAGTGAGAGTTCTAATCCAGACCTATGTAGAAATATCTCATATGTGCTAACATTCTAGTGTGTATGTCATAGATTGCTTTCCCTCATTTCAAGTACCTCTCCCTTTTTTCTTTTTTCCTTTTTTATTTAATGGGGCGCTGTTTGCATGATACACTGCTTAACACGAACTGGACAACTAGCCAGACAGGACTCAGACAGAAACTGGATGCATTTAATTAATACTATTAGATATCATGCAAACCTGTTAAGTGAGATTGTGCAGCAGTTATCAGCGAGACCTTAAGAATGATTAGTAAAATAAGAAACATATTTTATTTTATTTATTTACATTTGGCAACTGGGTAGTGTCTGACTAAGCTAAAAAAACAAACGAATTTTCAGTGGAGGCCCGGGCAGAAAACTTCCCAAAAAGATACAATAATTATACTTAGATATGCTACTTACAGTATAAAAGATTGCTAAGAAGTTTACATAATAATATAGTACAGTGTAAAATAAAGTTAATACATGCTGAAAAAGTCTCACATCAATCGAGAAAAGTAAAAAAATATGATATTAACAAACAAAAATAGAATCAAACAATATTGAGTTACATAAGTATAAAAAACACAGTAAGCGGTTTTGTTTTTGCTTAGCCAGGGATAGTACAAGAGCATAGCCAGTGATTGGAGAAATAATTTGTGAAGAGCTGTTTGAAGCTATGGGTATTAAGTATAGATAGCAAATGCTGGAGAAGGGAATACTATATTTTGGCTATGAAGTAGCTGTATAAGGAATCACCATACGCATTGTGAGTTTTGATAACTTTGAGCAAGTTTTTAACAGCAGACCTGAGTGAGGTAAGATTGGAATAGTGTTGTACAAGGTTAGATAAAGCTGGGCAATAGTCAGGGTTATGAATGATGGAGTGAGCTACTATTAGCTGGTTTAGGACTAATAAGTCTGGGAGTTCAATCCAGTTTAGTTTTTGTAGGGCTATACAATTGTGAGCTCTGTGGGGAAGTTTACTGGCAAATTTGACAATTTTATTATAGCAAGCTTCTAGGTTATTTTGGTCAGATTTATGAAGGTTTGTGGAGACTTTTGAACAACAGAGAAGGGTGGAAATTAGGTGAGTTCTGGCAGTAGCTATTTTAGCATTGTTGGTGAGATATGCTTTAGCCTATAGGGAGCACCTAATTTTGTGTGGACTTTTTTGATTGTTAAAGTGATATGTCTGTCAAATTTTAGGCTACAGTCTGGAGTAAAGAGTTTAGTATATTTGACAGATTCAATTTTTGTACCATTAGAGGTGAAGATAGAGAGATGAGTTTGTTGTTTTTTATTGAAGGAATTAGAAAATATAAGTCTGGTCTTGTTTGGGTTTAGAATGAGTTGGTGGTCTGAGAGGTATTTTTCAATGTTATTAAGGGCAGTCTGAGACTTTAGTTGGAGTTCATTTATGGAGGGGGCAGAGCAGATAAGGGAAGCATCATCAGCATATTGAATGATAGAGGCAGGTGATGCTACAGTGTAGAGATCATTGATAAAGATGATAAAAAGAGGTGGGCCTAAGATAAAGCCTTGTGGAATGCTGACAGTGATGGGAAAAAGGGGTGATAGTTTATGTTCCCATAAGGTGGCTTATTTACAGCTAGAGAGGTAGCTGTGGAACCATTAAAGTGTATTGGAGATGAAATTTAGAGAGGCAAGTTTGTTTAGGAGTATTTGATGGGATACAGCTTCAAAGGCTTTTGACATATCAAGAAAGGTGGCAGAGACAATGTGGTTATTGTCTCTGAGGTCGTTAACAGCATTGGTGAAACTTAATAGAGCAGTGTTAGTAATATGTTTGGGGCAGAAGCTATGCTGAGTAGAAGATAGAAGGTTATGTGTTAGAAGGTGGTCTAGAGTCTGATTATGTAGGCATTTTTCTAAGATTTTGGCAAATGGAGAAAGTAAAGCTATGGGCCTACAGTTAATAAGGTCAGTACAGAGGCCTCTTTTGTGAAGGGGTATGACATGAGATGTTTTCCAAAGCAGGGGGAAATACTGTTCAGAGTTAGAGTGGTTGATAAGAATAGATGTAGGATAGGAGATAGATTTAGCAGCAAGTTTAAGAAATTCACCAGGTAACTGATCTGCGGAAGGAGTGCATGGTTTTAATTTGGTTAGCAGGTTTTTATATATAATTAGTTTGGATTGGTTTTAGAGAGAAAGGAAGAGTATTGGGGTCAAGGTGGAAGGTGGTAAGGAAAGTGTGGAACTGACATTGTTGTTAAGTAATGAGGTGATGGGGGTAATAAAGTGGGCATTGAATTATGCATCTATACAGTCAGTAGTGACATTAGTTGTAGGGGATGGAGTGGTTGGTTTTCCTTGGTTTAAGGGGAGGTTGACAGATTGCAGAATTAATGAGGGTTGTTTTGGAATTTTAGTTGACATGTTTGGAAATAAGTCTTTTTGTCCTGTCTAATTTGGCTTATGGCCCGATTTCTGAGTTATCAATAGTTTGCAAGATTATTGCTATTTTTGTTTTTGTGATAGCGAGTCAAGGCTTTGTCCCACTGTTTTAATAGGAATATAGTCTCTTTAGTTAAGTAGGGAAGTTGTTTGGACTTGGAGCATATTTTCCTGAGAGGAGTAAGATTATTTAAAATTTGCAGGAATGCATTATTAAAGTACTGAACTGCAAGATCCAATTGCAGAGTTTTTAGGGGTGACAAGTAATATTCTCATAATAGGCTGTTAAATAGTGAGGGGGAGAACTGTTTCTTATTACATACATATCAATATGTAATATTATTTATATCTGTGTACATTTTCTGATAAGTTAAGTGGGGTGGTGAGTGCTAAGAAAATTGGGGAGTCAACCTGTGTCATAGTTGTAATTGGATTTATATGTTAAAATCCAGTCGAGTACAGAATGCTTGTTTCAGACCTTATCTATACATGTGGGTTGAGAAATATTTTGGGTAAAGGCATAAAGGTTCATAAAGTTAGAGGAGCAGAAAAAACAGTCAAGATTAAAATCACCAAGAATTATAGTCTCCTGAGAAATATTGGAAGATGCCCATTCTAGAATATTTTCGATGAATGAGAGATTATTAGTGGGTGGGAGATAGATGGATATTAGGGAGATGGATTTGTGGGTGTTAATTTGTAACAATGTTGTTAAAATTTCAGCTGTGGGATGCTGATGTGGTGAGGTGGAGAGCTGAACTAAGTTAAGGTAGTCCATATACATTAAGACAATACCACCCTCATGTTTGGATAATCTAGCTTTTCATAGGTTCATAGGTAGATACTAGGCTATCTGCCCTAAGGCATTTATAAGCCTAGCCAGAGTGTATTTAGCTTCCGCCTCCCTATTAGATTAGCCTACTGTGTCTCTGTAAAGTAGGTCACAGAAGGTACCCTTTTAAGATTAGTTTACTGTGCCTCTGTCTAGCAGGGACACAGAAAAGATCCCAGGGGTGAATTTGCGATTTCCCATCCACGTGTCAAGATTTCGCTTGAAGAGGGTGAGTGAGGGGCTATGCCTACCATGAATTGGGATTCTATTCCAGAGTGAGGGGAGCCTCTGGGAAATGAATCTGTCCCTCCAGCATGTCCTATTTATTTTTGTGCTGAGGTTTAGGTCCCTGGAGCGTGTAGCTCTAAGGGACTTGGATTTTTTGAGGTGGAGCATGTCCATTAATTCTGGGTTTGACATGGCTTTGTACGTCAGGCATAGATTGCCTCTGAGTAGGCAGTAAGCAACTGAGTAGAACTGGAGTTTCTTTAGTCGAGCTGCATAGGACATCTGTTTGTAGCCCATGATCTTCTTGGTGAGGTACTTTTGGGGTCTCTCCAATTGCTGCAGGTGTCAGCTAAGGTACATCCCAAAAGGGGCATTGTATTCAATTATGGGCCTGACGAGTGACGAGTAGAGGGACACAATGACCTCTCTTGATCTAGATGCAAACCCTTTCGTGATAAGGTGGGCTATATAGAAGGGCATTCTAATCACTTTGGCAACGTGATTATCAAAGGAGAGATTACTATCTACGTTGGTCCCCAAATCTCTAATTACTTCTTCCGTACTTAATGGATTACCACCTATGTGGTAATTTGTGGGCACCTTGTTTTTCCCAAAGGGGATGACTATGCACTTTTTAGCATTTAGCTTGAGGCCGTGGCTCTGGCACCAAGCATCCGTCTCTGTGAGACCCTTTTGGAGGATGTTTGTGTCAGCTGAAGATTCAATTATGGCCCCCAGTTTGCAGTAATCTGCGAACTTTGTCAGCCATAATCCTCCCGTGTTAGCCTGAACCTCAGAGAAGTATATACCGAACAAGAGAGGTCCCAGAACTGAGCCCTGTGGGATGCCACTTGTAACTGTTTTGGATTCGGACATGGCACCTGCAATTCTGACCAGGTGGGTTCTATCTCTGAGCCAGTTTGCAACCCATCTTGTGATATAGGGGTTGATATTTAAGCTGGTAAGCTTATTTATGATGCCAGAGTGGGGTATTGTGTTGAAGGCTTTTGCGAGGTCCAGGTAGGCTGTGTGGACTACCTTGCCCTCATCTATGGCTTTGGTAACTGTTTCAAAGAAATCAACTAGGTTTAAGAGGCAAGATCTGCCCTTAACAAAGCCGAATTGGGTAGGGTCCAGTGTCTGGAGGCTCCCAATGTCTTTGTTTATGAGTTCCATGATAATATGCTCCATAGCTTTACAGACCAGACTTGTCAGGCTTATGGGGCGATAGTTTCCGGGGTCCGTTGTGGCACCACCTTTGTGGAGTGGGACTACTGTAGCAGTACGCCATTCTTTGGGTACATATCCTGTAGTAAGGCTAAGTTTGAACAGTGACTTAATGTGAGGGTTCAGTTCTTCTTGGAGCTCATGTAAGACACAGCCTGGGACACCGTCCGGTCCCATAGATACTGTGTTTTTTGCTTTGGAGAGGGCAGCTTTCACCTGTGCATATGTGATGTCAGGGAGGTTACATTCAGTTGGGATAGGCATTTGCTCCTTTAGGGGGGAAGGGGGGGAGAAGTTTGCACTGAATCTGTCTGCCAGGATGTTGGCAATGTCTGTAGGTTTGGTATATTCTGTACCGTTATGCAACAATTCAGAGCATATCTGGGAGTTTCCGCCCATGTTCCTGACATAACTAAAGAAGGCCTTGTGATTATCTTTAGTGTCTAGGTCAATTTTTCTTTCAAAACTGGCCTTTGATGATTTTATGAGGGATCGAAGTTTCTTGCTAATACTGATCAGAGATGCCTTCCCTTTTTGGGATTTTGCTCTGTCATGTAGTAGCTTCCTCCTTCTGTTGTATAGCTTATTTATGGCCGGGGTCCACCAGACCAGTCTTCTGTTTTTGGAGGAGTGAGTCTTGGTTTTATTTGGGATAGCACAATCCATGCATTCCTGCAGGTGCTCATAGAATGCATTTGTAAAGGATTATGCGGATTGGGCTGTATTATCCTCTGGCCCAGGGGCTTTGAAGGATTCCACCTCAGTCTTGAGAAGTGCAAAGTTGGCTTTTGAGAAATTCTTTACAGTGATGTCCTTGGCTGGGGGTGGGGACGGGATATGGATGTCCAGGGAAATTTGTTTATGGTCTGATCTTACCAATGAGGGGTTTACCTCTGGTGTGGAACATAGAGTCCCCATGTTGGTGATGACCAGGTCCAATATGTTGATGCCTCTTGTGGGAGTGGTACCCAGTTGTTCCATTGTGTTAGCGTTTATAAATTCAAGGAACCATTGGGCAAGGGTGTTTGGGCTTGAGTAGTTTTCCCAGTCAATGTTTGGGTAGTTGAAGTCACCCAATAACATAGTGTTTGGAGAGACCTTCATATTCTCCAGTGTTTTCAGGAATGCCAAGTGGGGTTCCTCTAATAGGGAGGGTGTTTTTCTGATAAGGCAATAGCAAGGAGAAAGTAATTATTCAGTTTTATGTGTGGCTTGAGCCAGGTTTCAGTAAGTATGGCTATGTCTGGGGAGTAGAGTGTAAGGACAGCATGGAATTCTTGAATTTTATTGAGGAGCTTCTAAGATTAAAGTGCATTACAAGTAAGTCTACATTTGATGATTTGAGTGGTGTGAAGGGGTACTTATTATTTATAGTGTTTGGAAGATGAGTTAGGTCAATAGTAGTGGAATGAGTGGGGCCTGGGTTTGGGTATATGTCAGATTAGAGTTTAATAATGGTAGGCCAATGTAATGTGAGATATTTTCGTTTTGGAGAAAAGCTTAAGTTGTGCATGAAAGGAATGTGAGAGGCTATAGGTACGATAGAATTTGGGTGGGAAGTATATAGAATTAAGGTTAGTAATTGAAGAGAGATGTGTACAGTGTCTCTAGTATCATAGAGGGTCAGGAATATAGGAAGTGCTGGGAACTGATAGAGCATGAAATGATAGGAAGTCAAGTAAGAGGATAGAGTTAGTTAAGATGGTGATGACTGGTTTAAGTAAGGCCATGGTAAGGAAAAAAGAAATTCTAGAGCTAAGAGTACTAAGAGGGTTTTGTTGTAGTAGGATGTGGCTAGGTTAAAAAAGCTTGAGGCTAACAAAAAAATAAGAGAGTTTGGGATGGGTGAAAGAAGACAGAAAATATGAAAGTAGCAGTGTGTGGGAGGATGTGATGTAATAGTAAGTAAAAAAATGAGGTGGGTCACTGAGTAGGTAGGTACCTGAGATGTGATTTGTTGGTCAGGTAGGTGAAGTCATGAGGGGAGTGGTTTGGATAGGTATATATTAAATGAATATGGGGGTGGGTGGAAATAGGGGTAAGGTAGAGAATGGAATGGAGCAGACCATGAGCTGCAGAGAGAGGATAAGAAAAAACAATCAGTAAAAAAGTTTTGTAAGGAGAAAAAAAGGAGCTCAGAAAGGTAGGTAAATACAAAGGAGTACTGCCCAAACACTAAAAATATCTGATGTAGGGGAAAAGTGTACAGGCCGTACTATATAATGGGGTAATGTCAGAGTGTTGCAGATGAAAAAATAAAAAGAAAGCACAAGGAGAAAAGTATGAGGTTTCGAGAGTAGAGCCTATAGAAACAGAGAGTCTCTAGACTCACATGTGGGTAAATGTGGAGACAAAAAAAGTGGTTTGGGGTAAAAAGATGGTTGTTGAAAAGAATATCAAACAGCAAAATGTAGGTAGTTGGACTGGGTGTCTACAAAGAGTAAGGTTGGTAGAATTAAAAAAAGGAAAGATGAAAGTACAGAATAAAAAAACAGGCTATGGGGGAGAAAATTATTTAGAGAAGAGAGAAATGGCTGGTGTCTCAAACAGTGCACACTTATCCATCCAAGGTGGGGTTATTACAGAGTACAAAACTATCAGTAGTGCGCAACTAGTATCCAGGTGACCGTAATAGGATAACACATACATTATTCTTTCTTTTGTGATGTTTGATATCAGAAAAACTAGAAACTGCAGATAGATGCCTAGCCTTTCATGTCAGATTGTTGACACCAGGTGTGAGAGCTTTGAGGCTGTAAGGGAAAAAAATAAGGAGAAAAAAGTAATGAAGACTATGTGGGTAAAGTTGCTGAGGAATGACAAGAGATGTGAGGGACAATGACAAAACAATTTCAGGAGTGACAAAAAATAGGCAAAAAGAAAAAAACAAATAAGTTGTGTAAATTTGAATAAAAATGAGCATGCAACATATGCCACAGATGTGAAATTGCTATTTAATGGAAATGAAAAGAAACATGCACTTCCTTGGTCTGCATTGATATTAGAATAAAACACACTGAGATATAAGGGTTTAGACTGAGGAAAAAAAACAATAGCTAGACACACTCGTGTCCCAAAAGATGGTCAGCACAACCTGTTAGAAGTGTGCGAGTATACTGCAATCTGAAATGACATAGCAGTGCAGCGTCTTTGTGAAATTACAAGAAAAAAACTAGTGTGGGAGACAAACAGAAAATACTGACGCATTTGTATCCAAAAGGTTGATTACACAAATAAGGCAATGTAACATATGCAAGAAACTCTACTGCTGCTCAGTACAGGCAACAGTATGGCATTTAGAAAATGAGGAAAAAACAGAATGTGATAAAACTAAAACTACCAGACGCTAGGAGCACATATTTCCTTACAACATAAGCTAGAGTCAAAAAAGAAAAAGATGATTCATTAATTGTGAACACTAATAAGAATGTGTTACCAGTAAGAAAACAAATTATATGCCGAGTCCCAGGATCAGGACACACAACACATTAGATTTAAAACAAAAAAGAAATTTCAATTTAAAAGCACAGCACTATTCTACTTAACCATCTATTCTGCCTACAGTGAAACAAGTGCTACTATCAAACAAAGAGAGTAGCAAGGATACATTGCAAAATTTTCAATTAAAAGAAGAAAGGCAATGATTACTGTCTGAACTGTAGATGAGCGGTAGCAGAGAATTCAACCATTACAGTGCAAATGATCACTCGCAGCTGATAAAACAGTAAGAACACTACCAACAGATGATACTACCACCACTCTTTTCAAGTAAATGAAGGAATTTCAGCACAAAGAAATCCTTTTACATTCAGTGCAGAAAATAATAGAAAACTAATTGTAGTAATAACAAAAGTATTCCAACAGAACCTTTTAAAATCCTAGTGGTAGACTCCTTACCTGGAGAGGATCGAGATGGGTAGTGGACCCTCAGCCAAGTGTATAGCACTAGGTAGAATGTAAGGAAAAAAGATGGTGTACGGGACAGTGGGGTAGCTAAGATACCTTGGGGTCGGAAATAGGACACAGGGGAGGGATGAAAGGTGCTAGTGAGAGGGGGGTGTGGAAACCTTACACTGGGCCACGAGCTGCAGAGAGGATGAGAAAAAACAATCAGTAAAAAGTTTTGTATGAAGGAGAAAAAAATGGAGATGAGAAAGGTAGGTAAAGACAAAGGAGTACTGCCCAAACAGTACAGATATCTGATGTAGGGGAAAGTTTACAGGCCATACTATAGAACGGGGTAATGTCAGAGTGCTGAAGAAGAAAAAATAAAAAGAAAGAGCAAGGAGAAAAGCAGGAGGTTTTGGGAGTAGAGACTATAGAAACGGAGAGTCTCTTGACTCTCACTTGGGCAAACGTGACCAAAAAGCAGTTTTGGGGTAAAAGATGGTTGTTGAAAAGAATAGCAAACAGTAAAAAGTGTGTGGTTGGACTGGGTGTCTATGAAGAGTAAGGCTGGTAGAATTAAAAAAGGAAAGGTGAAAGTACAGAATAAAAGAACAGGCTATGGAGGAGAAAATTTTTTAGAGAGGAGAGAAATGGCTGGCATCCCAAACACTGCACACATATCCATCCGATGTGGGGCTTATTACAGAGTACAAAACTATCACTAGTGCACAACTAGTATCCAGGTGACCGTAATAGGATAAAACATATGTTATTCTTTGTTTTGTGATGTTTGATAGCATAAAAACTAGAACCCGCAGATAGATGTCTGGCCTTTCAGGTCAGATTTTTTACACCAGGGGTGAGAGCTTTGGGGGTTATTCATTCTTTTGTGATGTTTGATCGCAGAAATCTAGAAACTGCAGATAGATGTCTGGCCTTTCAGGTCAGATTGTTGACACCAGGGGCGAGAACTTTGGGGCTGGACAGGATCAGGATGGGTAGGGGGCGCTCAACCAAGTATATAGCACTAGATAGAATGTAAGGAAAAAAGGAATAATATAACTCTTCCTGTGGCAGCAGGTGTAAATGTAGGATTGGAGTACAGAGGGTTCTGGGTTCTAGTACAGGCTGCACAATCTTTGTTTTACTGTTTGGACATTGCAGTTTATAGCAATGAACTGCAATAAAGAGAAGAGCTTTCTTAACTTTCTTTTGACAGCAGGTATAATTGTTGGACTGCCGTACACATTGTACTTGGCTCATCTACACCATATTCCATACACTTTTACTGTTGCTCCATTTGCCATTTTAGTCACTCTCACTTATAACACTTGACATGGTGTAGTTGACATTAATTATGTATATGAGGGCTGAGGCACTAGTATTGTGTCAGTTTATTTATTTATTTATTTATTTATTTATTTATTTATGTATTATCACATTTATTCTCAAATGTATGACTGTGGGTATACTGTGTACTGTATTCCTGTAAGTATATTTCTGCTCTCTGGATTGCCATGGCCTTCACATTTGTCTAACACAAATACACTATTGCCTGTACATTCAATAACCTTGAATTTTCTTTGCTTGCTACTAGTGCGTACTGCCGAGGACCGTGTTTGTGTGATGGTAAGTGGAGTGCAACATTTTAAAACAGTGTATGCACTCCTAGTAAACAGGAAGACTGGAACTGGTGGAAAAACATCATTCTACATTGCTCTAGACATGTGGAAGACATTGCAGGCATTTTTGGGGAAGGTGTCAGGTTTAGGCCACAGAAATGGGATGTACAGGAGTCATACATTCTATTGGATTCTTAGTGAAGAACCACAGTGCCAGGCTTTGGCAAGGGGACTATTTTGGCTCCTAGTATAGGTCTGAAGCTTGAGTTAGTTTAGCTCAGGCTGTAACCAATGCCACTCGTATCCCATGCACTGGTGAACAATATAGACATCACTACTATGACCTCCAGAGGAGGAAGAGGGATACCTTTGACCATTTGATCGAGGAATTTAGGAATGTGGTCATCCCACACCTGTGTATGTATCAACTAGAGATAGTACTTGTAAGACTTAGAAGCTAAATATAGACAGAGCTGGTATTCATAATTGTATTCTGTTCTGTACTGTTTTTTCCATAGCTGCCAGCGACCATGAGCTCAATGTATGAACACATGGGGCTAGACTGGCAAGGATGAGGGAAGCATGTGGTATGCATACAGCAGAATAGTAGTGTTATTCTAGTGGTATGTTATACAGTTGTATCAAACTGAGCATGCACATCTCAACTGTAAAAGCAAGTATGCACGCATTAGTCTGTAGCACAAACCAAGAGTACAATATTAGACTTTAGTTGGAGGCTGTGGGCTCAAAGACAACATTTCCCAACTAAACAATATTGTTAATTCTTCAATGATGTGTAATTTTAAGGTCTAAAGTAAAAGCTCTATACCAGTGGCACACATGCCTTGCTGCTAAACTGCAACTTGTATAACTGGAACGTGTATATGTATAATATATGTGCATGTCAAGGAGTAGTTGCTGCAATCTGTAGTATAGTGTGCATCTGTTAACAGCTGGTAGCCTTAAAAGTAAAAGTTATCTGTTAGGAGTTGGTTATCTTAAAAGTAAAAGAAAAAGTTAAGATAATAAAGTCAATTAATTCTATCAATCTGTTGTATGTCACATATAAAGATACTAATGTTATCTCTTTTTTCTCTCACCCCAATCCTTATCTTCTTTTTTTTTTAAATTTATTTTTTATTTTAATTAATTAATTTATTTTTTTTATTTTTTATGTGTCATCAAATTGTATCTCTGACATCCATGTGCAACACATCAATAAATGCTCCACAGCACAGAGAGGTAGGCCTTCCCCATTGGATCCTCCTGTCCCCCTCCACAACCTCTAGCACCATTGCCCAGCACTTCTGAAAGCCAACCTGGCAGCACCACCTCTGCTGCCCCTGCACTATCTGCCTTCTCAGGTAGTCCTGCCCTGGAGGCTGGTCCAGTGGTACCCTCTAAGAGCAGTGGTGGAGTTGGTGATTTTATCACCCATACTGAATTGGCATGGATGGTTCTTAGGGTTGTGTGCCACACTGTTGTTGCATGCCTATGCCAGCTAGGGAGGCCACTTTCCCTCATTTTACATAATACCAGGAGGAGGAGGAAACACAGATGTTGGGCACTCCAGCTAGAGGTGGAATGAGGTGACGGTGATGACAATCTGGTGGGTGAGAACTCAGTTCTCACTGTCATCCAGCTTAATGACAATGGGTTCCTGATGTCCCCACCATCACCCCAATTATGGTGTCCCCCAACGTTTTATGTACATCACCATCCCTACCTATTATCTTGTTTGTCTTGTCTGTCTACATTTGCTTCAGACACTTGCCCAACTTATCTCACGCAGACATTCCATCATCCTTCCCCAACATTACTATCTCTCTCTCTCAAAAAAAAATGAGCACTTGTCCTAAAAAAAAAAAAAATTCATCTCATACATAGCTCTTCATTTCCTCACATATGTCTTCTTGACACACTTGATTCAGTCCAATTGGCTATACAACACGATTGTGTTTGTGTTGTGGTCGCTCCTCACTCTGTAGGTGACAGTCCAAATTCAGTTAATATTTGGCAGATATGTTCACTAAAAAATGGATAGCTATGGTTCTTTCCTACCTCCGTCCTGCACTTTCCTGCCCTGCTTTCCCTTTTTTCTTTCCTCAGCTTGCTCCCCATTTTACCACTGTCCTATCTTCCCCGTGTCTTTTCTTTAATGTATTATTTCATGATGGTGCTCATCATGCACCAACGTGAAGCAACTGTAATTTGAAAGTACTTAAAAGTATTACATGCAGTCATATTCAAACCCAGTATCACCTGGCCCCAAAAAGCAAAGTATCACTGCATTAACACATGCTGGCACAGAGTCAGTTAACTAGCAGGTGCATTCCAGAGGCTCATTACTAACTGTCAGACTTTGTTCTTACCCCACTTGATCCCCATTTCACCACTTTCCTATCTACCCCATTTTAAAAATTTAATCTGGTCAAAAAATAGAATCACAGACAACACACTTAAGTAGCAGAAAAACAATGGAGCCCTTCACTTTTTGGGCTCCATATTTGTCAGGAGATGCACATCACACACCAATGTGCAGTGATGGTGAGAAGTGACAAAATGTAGTAACACATTTCATATAAACAATTCATGTCATTCCTTTATTACTCTACAATGAAAAGTATTTTAAAGTATTAGATATGCTTGTATTTGAATCCAGTAACATCTGGGCCAAAAAAGGAATGTATCAATGCATTAACACATGCTGCCACAGAGTCAAGTTAAACAGCATGTGTATTTCATAGACTCAGGACTTACTGTCAGACCAGCAATGTAGCTCATATGTATGCACTGCTTACCTAAGTGCAAATATGTGTATCTTGCATCCCTATGCATTTTTCTAACCATCATGCAAACCTAATACTCGCCTTGCTATGGAAATGTTTATATTATTCTATATTACTGCTATTTACTGTCCATTTCCTGTGTATGACATGAAATTATATGAGCAAACATTACAAACTGAAGGTGCTCTCTAACAATATGTCACATATTTACAATACATCCATCTGCCACCCCCAAGCACTACAACCTTGGTGTCTCAGCACTTTTTCAAATATATATCAACCACAGTACAAAATGTATTATCAAATGTTGTGTGCTGTGCAATGCACATCAATCTGTTAACATGCAGAACTACATCTATTGAACCATATGCCTAAAAACACTTATCTGCAAGGCTGGTGAAGGAATCAGCATTGAACATATCCACAGGGACATAGGTGACCTTCAACACACTTGACCCTACCCATTTTGTTTTTGTCAAAGGTACATCTTGCTTATTGAAACTTTGGACTTCTTGGATACTGACCCCACAGACCTGGATGAGGGATAACAGGACATTTACATTTACTTATCCAAGGCCTTTAACACTATCCCCCACTCATGTGTCTAAGCCATGTAGTACAGGGATAGGCAACAGGCTCACTGACATAACACACACTCTCAAAATTGGGAACTGCACTTTCACCAGTAGCCAGTTACCATTAGAATACCACAGGGATCTGTGCTGGGCCCTCAACTGTTTGCAAACTACTTACTTGAAGTGCAGGCAATGGTAGATGGCCTGTGGTTTACCAAGTTTGCAGGTGACTGGTAAAAGGACACATTAATATAGAGTATCCCAATGACAGTAAATTGTTATGGAAGGAGCTGCCACACACAAATGATTGTTGCCAAACTCATAGACTGAACCTTACAGCATACAATGGCTCATTGTCCCCAGTGAAGTACTCCTGCTACTTATGCTATACATAGCACGCCTCTAAGCTCAAACACAGTGTTGTGAGACTTGGGCACACATGTTGAGAGCAATATACACTTTCATCAGTATGTGTCCATAGAGGTGACACACACAAACATACACACATTGATATCACATCAAAGACCAGGGTGGTCATACCTCTGCTGCATTCCACCCTTATCATACCACTAACTGAGTACAATGCTCCCTTCTGTCTGCACCTCAGCAGACACCTGCAGCAATTAGAGAAAACACAGGGTTGTGCCTAGGAGACTCCAGGGCCTGCACTTTGTATGAATCAATGCTCCTCAATGACCCTGTTCAAGGGCAACCTTGAGTACTGGTTGGATGATTGTAACGTCACCTCTAGGGTGGGACCTACATCACTTAAGAACAGTGTCAGTTGGTGCTGTTCACAAAATCACTCTGCTAACAACAAACATCCAACTATGCTCAATAAGGGTACTTGTGTTTTTATACAGCTAGGCTTCAAAACACCATACAGCCATTAGGCTAATATGACTAGCCTTTCCATGCCACTGGGGCACTTGATCGAAGTTCAGATTGCTATGTTTGTGTGTTCCCAAATCTTGCACAACTGGTTTCAGCATGGGGGAGTGTTGTAACTGGTGTAGTTATCAGTAAATTCCACTTTGCATAAAGCATAAACCCTGACACATTTTATACTTATTAGTAGACTGTATGGCTTTGGCACCAATCATTTGTGTGTATTAGCCCCGCTTGTACTATGGTCATATCATTGGTAGATTCAATGATTACAACCAATATGCATGAATCAGAAAACTTGGTAAGCTGAAGGTCATATTTTGTAGCCTGGACTGTTGGGAAATAGATTCCAAACAGTATAGGGCCCAGCACAGATCCTTGGGGTGCAACAATAGTGACAGCTGCAATGATAGAGACTGATTCACCAACTTTCATAGTATGTGGTCTGTCATTGAGGACATTGGTTAACCATCTAGTGACATAAGTGTTAATCTGCAGCTGGTAGAATTTGTCAAAGACACCTGAGTAGGGAGCTTGTGTCCAAACCATAGGACAGATCATGATAGGTAGTACGTACTGTGTTAGCTTCATGCAGGCCTATCACACAGAAACAATGGGCTGTAACAACATCACAGATCACCTATAGTGTGACTCAGAAGATACGCCTACCTGACACGGTGTGATACACACTTCAACATACCCTCCAGATGGACTATGTCCCCATAAAAGGGTGTATATCAACATGCATCCTTCTGAGTGGGCTGCAGACAGCAGCTAATGCATGCATGTATGGACAGATTCTGCCTCTCCTAATCTGTGAGGTAGACCAACATGTCATCATGGACTTCTCTAAATGGAAACTAGCAATAAACTGGCTGTGTGCAATAGATGTGTGAGTTTTTGATGATACATCTGTCTGTTTCATCTGTTAGAAGTTGTCAAAGAGCACATTATCCTGTGGAACTTGCAAAAGCCAAGGCAATCAACAGGAGTCCACAATGAAGTATTCACTCCACAATGACAGATGTGGCCCTCAACACTTATACCACCAAGTGGGTAGAACAGTGGGTCACATACTTGGCATTGAAATATGTAGAAATGTGTGAAGTGACCTATATCTTGTGTCCAGTGACCAAGTGTGTACATCAGGGCTTTCTGCTAGGTCCTTTCCTGCCCATGATTGAAATCACATACACCAAGAATTACATACAAATTCTGTGTCCCAACAGCTGTCTGGAGGACTGCATATTTTGGACAATTATTGACTCCAACTGTGACATTGGTGTAATACAGATAGTATCAACACATATCAAAGACTGCTGCCACAACCATGACAACACATGAGATAAAAAAAAAAAAAACATGTGGGGACTTGTTTTGTTATGCAAACAAATGCACAAACCAAGGCTCATGTAGATGTCACAACCTATCAGCAGATGGGTTATGTGGCCTGTGGCCTGGGATATATGGTATTTGGAATGTCCACCAGTATGTGTCCATGGTGGTGAGTACTTCCTTGTATATAACACAACTACTGAGCATGTGTAAGACATTCACATGACAGGCCATACCTTCATAGATCACAGCCTTCACCACACCGATACCCAAGTACAATGCACCCTTCCTCATGTCCCTCCATACACATCTTCCAATGATGGGTAACTGAAATGTACCACCTTTCTCACTGTAAGCTGTCACACATCTACTTGTAAATACTTAGGTATTATTTTTTTTGCATAAACATTACTGTCTAATGGCACAGAACCACCATCAAGGTGTAATACCACATGCCTGTGTGATATCTGTTTCTGTGATGTATTCATGATATACATAGCTGTTTAATGACTTTGATTGCATGGTTTACATTTGTGACAGTGTGGATTGTGCCATATATATCTTTGCCATGCACACCAATCAACTAGCCTGCAGTGGTCATAATGTCAAGTCTGTCTTCTCACACCTCCTGCATATGTTAGTGTCAGGAGAGTGTGATTGATTACACTCATAGATTGCTGACATTTCCCAATAGTTGTACAAATGTGTTAGTGCAGAACCATCTATGCTCACTCAGAAACATGCATGTTGTGTCAGAGACATGGGTATTACTGGTAGTATTATTCTGATATTGCCCATAGTTATGTAAGATGGTTTTACTGTTGGCCATGAGCCTGTATCTGTGCTCTACTTGTTGGAAGCTTCTGCTAATAATATAGACATACTCATGCAAATCAGTTTGCAGAGCTTTATAATATGCACTCAACTCCAGTTGTATTTAACATCAATGATACATGCCCTCTCCATTGTTCATGTCTGGATGATTATATCACACAGACATCCTTCACTGTTATGTTACCTTGCATGATAGCCACATCATATACATTTGTCATTGTGCAGTCCATACTGTGCTATGTGGAGATGTGATTAGTGCTCCTGCTGCAACTGTCTTCTTTTTACATTTCCTTATGTGTGGTACGTTACACTGTTTCACCTGTCCTCCTTCCCAGTGTTCATCCCTAAACTTCATCTGTGTGTTCCTATTCAATAAATGCACTTCCCATGACTGTTTCTTATAAATGGCAGTCTATGTACCCTTACAGATCATTGACAACTTGTACAGATTGCCTGGACTGGGATTCCGCAAGACTCCTCACTATATACACTGTCTTGTGCCTGCAACATAATACATTAATATATGAAAAACCACACAGTCCAAGGCAGTGACACAAACCACAAAGAAACACAACGCTGCTCCGGCACAATAAAGGCTGTCCCTTTTTTACAAACCACCACTGCTGTTTGCAAGCACAAGGATAAACGATGTTCCCACGAAGATAAAAATATATTATTTAACAAAAGACTTGTAAAAGCAAAACAAAGTTACTGATTAAGCGCTTTCATCTTCTTAACGGAGACTTCTTCAGAATCTAATTGCACTTGTCAGTCCTGCATTTTATACATTTTGAAATAAACCTTGTTAGCCTATTGGCTAAGCAATTAAACAATTAATTTAATTAAACAAGCATTCACTTGAACCAATTGGGTTGATACCATAATAAAAGGGCTAGCTCATAATTAAAAGCTGTGCATCATTCCATGCAATCCCACTAGCCCAGTATGCTGGAGTGTACACATACACTGCCCTGTCCTGATATACTGTCCTGTTCTGTCCCTGCAATATAACACATTAATATATGAAAAACCCTGGTCATCCTTGTGGTATTCCATGCAATCCCACTAGCCCAGTATGCTGGATTGTATACATACACTGCCTTGATACACTGTCCTGTCCTGTGCCGAAATATAATACAGTAACATATAAAAAAATCCTGGTGGTCCTTGTGGCATTCTGTACAATTCTGCTAACCCAGTTTGCTATGCTATAACTAAGTTCACTATCCGTTTTGCTTTACATGGCTTCCTGGCAACCACAAAACCATGCTTGCTTATGTTTGAAGATGAACCACAGCATGAATATTCATTGGGATCTCTCCCAAGATAACACTACTATTGAGGTAGTCGCACATACGAAACTCCTAGGCGTCACTCTGGATCAATACCTAACTTTCGATTTGCACATATACAGCAACATCAAAAAAAACATCAAAAACTAGGTGCACTATACCGTCATAAAACTTTCCTAAATTACACCTCAAAATTGCCTCCTCCTTCCTGGTCCCCTCACTTTTCTATGGTGCTCCCCTCTTTACCAACATGCAGGCCAATCTTAAATCCAAACTAGATTCATGCAATAATAAAATTGCCAAGTTTGTCACAAATAGGTAACATTTCAATCACCACTGTACCTCTCTTTGACTATTAAACTGTCTGGAACTTCCACATAATCTTAGTTACATACAACTAACAACTGCCCACAAACTAATATTCAATCCGTCCACCTGCCCTTCCCCCTCTTCTCTTTTCACTCTATACCACCCTAACAGACTACTCCACTCTGAAAATCAAATGATTTTAAAAGTAGGAAAACCTAATCTTTACAATGGCCACATGCTCCACTCCATTTCCACTGCTAGATTATGGAACTCTCTCCCTCCTCAGCTCAGATCCATTAGCAATGTTTCCTTCTTCAAAAAATGTTTGAGACAACATCTCTCCTCCAAATGGTTATGTTCATGTGAAACTTCCTTACAAGCTATAACCTGACTTCACCTCTCTCCTACTATTCCATTGCCTCAGTAAAATATGTACTGTTTGACTATACTAAAATTGTTTACTGTGAAACTTGTGTTAGTATTCTGTTATGTTGTGTTTACTATTCAAATATATGTATTGTTAAAATCATTGTACTACTATGCTAATGAGTGTTTTACTCACTGCTTGAACCACTCTAAAGTTTGCATTATTCTTTGTGGAGCTTTTCTCCTCAGGCCTCCAATGAAAATGGGTACCTTTTGGCCCAGTGGACCTTCCCGGTAAACAAATGCAAATAAATAAATGCAAATAAAATAATTAAGTGCTGCTGCTTACCATGCAAACACATAAACTTCCAACAAATTCCAACACATGTGAGAGATGCAACCATATAGCCAAACTGGAGGCTAAGCTCTCTCAACTCAGTACTGGCATAACCAGTCAGGAGGAGAAGGAAACCACACTCACTACAATTCCAGTCTCACATAGACCTACCACGACAACAAACCAAACACATAAACACACAAAAACATACTCAGAGGCTCTAAATAAAAATCTGCCTAAGCAGCAGAGACCTCCAAAGCAGACACCCAAGCAACCGCTACCCCAAAACAAAACACGTGCAACACATAGCTCACAAAGCCAGTGTGCCGAACAGTCACAGCCCTTAAGGCTAAACAACACACCTGATACACTTGTAATAGGTGACTCTATCGTCAGGCACACTGACGTCCCGCTCACCAGGCTGAACAAGGAGAAGGTCACGGTGAGCTGCCTGTCGGGCGCTAGGATCCGCGACATAACATGAGCACTCAGGTCACTCCAAGGCAAGTACAAATATGACTCAGTCATTGTCCATGGTGGTGTGAATGACCTGAGATTTACCTCCCTGGACTACATGAAAAGAGACATAGAGGAGCTCTCTGAGCATGTAGCCCAGGCCGGTATGACCCTGACCTTGAGTAGCATCTTACCCTCACCAAGAATGATGCCACAATATGAAGACAAGATGATCAATTTCAACAATTGGCTTAAGTGTTGGTGTCATTCAAAGGGGATCCAATGCCTGTCAGCCTGGGATGACATGCTCGACAAGCCACGATGCTTCGCTAGGGACAGCTTGCACCTGTCACCCTGGGCTTTCGGATATTGGCAAAGGCTCTTGCAACCCCCATAGTGCCTTTTTTAGGCAAGGCTCAAAAGACAAACCCACCTCCATAGGTATCACAAGGGATAAGAAACTAAGAGTAATGCTACTCAACGCCAGAAGTCTAAACCTCAAGATGCACGCACTCAAAACTCTCCTTAGCATGGAGAACATCGATATCTGTGCAGTAACAGAAACCTGGTTCAAGGCTCCCGAGAGCACCCCAGCACTACCAGGTTATACCTCATACCATGCTTTTCACCCCAAAACTTGGACCGAACCACAAAAGGAGGGAGTATCAATATTCGTCAAAGATACCCACACCTCCAGGTTGGTGGCACAGCACGAAGCATCAGAGACTATCCATGTGCAACTAACTCTGGGTAAAACTGCCTTCCAGTTTATAGCCTGCTACAGACCACCCTCCCAAACACAGGAACCCCACTTGGCCTTCCTGAGAATACTGGAAAATATGAAGGTCTCTCCAAACACCATTATATTGGGTGACTTCAACTACCCAAACATAGAATGGGAGCATTACTCTAGCTCCAACACCCTAGCCCAAAGGTTCCTAGAATTTATAAACTCAAATGCTATGGAACAACTTGTTACCACTCCCACAAGAGGGGAAAACATACTGGGCCTGATCATCACCAACATGGGGACACTATGCTCCAGACCAGAAGTGTATCCCTCACTGGTAAGATCAGACCATAAACTAATCTCACTGGATATTCACATCCCAACCCCCCCACCCCTGCCCAGAAAACCACAGTGAAAAACTTCTCTAAAGCAAATTTCACACACCTCAAAACCGAGGCGAAATCCTTCAAAGCCCCTGGGCCTGTGGAAAATACAGCCCAGACCGCAGAATCCTTTATAAACGCATTCTATGAACACCTTCAGGAATGCATGGATCATGCAATCCCAAATAAAACCAAGACCCAATCCTCCAAAGGCAGACGTCCTGTCTGGTGGACCCCAGCCATAAACAAACTATACAATAGAAGGAGGAAGCTACTACATGATAGAGCAAAATCCCAAAAAGGGAAGGCATCTCTGATCAGTATTAGCAAAAAACTACGGGCACTCATAAAATCGTCTAAGGCCAGCTTCGAGAGAAAAATTGCACAGGACACTAAGGATAATCACAAGGCTTTCTTTAGTTATGTTAGGAACCTGGGTGGGAATTCCCAGATATGCTCAGAATTAGTCCAAAATGACAAAAAATACACCAAACCCACAGACATTGCCAACATCCTAGCTGACAGGTTCAGCGCAAACCTCTCCCCCCTCTCCCCACCAAAAGGGCAAATATCTATCCCAACAGAGTGCTGCCCCCCTGACATCTCAGATGCTCAGGTAAGAGCCGCCCTCTCCAAAGCAAAAAACACAGCATCAATGGGACCAGATGGTGTCCCGGGCTGCGTCCTACATGAACTCCAAGAAGAGCTAAACCCAAACATAAAACTACTGTTCATTCTTAGCCTTACTACAGGATATGTACCCAAAGAGTGGCATACAGCAACAGTGGTCCCTCTCCACAAAGGTGGTGCTTCAACGGATCCTGGAAACTATCGACCCATAAGCCTGACTAGCTTGGTCTGCAAAGCTATGGAAAGGATCATCATGGACCTCATAAATAAAGATACTGGGGACCTACAGACACTGGATCCTACCCAGTTTGGCTTTGTTAAGGGCAGATCCTGCCTCTTAAACCTGGTCAATTTCTTTGAAACAGTCACCAAGGCCATTGACGAGGGGAAGGTGGTCCACACAGCCTACCTGGACCTCGCAAAAGCCTTCGATACAATACCCCACTCGGGCATTATAGATAAGCTCACCAGCTTAAATATAAACCCCTATGTCACTAGGTGGGTTGCAAACTGGCTCAAGGACAGAACCCACATGGTTAGAATTGCTGGAGCCATGTCAGACTCCAAACCAGTTACAAGTGGCGTCCCACAAGGCTCAGTCCTGGGACCTCTCTTGTTCGGTATATATTTCTCGGCGGTACAGGCCAACACGGAAGGACTGTGGCTGACCAAGTTCGCAGATGACTGCAAACTGGGCGCCATAATCAACTCTCCAGCCGACACAAGCATCCTCCAAAATGGCCTCATAGAAACAGACAACTGGTGTCAGAGCCATGGCCTCAAGCTAAACGCCA
Source organism: Protopterus annectens (assembly GCF_019279795.1). Classification (NCBI taxonomy): domain Eukaryota; kingdom Metazoa; phylum Chordata; order Ceratodontiformes; family Protopteridae; genus Protopterus; species Protopterus annectens. The sequence continues at coordinate 1,537,802,812 of NC_056732.1, forward strand.
AAAAGTGTATAGTCATCCCCTTTGGCAAAAACAAAGTGCCCACAAATTACCACATAGGTGGTAATCCATTAAGTACAGAAGAAGTCATTAGGGACCTGGGGACCCAAGTTGATAGCAATCTCTCATTTGACAACCACGTGGCCAAAGTGGTTAGAAAAACATTTTATATAGCCCACCTAATCATGAAGGGATTCACATCTAGATCAGGGGAGGTCATCATACCTCTTTACTCATCCCTCATCAGGCCCATAATTGAGTACAATGCCCATTTGGGATGTACCTTACCAGACACCTGCAGCAACTGGAAAGACCCCAAAAGTACCTCACCAAGAGGATCAAAGGGCTCAGACAGATGCCATATGCTGCCCGGTTAAAGAAACTCCAGCTCTACTCAGTGGCATACCGCCTGCTCAGAGGCGATCTGTGCCTGATGTATAAAGCCATGTCCAACCCGGAATTAATGGACATGCTGCACCTCAGAAAATCCAAATCCCATTGAGCTATGCGCTCGAGAGACTTGAACCTCAGCACTGAAATAAATAGGACATACTGGAGGGATAGATTCATAACCCAGAGGCTCCCTTCACTCTGGAATAAAATCCCAGTCCAGGTTAGGCAGAGTCCCACATTAACTCTCTTCAAGAGGAATCTTGATGAGTGGATGGGAGATCGTAGGTTTACCCCGGTTATCACTTCTGTGTCACTGTTAGACAGAGGCACAGTATACTAACCTCAAAAAAAGGTATAGCAAAATAAATTTAAAATGGGTGGCGAAAGCCAAACACACTCTGGCTAGGCTTATAAATGCCCTAGGGCAGATAGCCTAGTATGAACCTATGAACCTATGAACTTCATGTAGGCTTTGCATGAAGCCTACATGGAGTTTATTGAATCCCAGGGAAAATCTAAATATCTAATGCTTTGATAACTAAAATGAATTCAGTTAAAGCAATCTCATTCTTATTATCTGACTACAATCCAGTTGATTTGCAGCTAGCTCTGAATTATAACAACTTATCAAACATTGGTTGAATTCCTTCCTCCATGACCAAATGAAATATGTTTAAAGATTGGATAAATGAAGAAACTAAATTATACCTCTCAACTAATGATAATGGTGAAGTAAATTACATCATCTTATGACCCTCAAATAATTTCTGTATGGGAAAATGTCAACCTTGAGTAAAAATAACATAAAAGAATTGGATAAAAACTATCAAAGTACAAGAAGATCGAAATTCTGGTAAACAAAGAGCAGAAAGAGGACATTATATTTATTATGTATCTTAAAAGGCTTTAAATAAATTGGGAAAAAATACTGGGCTGGATTCATGAATGGCTGATCTATTTGCTGCTATTGTGTGCATGTTATGCCACAATACTCACACTATAGTGTGCTATTTTGCATCCATTAAATGACCCTACATGTTGTGTAGAACTACCAAACAAAGGTAAACAGCAAAGTATGCTAATGAAAGCATAATTAGCTGAATTACTTGCTAATTAACAAATCCAAGATGACACAGCCATTCAGGAAGTTATAAAGTAACCATGTAGAGATGGTGTAGCCTTTTGCCATGAATTCCAATATCTACTGGAATACAGCTACGAATACACTTAGAAAGAAAGCAATATTAGGGGCTGTCACTGCTCTCTTGCATGTGTATGTGCACCAAGCTCAAATCTATGCTGCTGCTGATGCTGATAGACCTTGTCCAAGAAGAAGAAGAAAGGTGTTCGGACCCCTTTTATCATAAAATGAACTGCATGACATTGAAATAGCAGACCAGTATACAGTTAATAGGAAAACACTACAGGAGCTCTATGACCTCTGCCACCCCCATCTCAGACCCAGGGGAAATTGAGGAAAACCTATTCCAGTGAAAGTGCAGGGAGGGGTTTGGTATAATGGTCAACATGTTTACCTCATAGACTCAAAATACAGGGTTTGAATCTCACCTTTGGAAGGGAAATTGGTCAGGCTTAAAATGGCTCACAAAGGCAGCTAGCTTAGTACTTACTTATAAGCCTATAAACTAAGGTATGTGTAGCATTAAGATATTAGCTACTGAAACATTCCAGAGACCCACATGGGATATACTAGGGGTGTCACAGGCCTCAGCCTCCAGAATATTGCATCAAATGTCTTAATGCTATGCTAGAACATGCATGTGAGTGCATCTATTTTCCATGCACACCAGAGGAGAGAGCAAAACAACACAGGGATTTTATGCTACAACACACTTCCCTGAAGTGTTTAGGGCCATAGACTGCACTCACATAGAAATAAAAGCCCCACCTGATAAACAGGGAAGGACATACATTACAAGGAAGGGGTTCCACTCAGTCAACTTCCAGGTTGTCTGTAATGCCAGAGGGATCATCCTTAATGTGTGTGCAGACAATCCAGGCAGTTACCATGACTCACATATATGGAACATCTTGTAGTTTTACACAAGGTTTGCTATGGGTGATGTTTCACAAGGCCATTTCCTGGGTGATGTAGGTTATGCACTGGAACTGTAGCACATGACGCATATCAGAAATACACACACACACCCACACACACATACACACACACACACACACACACACACACACACACACACACACACACACACACACACACACACACACACACACTCATGCATACATACCCACAGAGGAAGTATACAGCAATGCCCATGGTCAAACTAGAAACATCATAGAGAATACGTTTGGTGTGTTGAAGTCATGGTTCACCTGTCTTGACACATCGGGGTGTCCTGCAGTATAACCCAGTTACACATGAAGAAATTCTCACTGTCTGTGTCATTTTGCACAATATCAACTTGAGGAAACAGCTGCAACAGGGATGGCAACGGCCAGGAGCACATGTTCCTGGGCCACATGCAAAGCCAGCACCTCCAGCACATACAGATATGGATTCTGAAAGAGAATTTCCAGTTGCAGAGGTAGCCAGCAGACATAGACATGCACAATATGCCCTTGCCCTAGCTAACAGGCAAAGGATAGCATACAAACTCACTACCAAAGACTCAAAGGTTAGCACACATCTCAGCAGCTGAGGCAAATGATAACACATACATTCACCAGTGAAGGAATACACATAACAACCTAAGCACATACAAATATTAAAAGTGATGCTATCAGATGTCCACAAACTTTACTTACCCATGTAATCTCTGTGTATGGATAGCATCAGAAAGAAACAGCCCCAAACCACATGATTCGTAACTGTAGGAAAGTCTAGGAAGAGTGTCTATATTATACAAACAAATGTATAAGAAGATAAACTACCTACATACTGTTTGTCATAAATGTACTGAATCAGAGCCTTTGCGAGTTGCCCACCAATGTCATTCTCAGTTTATAGAAATTATATCTGCAGTATACAGATATACATTTTACACAATAACCGTCATCAAGCCAGTCACTGACCCACTGTACACAGAACAGTCAACGGGACAATTATATCAGCAGTTTCACAAATAGGGAAATACGCAGGAATGCAATACCACTGTTTTGAATACATGACTTACAGTACTAACTGAAAAAAGCCTTCTGGAATGAATATTTAGAAAAAAAAATCCAAATTCTTGTTATGTAATAAATATGCATATAATCGACATAGGGAGAAAGACTCGTAGCCATCCACTCTGTGCATCAGACATATATGCAGCCCTAAGTTAAACCCAGTTGAACAAAGGCCAGAGCTAAGTCATCATAATTTGTATGGGGAGAGGGGGAAGTAGGCCAAGAGTGACACCAAGATAGTGAGTGTGTGTGAGTAAGAAACACAGAACATTTCATAAAATAGGAAATATCTCAAGGCCACTAACAGGAGATATATCTCAATCAGCATTAAGATTTTCTTAGCTTGCATGTGTGTGGGTTGGTATGAGAAATTTTTGTGAAATGTGTGTGTATGTCCGCATGAACACAGTCAAGCTCTGTGCTAGCACTGCATCTTGCCATGTCAGACACGTGTGAGCCATGCATGGTACAGTTGTCGGGTCAGTGTCGTTGCTCTTGAACATGCAAACTGCTTTTGCCAGGACTTGCACTGCCACTTCCCTGTCCATGGTTTGAAGTGTGGGTGCTACCTAAATGCTTGATGACCTCTCTTCATGACTATGTCCAGGAAAATGACCCTATTATGTACCATGTCTAGATGTGGACACCTCAATCACTGATGGAGCAATGGAAGTAGTGCCAGTACAGGTGCGGGATCGGGCACAGCCATGTTGGCTAACATCAGCTCATTGGCCACTTGGATTCCATTCCTCCCCAGCAGATGTTCAATCACAGACACTGCCCAATCCAGTGTCTCACTCATCTTATCCAGTGAGTCACCCACATGGCTGTGGCAGTCATGCACATCAGAATATGTCACATTTAGGACTTACAAAATCTGTTCCGACTCCCTGGTGGTATGTGCCTGTGTCTCCAGGGCAGCCCTATAAATATGTTTGGTGGCATGTAATGACACAATAGCATCAAGGTGAGCGTGGACAGTTGGCCTCCTCCAAACACCTCTAGAAACTCTACTGTGTGATGCCATGACCTCATAGTGGCTACAGGCAGACTCAACCAGCTCTGCAACTGGAGTAACTACACTATCTGATCAGCCGTGTCACTCTCAACTTGTCCTGTATTTGAGGGCTCAGTGGAATGGGTATATGTAGGCATACTGACTTTGTCTGAAATAAGATTAGTGGATGTGTGAGCCACAACCTTAATGTGAGACTGAACCTCTGCACTCCTTGACTGTTCCTGTATATCATCAACATCATCATCGGAGGCTACCAACATTCTGACATCAGGTGGTATGAGTTCTGCACTGCCACTGTCTGGATCACCTTTGATAGTAATTAATAAGCACAAGAGGGAGAGAAACAGTGAGTAGAAATGATCCAAACTTTGTTCTACCCACTCATGTTAAACAATTTTAGATGTTAGTGGAATTCAATATTTTTTATTCTCTCCTTAGGCTTACATTTAAGTAATGGTTATTACTAATCAAAAAAAAAAAGTTTGTGCTTACCATGTGTATGGTGATCTTTCATATAGTAATTTTGATGTCCCTGGGGAAAAGGGAAAGGCAGTGGATAGAAGGCTATTAAGCATCTCAATGCAAATGACACAAGGACAAGAGAATGATGCTCTGCCTGTCTCCTCCTTAAGAAATACCTCAGAATCAATCAGACTGACCATTCCCACCCCCAGTATAATCTCTATTGGACACTCTTCTAAAGCTCACATCTCAGTGTTAACAGAATTAGAAGAAGTAACACAAAGTTGTCTAGAATGGCATTAAATGCCATATATATATATATATATATATATATATATATATATATAGCATACCTTGAATTTCTTCTTAGATCACACTTTTTTTTCCCAAACATCTTTAGTAAATTACTTGTTTGTCTCTTACTTAGTTCATGTATTTTGTAGATGTATAATGACTCAGCATACTTTCCTCTAATTGATTGAAATTTTCACTGTGTTATTTCACTGTATTGCTAACGTTTGTAATTGGAGCTTTTCCCCTCTGGTCTCTGCTGAAAAAGGGCATCCTGCCCAGATGGACTAACCTGGTTAACAGCTGTCAAATAAATAAATAAATACATGTGCACATATGACAAAGGCCATCTTACATTTATATAAATGAAAAACATAGAAAATGATATCACTTTAGTTGCAAACAATTTACATCACAGACACTATTGAAACAGCTGTAGGTGTAAACATTATTATACATCACTTATAAACTATCCAGTCATTGTCAGTTAAGCATTATATGGCTCTTTCAAATCCTGCCTCTTAAACCTTGTTCCTGCTCTGCATATTGTTCCCACAATTCCCATTTTTTCCTAAGTAGTTTGCTACTTCCCTTTTAAAAAGATCCCAATTCCAGTTGTTTTATCTCTGTTACTATATTCACTACTTCTAGAAAAGTTGGTCTAGACTTTGTTTTCCATTTTCTAGTAATTTCTTTTTTGGCAGCCACCATAATTAGACTCAGCAAGGCTTTACTATGTCTAGGCAATACTGATTCTGTAGTATAACTCAAAAACATTATCTCCTCAGTCAGTCCAATATGTTCTCAGCTACCTCTTTCTTGCCTGTCACACCACCAACATGTGCTATCCATCTGAGGAAAAATTCTTTGGAGTCTACTTGGGGTATAAAAGTACCTATGTAAACACTTCCAGGAAAAGATCCTAAATCTTCTAGACATTGTTGCATATCTGTGAGATATACATATATCCCCCTCTCTTTGTGAATTGCTTATCCAGTCTCTCTTTTCAATCCTTTCTAAGCTCCTCTGATTGATTATTTTACTTATTATGCAATATTTTATATCCTTTACTAATTATTCCTTTTTTAACAGCAGCTTCTATTTTAGACTCTATTAAAAACTCTACCAGTGCTGGTCTTTCATTTAGGAGCCTCCTATTTCTTTCTCTTTGCCTATACTCTGATATCAGTCCTTGATAGGGAAGGCAATCTCTAACCTGCAGTCCGATAAATTCTTGGCCTCTTCCCATTCTGTTACATTTCCCTTTCTAGTTATTTGGTCCTAATATCTTGGTTCCTTTGTCAGTTTTCTCCAATAAATTCCAGCCCCCCTTTTGCCTATTATCTGTATCCCTGACCACCATCAACCCTATCAGCAAAATCTCTTTTCTCCATTCTCATGCTAGTTTGGTTCTTAGAATATTCTCTGCTATTTCTTGAATAAAATACTCTGTATGATTTTGGTTGTTCTCCTTAAGAGTCTGCATCCAAAATCCCAATCTCCCCTTTTTTATTAAGCTTCCTCCCTATGTCAGCATAATTCCTTTCCACTTTGATTTATAGTTTTCCTGGTCACACTTAGTCTGTTGTCAACATCAGCACCAACATCAGGTGTATGTGTGAAACCTCTGCTAAGCTGTCTGGATCTCTGACAGTTGACAGGAAATGCTAATTTTCAGTGAGTTGTAGTTCTGTAGCCACCTGTAATCATGATATCACAGCTGCTCTCCTCCATGCCACTGTAATCATATCAGTGGCATGGCGCAGTACATGATTATAGTTTCTGGCATGGCTGCCCTCTCTGTTTATGTCAGTGATCACCTGCTGCCATATGCTTTTTTCTAGCAGACATATCACCTCTGCCTCTATCAAGCAGGAAAGATGGCAGCATAAGATTTCAATGATGACATTGTTCTCTTCATAAATATATGGTGGCTTCTGTGGCACATTTGGTCTGGGTGCCATAATCCTGTATGGCATGGAACAGGAAAAAAAACATTTGTAGCACATACAGAAAGATTTCTCCTCAAACAAAAACAGTGCACCCATCTGACTTCAGCACAAAACAATTGAATACCAAATGCTAATTTTGGACCACACACAAGATAAGTGAGTCCCCCCCAAAAAAGAAACATTAGTACATTAAAATTACATCCATTCTCTTAACAGAGAAGCAGTTATGTAGATGATTGCTGGATGTCAGGATTATCAATAACTAGGCAAAAATTCATAGTCCAACTGGTCAGTAAATTTCATTTGGTATTTTCACTGTTGTGGAGATTACAACATGACATCAGAGAAGCCTAACACTTCTCTTAGCAACACATGTACAACCCCTTGAAGTTGATAATAAACACAATACAGTTGTCTGCAGTAAGTGGTAGAATTCCAAGAGCAAGTGATAACACAATACTGTGATGTAGCTGTACTAAGTTAAAAAGCACCGCAAGAAATGACTTATGTGCAGCATACCAGCAGTGAATGAAAAAACTGCATACATATCAACATTCTTTTTTCTATTGCATACTGAAATACATTCAAAGTAGAGCAGCCACTGTGGTGAAGCTGTTAGCATTGCTGCCTCACAGCAAGAGGTTTTCTGGTTCGATCCTTGAGTGGGGTGCCTTCTGTGCGGAGTCTGCATGTCCTCTCTGTGGTCACATTGGTTTCTTCCGGGTACTCTGGTTTCCTCCTACATCCCAAAGACATGCTGTAGGTGGATTGGATAGTCGAAATTAACCCTAGGTTTGAGTGTGTGCATGTATGTGCCTTCCGTGGAAGGTTGGGTGCTGGGCTGGCAACTCAGCACCGTAAAACTTCACTCCCAATCATGAGTGGACAGGTGAGCCACTGTGGTGACCCCTAAATGGGAATAGCTGAAAGAAGAAGAAGATACTGAAATACATTCAAACTATGAACATGCACGCTGTTTATGAAGAGGACAGACATACCTAATGAAATAGTGCTGTAATTTGTTGAATAATCTCCTCTGAGTAACTTGCAGTAACAGTCTATCTCTATCCAATCAATGGCCCCTCCTCCTATGCCCATAGCTACACCATTACATTTATATAGGGTAGATTTATCCCTCTGAGCACTATGAAGATGCAAATGAGGTGTGAAATCATTAGCATTCCTAAATACCAAAAAATACTTGGTGTAGGGGATAGAAACATGATGCAAGTAGCTACATAATTGCATGCACATGCCCTAGGACTGCAGGGACCACCGATGATAATTGTTAGCTGCTCATGGCTTGCAAGTATTACTGATTACTCTGATTACAACAAGCAACACTGAACAGACTCTTCTCTCTGAAGTATGTATTATGCAAGAGTAAACTTAAAATAAAAAGTGTAAACACCTTGAGAGATATGAGAACAACCTTAACAACATTGATGTTCTTGTACTAACAGGACACTGATCATCCTCTACTTAAAAATCTGTCTGAAATGCTGATCAGCAATATTATACACTGAAACAAAGATGCAAATAAATGTCTATGAAAAAGCATTTTTGTAGTTAATCTGAGAAGACGGGAAAATGCTCGGAAAATAAAGCGAAGAAATAGCTGGCAGTGTTGGCAACTTTACATTAACATGGAGTGGACTATTATTAGCCTAAAACATTTGTCAATATCACATTTATCTAGACATGTTCAAAAATAAGAAAGGAATATTTTCTGATCTTTTCACTGTTGGAACTGTAATTTGATGGTCTTCTAAGTCAGATCTACATGGTATGGTATGTTAATTTTCTGATTACCACTCTAAGCCTATGCTGGTGGCAAGGAGAGTTAAGAAACAGATCTGAGTATGTGTTGTTATTACACTGAACTGAGGGTTCAAATACAGATAGTGTGCTATCTAATAGAGTTAATTCATATTTCCTGAGCATGTGATCAGGTTGTAACACTCACAGATCTAGGAAATTTTACAACCCTGCATTTTCATTATTATTCCCTGATATTTGTTACTACTAAAAATGTTTTTTGTGTCCTTATTTGTACAGGTTTTGGCAAAATGCACTGTTGATTGGCAGCATTTTCAAGCAATGAACAAGAGTCCACTACCTGAGGTACAAACTTAGAAATGTAGTTTAACGTGACAACAGTAGCACATTTTTTAAAGTGGCACAGTTGTTCTTTGCTACAGGACACTGAACAGCAGTGAGAGAAGAAATTTTACATTTCACCTAAATGTCATTGTAGCACATGGGGTAAATTAAATGAATTTAACAAAACAGCAAAGATGATACAGGGTTAGAATCCAGCTTGCAGTTGTAAGCTGCTTGTAATGTTTGCAAATGTGAGAATGGAGCTTGTCTTTTGTTGTGTGGAATATTTTTTCTGACTGTGTAATTTCCACACTGCTTAGCACATGGTGCACATACTTCATCATTATTTATCCCTCCTGCATTGGATTACTAAGTATTGCTTGGTACTGACAGTCCACATAATCCCATGAATGAGCACATACCATTTTTAATATTAGTACCAGTCATTAAGGTTTTCATACCATCATGATAACCTGAGGATTCACAAATGTTTCATTGTCCATCCTGTGTTTCACAAGTGTGTGTGTGGGTGTCTCGTGTACACTACACAGCTACATGCCATTCTCAGTTCTGCAATATATATTAATAACAGCATAGCTGACATAAGTTAACAGTATGCATTTATTATTAATCATAAGATCATACTTATTCCTTCATATCTACAAATATGGATTTGCTCAAAACCTTCAAAATCACAATATCTTTTCTGGCACAAAATTAGAAGCTAATCCTATCTACACTGCACTATTACACTGTAAAAGTCAAACGTTTTTGGTGTTGCTTGCATTAAGTACTGCGTCCTCTAGATTGTTTAAATAGGTAGGTTATTCTAGTCTTACAAAAGTCAACTTGTGTGTTAGTGTGTGTATACAGTTGTGTCAATATGACCTTAGCTACTGCTGGCCTCAGTAAAATGGTAGCCTGGAGAAACTTTTACACTGCAGGGTGAGATCAGACCCCTGTCCCAACATCATCTTCTCTACAACATAATGCTGATGTTATCCTCCATAAAGTGCACCCTCACACTATAGAAGTCAGACTTCTGTGGTGCCACTTACAATAAATACTGTGTCATCTAGACTATAAAACTAGACAGAATGGACATTCTAATCTCACAGCAGTTAACTTGCTAATATCAGTACCAGGTACTGTAATCTCAAAGCACAAAGTGTTACACACACACACCTTCAATGAAAATTGATACCTTTCGCCCAGTTGGACTTTCCCATTTAAAAAATATCAATAAATAAGTAAATAAACAGTACATCTCTCTGTAGCTATCTTAGCAAACATCAATAAATAAACAAATAATATAGCTATCTATCTATCTATCTATCTATCTATCTATCTATCTATCTATCTATCTATCTATGTATCTATGTGTGTGTGTATAAATGTGTGTGTGTGTGTGTGTGTGTGTGTGTGTGTGTGTGTGTGTGTGTGTGTGTGTGTGTGTGTGTGTGTGTGTGTGTGTATATACACACACACACACATATATACATATATATATATATATATATATATATATATATATATATATATATAGTTATACATACACACACACATATATATATATATATATATATATATATATATATATATATATACATACATACATATATATATATATATATATATATATATATATATATATATAGCCTACGGGCCATGTCTGATGGAATTTCATGGGATGGCTGTATGTCAACCTCACTGTCAGATTCAACCTCTGCATCCCCTGAGTGTGTGTCTGCTTGGCCACCATCATCATCAGAGTCTGCTGATACTCTGACATCAGGTAGTAAAGTCCTACACTTCCAATGTCAGGATCACCTCTGATAATAAGAAACAAACACAGGAAAAACTTCATATTTACACTACTATAGTCCAATGTATTCTAACAAAATAACAGTGGTGCCACTATCAGACAGTACAGCAATACACACAACAGTCCAAACATCAACATCACACACTAAAATATTTCTTTGAACTGCTCATCAGTACTGACATAAAAATGTTTGGCTTACCATGTGTAGATGATGGTATGCTCCCTATGCTGGATGGTCCTGGAAGAAGTTAAAGCAAAAGGTAAGGACAACATCATCACAATTAACAGTAACACACTAACTATACTTTCAACATGAACTTAGATATCAAGCCCTGGATAAGCCTCATGTGTAATCAATCGGAATGTGTTGGTAACTGTAGCAATCTTCGACCCCTCATCCAATTCTTTGTTAAACAGAACTAACATACTGATATACATATTTTACTATACAACAGTATTTAACAAATGAGATACAAAAGCCTACCTGGAAGCATCTCCTGGGAGCTGTTCTTCAGTTTTCTCTGAGCTGTCTATATCTCTGAGGGTGCATAGGAACACTTCATATGTTGTTAGTTATGGCTCTGTAGCAGCCCCACTGGTACCCATCTGATCAGGGGCCACTGTAGCTGCTCTCCTCCTTGCAGATGAGTTCATGCCAGTGGTCTTATGGCACACCTGATTATATGGCTTTCTGTGACCACCTACTGCACTGATATTTGCAACTGTTTGCAGCCAAATCTGCATTTTGTCTGACATTGGTTGGGAGAGTGGCCTAACGGTTAAGGTGTTTGCCTTACAAACACAAGGTGCATGGTTTGGGTCTCCCAAGGGATAATTGGCTAAGCTTAAAATGGCTCGCATGGGCAGTTAGCTTAGTACTAATCTATGAACCTATGAACATATCTCCATGTCCCATCTCAAGCAGAAAGTCACCATGTCGCCTAAAAGCTTCCACAATGACTTGATTTTCAGGGTCACTGAAGGGTGTTTTGGGGGATTGAGATGCCTGAGTGGCACAGTCCTATGGGTCTTAAAACACAACTTAAGGATAATACACATATGTATCACATATCTTCAAAATAACTGTTCCCAGATAAAACAGAAAAGGTAGCGTTTTAGCTTTACCCACTGGAGAAACATAAAACAGTCTAGAAATTTGAAATATGAACAACAGGCTGAATGCCAAAAAAGGGAGAGTAACAATTGCAACATATCCTTGTTTGTGCCCTAACAGAACTGCAGCTTTGCTCCTCCACCCCAAAAGAACAGGCACATGACATATTTTGCTAACAAACCATCACTGAAATGTTAAAAGTGTTATCAAATGAAATGTCCTTGAAACTTGTCTATAGATTTTACACAGAACATTCCATTTTAAGGTATTATCAGTCATGTATAACTGTGAAATGTCCTGACAAAAATGCCCATGCCATCAACACACTTCTAACAAATGGTTACAGATAAAAGTGTAGCATTTGTTAATAATATATATATATATATATATATATATATATATATATATATATATATATATATATATATATATATATATATATGGGTTCGGTATATAATTTCAAAATACTGAAATCACGAATTTCAGTATTTTGAAATTATAATACTGATAACCTGGAATCCCGAAGCAGCAGAAGCGGGAAATTCAAAGTCTTGAAGTACGGAGACTTTGAATTAGTGTTTTTGTTGTTTTGGAGAGTGAGTGGTATGGTGTTTGTTTGTGTATGTGTGTATGTGTTGTTTGGGATGTAAATGTGTTAGTGTGTGTGCGAGGGAGTGTAAAATGTGTAACTGTGTGACTGGTTCTTGTGTGGCTGGTTGTGCGATCTCTGAGTTAGAATATATAAGAAGAGGGGGGTGGGGGCACATGGGGGCTTGCCCCCCTGCATATACATAGTTTAAGTTATTGTGTGTGGTTGTGGGGGGGATGTTATGCATAGTGTAGGTGTGTGTTTGAATTTCACATTTTTTTTTTTATTTTCAGGATTCCGGGTTCTCGGTATTATAATTTTGAAATACTGAAATTCGTGATTTCAGTATTTCGAAATTATATAATGAACCCATAGATAAATATATATATATATATATATATATATATATATATATATATATATATATATATATTAAACAGATTTTTCTGAATAACATTTCAGCATATACAGTATCTAGCTGAAGAATGCAAGCATATCTTCTCAAGTTCAGTAATCTTTTTTGCCGATATATCACAAAGTAACAACCTCTTTTCTGTGTTCTCTCCGTAAACAAGTCTATTCACCTTCAGGTTCCTTAACTACATGGTTGCCATTTTATGCTGTAGATAAAGGGCTGTCAGCATGCTGAAGATGCAAATGATGCGTAAACTTATTAGAATTGCTGAATCCCAGGTACTTGGCACCACATAGGAGATGTAAACACAGTGCAAAACTCCCTCGGTGTTTGTTGCTAATCAATTGCAACTGTGAATCATTACTGGTTGGGAGAATGAAAACATAACAGCAATGCAGTTTGCCCTACCTCCAGTGGGTGTGTCAGGTTAGATTTATAAAATGTACAGAAGTCATTTTTTCAAGAGTAGAAATGTAAGTAGGTAGCACACAGTTCACAGGCCCTGTTTATTAACATTTAATATCCTCTTTGTTGACAACTGTATATTATTGCCATATACTGTAATATTCTCACACAATTTAAAGACAAAGCTATAGAATGCCTTACATACTTCATGTCTCAGATTACTCGCCGGATAAGACAAGAATGTGCAACAAACACATGGAGGTACGACATAGCTGCATTTTTGCAAGTAACAGTCATAAATGGTTGTGTGATCACTTGGTGGACTACATCTGAAATTAATACCTGTACAAATAACTGTTATATGGTTTGTTAGTACTGTGAGTGTTGTTGTGGTTCATTGTATACAGAATGATTTCACTTTACTGCTGAAAAGCTGTTGGTGTGGTAAGGAGAGATGTGGCACCCTTACAGCTCTCTGAAGGTTCATTGGAATGAGTGTTCAAATTGAGACCTGTGTAGAAATATGTCATGTGTACTAACATACATTTTGCAGTGTTAATTTCATAGATTTTTTTTTTCATTTTAACTACTTTTCTCTTTTATTTATTTTTTTTTAATGCCAGTTTTTGTGTGGTGTGCAGCTTACTGCAAACAAGGGAAGTAGGGAAAAGTTAATATCAGGTTTGGCTGTGCTTATCTCATTTGTGTAGCACTTTGCAGGGTGCAAGCTGGACTTGTGGGCCACACAGGAAGCAGACACAACACCTGCCATTACGTGCAGACAGGGTGCTTGTAAAAGTGCAAAAGTCAAAAACAACACATTGTTGCAATTTTTGCTTTCCATCATGCAACTGTGCTTAGCAGCATTGTGTGGTGTTGCATAGTGGTTGGCAGTGTTTCAGACATCTACAGACAGGACTCAGACAGCCAACAATCGAAAATGGATACATTCAATGAATTCTGTTGGGAACCATGCAAACACACTAAGAGATGTTGCACAGTGGTTAACACAGAGAAATTAAGAATGAGTTGGAAATTATGGAAATGTCATGTAACTAGTCCTGTGACAGCAGGTATAAGTGTAGGGCTGGAGTACAGTCCTGATTTCTAGTGCAGGGTGTGCAACCTGTTTTTACTATTGTGACAGTGCAGTTTATAGCAATGAACTGAAAAATAGATGTTTTATTTCAACATTTTTGTGGCAAAAGGTAAAATTGTAGGACTGCCTACACATGGTCTTGGGTTCTAATGCAGGATATTCCATACATTTTTACTGTTGTTCCACTTCCCATTATATTCACTCTCATTTATAACATTTTATATATTGGAGCTGATATGAATTATTTGTATAAGGGATAAGCCACCCTTATTGTGTTCTCAGATGTATGACTGTGGATATGCTGTCTACTATATTTCTGTAAACATAATTCTGCTATCTTATCTTGCATGGCCTTCACAATTACATAACACACATACACAACTGAATCTATACATGAAAACCTTGTCAGGTTTTGCAGCCTTGTTAAAAATCAGACTTGTGCCATGGTACTTGTGTAAAGTACTGAGTTCTGTAGTCTGTGTATTTAGATAGGTAGGGATTCTGTTCTCACTGCACTCAGCTGTATGTGCATGTGTGTGTGTGTGTGTGTGTGTGTGTGTGTGTGTGTGTGTGTGTGTGTGTGTGTGTGTGTGTGTGTGTGTGTGTCTAATCAGAAGAGCAGAAGTGTGTATCATACAGTTACCGCTCCAATGTCATGGATTGATAGAATTTTGATACTCACATATGCCTACACATCCATTTCATGTAAGCCACTCAGCATCTTCTCTGCAACATGCCCTGCTGATGTCAGACATTATAAGTTGACCTGCACTCTTACAAAAGTCAGACTTGTGCTGTGGAAATTGCATTAGTGGAAATTGAATTACTTACTTCTGTAGTCTATCTACTTAGATAGGTAGGGGTTCTGTTTTCCCTGCAGTTAACTGTGTTGTGTGTTGAGCAGAAGTGTGTATCCCACAGTTACTGCTCCAATGCCAAGGGTTGGCAGTATTTTGATACTTGCATATGCCTTCACATTCATTTCATTCAGGCCTCCCAACATCTTCTATCCAACATGCCTTGCTGATGTCATATGCTATAAGTTGATCTGCAGTCTTATAAAAGTCAGACTTGTGCCATGGCACTTACATAAAATACTGAGTTCTGTAGTCTGTGTACTTAGCTAGAAGTGTTATTCTCATATTCTCACTGCAGTCATGTGTGTGTGTGTGTGTGTGTGTGTGTGTGTGTGTGTGTGTGTGTGTGTGTGTGTGTGTGTGTGTGTGTGTAGCCAGAAGAGAAGTTTGTATCCTACACTAGTTACTGCTCTTGCCAGTATTTTGCTACTTGCACATGCTTACACATCCAATTTCATGCAAGCCTCCCAATATCATCTCTCCAACATGCCCTGATAATCTCATCCACTATAAGCTGACCTGCAGTCTTGCAAAAGTCAGACTTCTGATGAGGTGCTTGTGTAAAGTATTGCATTCTCTAATCTGTGTCCTTGGATAGGTGGGGGGTTCAGTTCTCATGGCAGTGAACTGGTGTGTGTGTGTGTGTGTGTGTGTGTGTGTGTGTGTGTGTGTGTGTGTGTGTGTGTGTGTGTGTGTGTGTACGCACTTGCTTGACATTCTAGAGAGCCTTTTACACTAGCACATGGGACACTGTTATTGCCATATTCTTCTCACCAGACACTGCTCATGTCATCAGCTATGAAGTGCTGTCTGAGACACTCCAAGGCAAAATTGAGCTGAGGCACTTGCCTTAAATTCAGAGTTCTGTAGTCTGTGTATCTAAATAGGTGTTTTTGTTTGTGTGTGTGTGTGCGTGTGTGCGTGTGTGTGTGTGTGCGCGTGTGTGTGTGTGTGTGTGTGTGTGTGTGTGTGTGTGTGTGTGTGTGTGTTTGTATGTGTGTGTGCATGTGCGTGCGCACGCATTTGGATGACATTTCAGACTGCTTTTTACACCAGTATGTGGGACACTGTTATTGCCATATTCTCTTCACAAAACACTACTGATGTCATCAGCTATGAAGAGTTGTCTGAGACACACCAAGTCAAACTTGAGCTTTGGTGTTTGCTTCAAATGCAGAGTTCTTTAGTCTGTGTACTTAGATAAGTAGGGGTTCTTTTCTCACTGCAGTCAATTGTAGTTGTGATTTTGTGTGTGTGTGTGTGTGTGTGTGTGTGTGTGTGTGTGTGTGTGTGTGTGTGTGTGTGTGTGTGTGTACTTGTTTGACATTACAGAGAACCATTTACACCAATATGTGGGACATGGTTATTTTCATATTCTCCTCACCAGACACTGCTGTCATCAGCTATATCTGATTTGTGCATGTGCACTATTCCCACTAGTGCAGGGTCAGAGACTATCCTGGAGGCCAGGCAGAAGTCACCTTATCCTATACAATACAGATTACAGTGACATGGATTTCAGTCTATCCACATACATCATGGCATGGTTTGGAGGCACTATTTTTTTGGTGAGTAACCCCTGTGGTCACCAACTGCTGCTCCAAGTGTCTGTTGAGGAACATGCAAAAGAGAGCATTATATTCAATATTAGATTTCTGATCACCTGGCTAAAACATCCCTCCCCTAGAAAACCTCCTCAGCTGGTCTAACCACTATCTCCCCCAAGAAACTATCATCTTAGGTGATTTCAATATTGACTGGCAATCCTGTTCTGGCAACAATCCAACCCATCATGTACACCTTCATAGCTTCACTCAACTAGTCCAGTCACCAACCAGGATAAATAAAAACTCCACCAAGCACACTACCCTGGTTTGGATACTAGTCAGTAAGAGCCCTCAGTCATATATAACAGGCTGCTTATCAGATAGCCTCAGTGATCACTCCCCAACATTCCTAATCAAAAAATACCTATACCAAGCTAAACCTGTCATCTACCGTCAAATATGTAAAAAACGAAACTTTAACCCACTCACATTCATCTCATCCCTCAAAGAATGTAACTGGCATCCTCTAAAGTACCTCAGTCTAGATGATGCAGTTGAATTTTTTAATACTACCTTCCTGAACATCCTTAATTACCATGCCCCCATAAGATTCTCCAGAACCAAAGCACAACCCTCCCCATGGCTACAGAAAACCACTAAGTCAGAAATGAAAAACAGGGATAAAGCCTGGGAGCACTGGCACAAAACCAAAACCCCCTCAGCTAGACAGAAATTCCTAGAACTACACAATAGAGTCAAAAGCTAATAAAACAGGGCAAATCCCAATACTACCAGTCTGCCCTAGACTCCTCACAACACAGCCCCAAACAATTCTGGTCCTCCATAAACTCTATCCTTCACCCAGGTAAAGTCAGTACCCCTCCTCCTAACATCCCTCACTCCTCAGAAAATATTGCTACCTCATTCAACACACACTTCACCCAAACCATACTATCAACCCCCCTCCCCTCCAACCCACACCTTCAACTAGTAATCTCCCCACTGCCTTCTCTTTTTCTCCTGTACCTACCCCCAACATAAAAAAACTCTTAACTAAACTTAAACCCACCAAATTAGCAGCAGACAGCCTCCCAAGTGAATACCTACAAATCGCAGCTGATGCTCTGGCCTACCCAGTATCCATCTTGATTAACCGATCTCTGTCAGAAAGTTACGTTCCCACACTGTGGAAAGTATCACATATAATTCCCCATCCACAAAGGCGGACCTTCCACAGAACTAACAAATTACTGCCCCATAGCTATTCTCTCTCCACTCTCCAAAATACTAGAGAGATGCATACACTCTGAGGTCTCAGACTACCTCCTTACTAATAACCTCCTTTCCAGTACTCAGCATGGTTTCCGACCAAACCATAGCACCACCACTGCCTTACTCTCCTTTACTAACACTATCCTTCAGCATAAAAACAATGGCTATCTCTCCTCTGCTACTCTCCTAGACCTATCTAAAGCATTTGACATGGTCCCACACAAACAACTTATCTCTGTCCTCAATAACCTATCCTTCTCACAATCGGTCACCAACTGGATTCAGAGTTACCTGTCTGACCGCCAACAATCCTTTGTATGGCAGAATGACATATCTCCCCAACTACCTGTCTCCATAGGGGTTCCCCAAGGATCCATCCTTGGACCCCTACTCTTCTCTGTTTACACCAATAATCTAGCCTCTGCCACCAAACATGGCACACTCATACAATATGCAGATGACTCGACCATCATCTGCTCAGCCCAGTCCCTACCAAAACTGCAAAAAGTCACACAGGAAGCCTTTTCCTCTGTTGAAACATGGTTATCTGATGCCCGATTAATACTCAACCCAAACAAAACTAAACTACTCATCTTCCAACCCACCAAACATACTCAAAACAACTCTCACTTTAACATCACAGCAAAAGACAACACCACTATATACCCAACTGAACACACCAAATTGCTAGGAGTGGAAATAGACAATAAACTAAAATTTGACATTCACATATCCATGACTATAAAACAAGTCCACAAAAAACTAGGAGTGTTATACAGAAATAAGCAATTTCTCACCAAAGCAGCAAAGATTTCAATAGGAAAATGCCACCTTATCTCCACCCTACTTTATGCCTCTCCAATATATGCCAACCTAAGGCAATGTGATCTAAACAAGCTAGAGACCTGCTACAACAAAATCGCCAAATTCGCCACAGGGGCATCCTACCATAGTCACCACTGTCTCTCACTTGCTGAACTGGGCTGGCTTGAACTCCCTCACCTCCTTCAGTGGTATCAACTCTCACTCGCCCACAAACTAGTAAACCATCCACTAAATGTCCCATCCCTCCAGAATCTACTCCAACCCTATCGCACCACCAGACCACTAAGATCCAGCAGCAAAAATCACTTGCAGAACACTAAAGCCAATAACTCTGCTGGTGAAGCACTATTCTCTTGTGCCATAGCCAAATTATGGAACTCACTCCCACCCACAATTACCTCCATACCATCATGCATCCACTTCAAAACTTTACTAAAAGTGCAACTAAAAACATGCTGGCTATGCCCTTGCAACTCCCACTCTAATATCATCCACCCCATCCAACCACTACCTTTCTTTCCACTCCACTAACTACCTTGATTATAGCAAGCTCAGATGCTCATAAGCCAGTACTTATTATACAGCACGAAATTCTTCTTCTTGTAACATTTGTTAATGTCTGGTATGCACTTCACAGATAAAGATTCTAGTTGTCTACTGATGTACTATGTTCTTCATCTGTAAATATGTTGTAAGTAATTGCTATGTAAATTGTTAATCACTATGTAATCCAATGTAAATACTGTCTGTTTATTTTAACTGTGGAGCTTTTTTCCCCGGGCCTCCGCTAAAAATGGACCTACGTCCAGTCGGACACTCCCGGTCAACAAATTTAAATAAATAAATAAATAAATAAATGAGGTTCCAATACACTGCTGTAATATAATCCTGAGATCGGAATATGATAACCTGACTTATGATGTGCACAACATAGGCTTTCAATACCATTATGGACACTTGATGGTCGAAGTTCAGATGCCTATGTAAGTGTGCTCCCAGTGTTTGCATCACTGAGTTTCAGAATAGAAGCACTCTTGCCAGTGCTGTAATTAACATGGAAATTCACTTTGCAGAAGGACATAAAAAAGACACATTTTTGCATTTACTGTATTTGTAGATCATGTGACTTTGTCACCAATCATTTGGCTATGTTAGCCCCTCCCATAGCATGTTATCAACATAGGTAGACTCAATAATTGCACCCAGTATGCAAGAATCAGCAAACACAGTAAGCCAAATGCCATACACTTTAGCCTGAACTGTCGAGAAATACATTCCAAACAGTAAAGGGCCAAGCACAGATCCTTGGGGTAAGCCAGTGGTGACAGCACTACTGGTACAGATTGATTCAACAACTGTCACAGAATGTATCCTGAACCAAATGGTTACTCATCTAGTGACATAAGGTTTAATCCCCAGATGGGAGAGTTTCTCTATAATACCTGCATGGAAGATTGTGTTCAAACCCTAGGCCAGTTGAGGATAGCCAGTATGCATTGTCTTACCTTCATCCAGGCCTGTCACACAGAATCAATGGTCTGTGACAACATCACAGATCACTTATCACATGGCTCATTACATACACCTTCCTGACACAGTTGAATACACACTTCAACACACCCTCTACACAGACTAGGTTCCTGTAGAAGGGTGTTCATTAACATGCCTACATCTGAGTTGGGGGGCAGCACCCGATGCATGCATGTGTAGACACATCCTGAATCTCCTCAGCTGTTAGGTATGCCAACATATCATTATGACCTTTTTTCAAAATGGACACTAGTGAAATCCTGGCTGCGAACAGACCTGTGTGAGTTGCTAATGCCTTGTCATGTCTGTTACATCTGTAAGATGTCCTCAAAGAGGCCATTGAGGGCATGCATGATGACAGCACTATCAGCCTTTTGCACTTGACAATCCCAAAGCATTTGACACAAATCCACACTGAGGTATTCATTCAACCATGTCAGATGTGGGTAGACCATATCTCATACATGGCATCTAAATTTGTTTTAATGTCTGAAGTGACCTATATTGCAAGTCCATTCATCAGGTCCATACATTAGAGCTGTTTGCTAGGCTCTTTCCTGTTCATTATTTAAGTCTCAGATATCATAAATGACATACACATCCTGTGTCTAAACAGCTGTTGAAGGACTACAGATTGCTGGCAATCATTGACTCCAACTGTGATATTAGTATAATACAGACAGTACCAACACACCACAGATTGCTGCCACAACCATAACAATACTTGCAGTAAGACAAAAACATTGGGGGATTTCTTACATCAGGAAAATAAACACACGACCCAAGTATAATGTGGACATCGCACCCTATAATCAGACTGATAGGTATGTGACCTGTGTCCTGGGGTAAAGGGTAAGTGCTAAATCCACCAGCATGTGGTCACAGTGCTGACTACTCCCTTGACTGTAAATAAAGTACTGGGTACGTGAAGGACATGCACATCAGTGTGCATACTAACATCATGGTTCCCAGCCTTTATCACACCAATAATTGAGTACAGTTCACCCTTCCCCATGTACCTCCCTACACATGTTCCAGTGATGTGTAACTGAAGTATACCACCTTTGTCACAGTGCACTGTCACACAACTTATTGTCCATACCTAGGTATTCTTTCTGGGGAATATATATGGCTGTCTGATGGTACAGAACACCAATCAAGTTGTTACACCAGATGCACGTGTGCTACCTGTTTACCTTATGCACACACTGCTTGTATAGGTGTTTGACAACATTAGTGGCATGTATATCATTTGTGACAGTGTTAACTGTGCCATAGATACATTCCATGCACACAAGGCAACTAGCCTGTATTGCCCATACTGTCACATATAGGTATAGCAGTGTCTCTCCTAACACCTCAGGCAGATATTACAGTCCTAGGACAGTGTGTGTGGTTACAATCATAGACTGTGGATGTATCATATTAGTTGTCCAGTGTGTGTGCATGCTCATCTGTTATCACTCCACATCACATATGTTATGTCAGAGGCATGGAGTTAGTGATGGTATTATTCAGATATTATCCGTGATTGTGGTTGGTTCTTGTAATGTTTGCCATGATCCTTTACCTGTGGCCACCATGCTGGAGAACTCTGCAGAGAGTACACTCATATTCAAGTATATAAGTTTGTACAGTTTCCCAATATGCGCCCTACCTCAGTTATGTGCCAGATCCCTGATAGATGTCCTCTGCGTTATTCACGTAAGGATGCTTATCTCACATACACATCCTCCCCATTGTTATGTCACCTTATGGGACAGTCACAGACAACACATTTTCACTGTACAGTCCATACTGTACCATATACATATGTGCTTGTTTCTGCTGCTACAACCATCTTCCATTGATATGCCATCCTCTGCTTTATATGTGGGAGATTCAAGTGTACTCTTTTCCTGTGTTCATTCCTACAATTCATGTGTGTCTCACTATTCAGTACACACACTTCCCCTGAGTGATCAATTTAACACCGCTTCAGTACAGAATGCCAGGAATGGGAAATCACAGTACTCTGCTCTGTAGGTATATTGTCCTGTACTGTGTTTGGAACATATACTTCACATTCATACATCTCAACTGCCCAGATATTCCCAGGATGTCCAGATGTTTTCCTTATAAAATATGTAGCTTTCTGCCATATCACTTTGATGATCTTTGGATTGCAGTGCCTCAGTATTACAGACATTTGGGTGCACATCTCTCAATTGTTCTGATCTGTGAAGAATGTTCAGTTGTTGTCTCATATTTGTGGTCTTTTCCTCATCTCATGTTGTTTTCCTGGCAAATCATTGGCATGTCATTACAGAGTGAAGTCAGTAACTGATGACTGACATTTGAGTTTCAAACTTCATGCTCTTCAGAAAGTTCATGCTGATGTACAATCTGTATATTCTGTCAACATCATAAGTTTGGATGTGGAAATATTAACAATCTGTTCCTATTTCTGGCCCTTTGCCCCTCCATTTTTATGGCTTTGTCCACATTTCTCACTCTAAGTGATTGAGAGTGTCATGTTCAAACACATTCCCATGTGACATCTATGTCAAGTATCTCCCTATTACTGGTTATTTGTCCTTTCATTAAGTTGCCATCTGTGCAGATATATGTTGCACTAACAGAATGACAGCTATTTGTACAGCCATACCTCTGAACTGTACTCAGAATGTCCAGATTTTGACTCATATATGTCATATGCAATTGTGTTTTTTCTGGCAAATCACAGTTAAAGTACTGAAGATTGAAGTCAGACAATAGTGACAGACATTTCAGTCTCAGACATGCCTCTCAACTGTCCAAATTTTCACTGACTGTCTAGATTTCTGTCTCGTACTTTTGGTTTGTTCCTCATAAAATTTGTGATTTTTCTGGATTTTTGCAGCTAATCCATGAGGACTGAATTCACTAAATAGTGACAAGCATTTGAGTTTCAGACTTCATGTCTTTCATAAAATGCATGGTAACACAACAATTTATCCTTGCAACCTTTCTAAGTTTATAAGAGCAATATTTAAAATGTTTCCATAATTTTCAGGCTTTGTCCCCTATTATTTTTCGCTTTATCCAGATTTTTTGTGCTAAGAGGTTGAGAGCTATGATCTCAGGTTTCATACCCTTCTGAAAATTTATGCAAATACAAAATCTGTCATTCTATCAACTTTGTAAGTTTGTAAGAGCAATTTTTAATGTGTGTTCCTAGTTTTCATCCTTTGTTTACACATTATGGCTTTTGTCCTTATTTCTTGCTCTAAGAGTTTCAGAATGTGTACAGCCGTAGTAATCCTTTGGCATTCCACACAAATATGCAGACCATATGTGCTCTCCTTTACAAGAGTCGATGATATCCATGTTTGTTGACAAGGTTTTGTGGCCAGCAATACTGTTGCGAGACACAAAACCTAGCTTAGCCACACCTCAAGAATATGCATTACACGGAGCTGCGTGCCGAGTACCATTGCGGTAATATGTAGACTCTTTGTACGCTCTGCATGGAGCCTACAAGGAGTTTATTGAATCCACACCAAGGTCTTTCACTGTAAATATAGTAAAACATTAAAATTAACCCTTTATATTCTTCATCATAAAAAATGTTTTAGCTTAAAATATAAATACATACTTAAATATATGTTAAAGCTTAAAGTCCAGTACAAACCTTTTACTTAAAGGGCAAATCTATTGTTTCAGAAAATAATAGCCCTGCAAACAAAGAATGATGGTCACTTGTTTTTAGGTGTTTTAGTTTTACTAGTAGTTTTCCAAGAATTCAGCTCACTCTATCTCTTCAGGGATATATTGTTCCACTTGTTTTCTTCAGTATTATTACGGATGTTATTGCTGTTAACAAAAGTGAATGCCTCCTCCAGCTTTTTGGATATGCTGGTGTATTCAGAAAGGAATAATTTGATCTTTGCAAGAAACACCAAATTGGCTTTAATATTGTTCTTTTTAAGTTCCTTGATCAGTGTTACAACAAGTGAACTGGCTAGAACTACCCCATTACCTAACCTACACTCAACTCCTTACTGCCTACAGATTGGTTCACCAAATGGAAAAAAACTCCTTCACTTCAGCAGTTGCTCAAACCTTACACCAATACTAGAGTTCTCCGATCCAAAAATAAATCCTTACTACAAGTATTTAAATCCAGTAATACAGCTGGTAACTCTCTTTACACCAACTATATCTCTAAAGGTTGGAATACTATACCATATCCTATCATAGCTACCAACAACCCAAATCAATTTAAAAACCTATTCAGGAACTTCATCAATAATAAATGGCTATGCCCATGCACTAGTTCTGACTAAATTATCCTCCAATTACCAATTGTACTACCAAATTAAGTCCACCTTATGCATACTGGTTGTCTCTCTTTCCTCATTTCCCACAACCCTCTGCTCCTCAACCTTGCTTTCTCAGCTCCTCTCCTCACCCACATTAGCACTGTTGAATCACCTTTTCTAGTACCTGCTCTACTGACCATTTGGCTATCTTCAAATTCTTCCTAAATCTTCCCTTAATCCACTTACAATCTACTGTATCACTTTACAGAATGAATCCATTGTCAAACATATAAACTAAACCTGTGCTTAAATGCAATCCTATGCACAATTCAAATATTGATTTAATTATATGTTTAATATGGTTTGCAATTAAAATGTGGAAATGCAGTTAGATGAAAATGGATTGGTCAAACGTGTGTTCTACCAATGTCTGTAATGTCGACCTGAAAATATATAACTTCATATTTGTGAAAGTGAGTACACATTCGCTAATATGAAGTTGACAGTTTGAAATGAGATCACAGTAAAGTGCATATCGGGAAATATTCACTTTTCCTCACTGTAGTGCGATCTCGGAATTGGTATATATAATATGCAGGGGATGTGGCTGGTGTAGGGGGGTTTGCTCCCCTGCAAAAGCATTAAAAGTAACACAGACTTTTGACTCTGGAACTTTCAGTGTTTGAATGTCAATTGCTGTGGTAATAATTTCTGACATTTTTGGTAATTCGCTATTACCAAAGTCGCATAAATGAGTCGGCAATTTTGTTGAAAACTGTTTTCAGTTTCAACATTTTGATAGTAAACCATTTAAAATATTAATGTTTGACCTTCTACTTACTACTATTCTGTATTAGTTATCATGCATACTGATGTCATATTTTACTCAATGTTATCTAATGCAACTGTTTTCTTGTATGTTTGTAATTTTACTCATATGACTTTATTTTATGCAATTATCTATGGAGCTTTACTCCCCGGCCTCCACTTAAAATGGGCTCTGTTCCAGTGGGACACTTCCAGTAAACAAATGTTAAATAAATAAAATTAATAAATTGCCCAAAAAATAACAAGTGAAGAACCAAACCACAGCAAGGAATACCAACATAAAAACGTATTTATTGTGAGTGCTTTCGCAGCCCAGTAAGCCGCTTCATCAGTCAAACCCAAGTAAAAATCCATCATATTTAAACATCAAAGAGCCAATACAATGGCAAATATAATTAAACAATTAAATATTTAAAACACCTATTAAAGCACCAGATCCTGATACTAGTAATAAAATCAATACACACAAGTCTACATAAACCATCAGATTAATATACTAGAAAACAGTAAAAAACAAATATATAACACACACACACACACATATATATATATATATATATATATATATATATATATATATATATATATATATATATATACATATTTATATATATAGGTTCATAGGTTCATACTAGGCTAACTGCCCTAGGACATTTATAAGCCTAGCCAGAGTGTGTTTGGCTTTAGCCACCCATTTTAAATTAATTCTGCTATGCCCTTTTTCAAGGTTAGTATACTGTGCCTCTGTCTAATAGTGACACAGAAGTGATACCCGAGGTAAACCTATGATCTCCCATCCACTCATCAAGATTCCTCTTGAAGAGAGCCAATGAGGGACTCTGCCTAACCTGGACTGGGATTTTATTCCAGAGTGAAGGGAGTCTCTGGGTTATGAATCTGTCCCTCCAGCATGTCCTATTTATTTCAGTGCTGAGGTTCAAGTCTCTCAAGCACGTAGCTCAATGGGATTTGGATTTTCTGAGGTGCAGCATGTCCATTAATTCCGGGTTGGACATGGCTTTATACGTCAGGCACAGATCTCCTCTGAGCAGGCGGTATGCCACTGAATAGAGCTGGAGTTTCTTTAACCGGGCAGCATATGGCATCTGTTTGAGCCCTTTGATCCTCTTGGTGAGGTACTTTTGGGGTCTTTCCAGCTGCTGCAGGTGTCTGGTGAGGTACATCCCAAAAGGGGCATTGTACTCAATTATGGGACTGATGAGGGATGAGTAAAGAGGCACGATGACCTCCCCTGATGTAGATGTGAATCCCTTCATGATTAGGTGGGCTATATAAAACGTTTTTCTAACCACTTTGGCCACATGGTTGTCAAATGAGAGATTGCTATCAACTTGGGTCCCCAGGTCCCTAATTACTTCTTCCGTACTTAATATGTGTGTGTGTGTGTGTGTGTGTGTGTGTGTGTGTGTGTGTGTGTGTGTGTGTGTGTGTGTGTGTGTGTGTGTGTGTGGATGATAATATAAAATCTATCTAGAAATTTGCCTAGCATGTTGGTCTTGCCAATATAAAAAGATGAGCATACCTCACAATAAGCAAGATATACCACATGAAGTGAATTACAGTTGGCATGTACACTAAACTCTAGGCATCTGTGGGTATTTGGATGCATAAACCTACTGGCTGTATCAAGAAAAGTACAAAAATTACATCAAGACTGACAGGAGGCTTAGAGAAGGGAGCATGTTTATAACATAAAAAAATGCTATAAACACTAACGTACTTGCTAGGCATGTTACGGAATATGGTATTACACATGTATTTAGATTTATACTAGTTGAAGCTATACATCCTAGTGAACATGGGGGGAGGGGGGTTATTAGGAATAGGACAGAAACCTCTGAATTGAAATTGGTTATCAGAATGCAAGCCACTAGAAGGAGAGGCCTGAATGATAAAATCTCCATCAAACCAGTATTACATGCTAGGCAAATTTCTAGATAGATTTTATGTTATTATCTACACACATATGTACTCGCGCGCGCGCGTGTGTGCGTGTGTTTGTGTGTGTGTGTGTGTGTGTGTGTGTGTGTGTGTGTGTGTGTGTGTGTGTGTGTATGTATATATATATATATATATATATATATATATATATATATATATATACATATATATAGTCATATATATATATATATATATATATATATATATATATATATATAAACATCTGAATATAATTTTCAAAATGGGCAAGACAGTAATGGCATTAGTGCACAACAGTGTAATTAAATAACACACATCTACACATACAGTGGTAAACCTACAGCCAAAAGACAGAATAAGATTTACAGACCCACATGTCTTGCAGTTGCATTTTGTTTACCTCATACAGAAGTACTGTGAGATGTTTCTAAAAACTTTACGGATAATGGAGACATGTATACTCATCTGAGACCAAAGCGGTGTAGGTGTTAATGCACCACATACAAAGAAGATGTGTAAAAAACTGTGCTATATAACTTATCAAACAAGTATACATCTCACAAATCTGTTATGAAATAAGAAATATGGAACTGGCAAAATAACATCATAAATAGTGTACACTGAGCTTTGGACTCACACATACACATGAAACATACACACTGGCATACTACTTAATGTTTGACGTACTAAACAGCACATTTCCATTCATGATGTAAAACTGTTACTGTCTTAGGTGGGTCATTGTTTTTTACAAACTCCAACATATTTCAGCCATGGTGACCTGCACTGGTCTTCATGAAAGTGAGTACAACAAGCATGGATTTTTTACGATAATGTACTCTCTATAATGTACAGCTTAATAATGTATGTATGTATTAGTCAGCACTCACCATACAGAATATACTGTGTGATACTTCTAGAACTGTTATAGATAACACAGAAATTGACAGTTATCCATGACCTAAGCACTATAGCCATCAGTGAATCATGGCCATGCTAGATGTGTAATAACTGTACTGTATAAGTTGCCAACAAACACACATCTTCCTTATGTTATGTTCAATATTATTTACATTAACTGCCACTATTTAAAAAATAACCTATAATGGGATTTAAACCCATACATAGGAGATCAGCACTTACTTATAGTCATAGCTCAACTGTTTGTGCTAAGTGGCATAACAGTGCTCATCTGCTTCTAAAAGGGCAATGTATGGAATATCATTCACAGTTATCTGTGTGATGCATGTATGAATATACATTCATAATTCTGTACAGAAACAAAAGATTCATCACACCCAACTCCTGGACCTCACTTGCCCAAGCCTACCTTCTTCCCAATCTCTTCTACAGCTCCCAAATCCTAACCAACCTACAGACCTCACTACTCTCCAAATTTGAATTCACCTACAACAAAATTACAAAATTTGCTGCCAATCTGCCTTCCAGATCACATCACTGTCAAGCTCTCCAGACACAGCTGGTTAGAGTTTCCTAACCACCTCTTACTTACACAACTGCTTGTTATCCATTCTACTCTGATTAAACTCCCTTCCTGCCCCAGCATCTCCTCACTTGTCTCTCTCTATAAGCCCCCTTGTTCACTCAGAAGCTCTGACTAATGTCTCTTCCAGCTTCACAAATCTAAAATATCTTTTGGACAGAATCTTTACAGCTACTTTCCTGCTCTTGTGTGGAGCAAACTTCCCATGATCATAAGAAATATTACCCACATTCATGAATTCAAGAAAACTCTCAAAATATGTCTTAATATTTATTTATTTATTGCCATTTGTTGACTGGGAAAGTCCACTGGGTCAGTAACCCATTTTCAGGGGAGGTCCAGGGAGAAAAGCTCCACAAACATAACAAAGTTGACAAAGTTTTAACATAAGTTTAACAAATGTTGCAAATATAAGAGGCAAAAACAGCACAATTCAACATTCCATAGGATTTATTTATATAGATTCTATTTATTTATTGCCTACTAAAATTAATGTATTGTCATTTAAGTGCAATTCCAGTCCCTTCTTTATGTGTAATATCACCCAATCTCACCTCTGTGTATAGTGCACTTTTCTTTTCATGTGTTAATTATCTAGTAGTCAGTGTTGTCCAATGTAATAAATAGTGTACAAGCATGTGCAACAGCAACTTAGATATTGAGTTTTTTACTATAGTTATTGTTTATTCTTTAATACCTATCATGTCTGTCTTTTTGTGTTTGTTTTCTCCTGTAAAAGAGCTGAAACTCGAAATTTTATTTAGGTAGCACTTGTGTTTCCTTAATGACAATAAAGTTTCTTTGAATTTTTAAATATTAAATTTACATCAGTATGCATTAGGAGTCATTAAACACAGACAGAAAAAAAAAGTTACATATGTAGAACAGTATGGACATTAAAACAGTACCATCTGTGGTGTGAGTAAATTAAAAAATGTATAGCAGGTATACAACAGAAATTGTAAGACTGCTTATTATATGTCGCACCACCCTAAGACCCAACTTAGCCCCTGAACCTGCTATTGTAATAATCTTACCTGAACTCATCCTTTACTCCGTCATTAACCCCTCTGTTTCCTTCCTTCCCTACTTTAAAACACCGAATAATAAGTTGCACTGCATTATCCTGTATCCTAATCATATCACCCCTAGGACTCGTTCTGCCTAGTTTTGTTTTGTTTTTTTACTTTTACTGTTATAAAAATTTTGTTTATTTTTGTTAATTCTGTACTTTCTATGACCTTTTTTATATCATTCTTAGAACACATTGCTTAGTGTATATGGTAGTGATTTAGAAATTTGTTAAACTGTTTTATTGTATACTATATACTTTGTCCAATTTATTGTATAATGCTTATTCTTAGTTTTACTGTGGAGCTTTTCTCCCTGGGCCTCTACTGAAAAAGGGCTTCTGCTCAGTCAGACTATCCCGGGCAACAAATGTCAAATAAATAAATAAAAATAAAAACATAAATATACAATCAAAGTTTATTCACAATGTCTATATTGGCCCAGTATAGTTGCAGATAATCTCAGAGGCCATCCAAATGGTGGGTCCTCTGGCAAAGATAGTTTGTGTTTCTCTGATGTGGGTTATCATAATGGTGACAGACATGCACACCAGTCTAGTAGATCCCATTCCATCTGTACTGCTCCCTCACAATCCAGTTCCAGATGTTAATTATCTCAAAGTTCCTTAAGCATACTGTCATCTTCTGCTCATGTGCAGCATAGACATCAAACTTCTTGGTGGTCTTCTCGAGTCCAATTCAGCACCCAGATGTGCCAAAGTTTCCTCTTGGTCAACATTCCCACTACTGCAGTTGGACTGGTACAAAAAACACCTTCACAAAAAATGCTAACTGAGGTTCCATTCAGTTTGCAGGTAGCAATGGTATGAGCAGTAAATATATCAATATCACATTTTAAAGTTGCCATATATAAGATGGCATCAGACTGTTGGATGGCATTGTGCACATTACACATATTCCCATTTACTGTTACCTATGGGGTAGTTGTGTTAAGCACCTTCCAGTTACACCAAGCTATCAGTTTGCCGAATTTCAAGAACTTACATGGACTTGTACAAATAGGATTCAATAGTACTGGATGATAATGAACCTCATCAATTATGTATGGTGTAAATGGTACTTAAAACTTGTGTGCACATAGCTAAACTCACTTTAAGGTACAGCTGATGTGCATCTAGTTTCAAAGGTAAGCTGTCACCTGATGGTATTGTTGTTTTAGAACTGATTGCTACTATTACATACCTATGTTATTATTAATCTGTATAAATCAACTTATACATGTTGTCAGTTCTTTTTTGGTAAATTGTCTGCATTACAATCTGCCTGTGACATAAAGTAGGGGTGTAGAATTGAGCAATATGCATACAGATGGATAAATGAGCATCAGGGACTAGGACATTTTCCCCATATGCAGTTGTATAAATTAAAAGAAAACAGCCCTGGTGAGTAATGTATTAGAAATGAAATGAAAATCTATCCATAGTACCTTCTGATTAAACTGCAATGTCTGTAGTATGTTTACAGACAACAACAACGTCTGAGGATTTTCATAACTTGTGTGTTTACTGACGCATTTATGGATACTCTCTGATGTTCATTAATATAGTATTAGTAGTTGTTTGTACATTCAGTCTGATAGAAACAACATGAGAATGGCTTTGGCTGTTTACTATTTACTGTGTTGATACACAGCCATGAGTGATTAACAACTCATTTTAATATGAATATATTCTTCACTGCTTCTGTATAACTTCATGTGCATTGAATAACATATAATGACAGGAACATTTGTAATGATGTCTGTCACTAACTGTAGCTGTATATGACGAGCATCCAACATTCTTGGGGTACACAAGCTCATTATATTTGGAGGTGCATTTAACTGTGGAAACAGCACTGCTCTAGTCATGGGCTTGTGGCACAACGGTCTGGTTGTCCTTTACCTGTTGCATATCTACTGCCATGAGTTCAATGACCTATACAACTTTGCTAATGGATTGGTACACGTGATGATGTTTTTACATATACTCAGACATTGTTTTCATATCCATTCTGTTTTTTTCTGTGTATAATAATATATATATGTATGTATGTAGAATGAGGAGACAAAAGCCCCAAAATAAGGACAGTTTTTAAATATTGCTCATATAGGTGGGAATTTAATAAAGCCTACACAGAGTGATTTTCCATGAAGGCATAGTGGCACGGCCCCAACACGGGAAATCGGCAGCCATGCAATCCAGTAAATAGAGCAGAGGAGCGTGCATGAGTGTGCGGACATGGAAGTATCCATGGAATGCAAATCACCTCATAAGGAGGTGAAATTCATGCAAATGAGGTCAAATGAGGGTGCTGGAATGATCCAGCAAGCAGACATAGGTATGTAATAGTAGCAATCAGCCTGTTTGTCCAAAGTGTAAACAGAAAATGACCGTATACAAGGAATCAAAAATTGAACAGGGGCTATAAAAACACCTATAGAAGGTCAGGGACTGCTTATTAGGGACAGATAAGTGCCAAATGATGTCCTGTATGTCCAAACAATAATGCAAAATAATAAAACATTTTTTAATACCCATATCACGTTTGCATGCAGCACAGCTGTGGGCAAACATGCTGTTATGCAAAGAAAACCAAAAAATTAAAACTGTAAAATCCAAAAAGAACACATAACAGAAGTTAATAGTTTAAAAACCGCATCTGCACAGTTTTGTGAACCGGGCAGCACTGGTTAGCTAGGGTTAAATTATTCCTGGCTCCACTAAGTCTACTCTTCAGTTTTTTCACTTGAAACTAGTCTAATTCTCAACCTAAGCACTCAAAAAGCATCCTACAGTCCAGCACTTGCTCAGACCTAATAGCAAGCACTAATACACCCTGACATTTGACTGCCCAGCAGGGCAAGGCTCTTTATCCACCCCTCACCAACCAAGCGACTAAGCAGCTCATCCTACTATTCAGACATGACCAAAGGGCAACTTCAGGTGTACTCTCCAGTCCAGCTGGTGAATCTGGGTATTCTGAGGCGATGTTACAACTGCCTCATGTACACAGAAAGCCCTCTCCTCCTACCACAAAACACAAACATATGTGAGAGATGCAATTATACAGCCAGACTGGAGGCTAAGGTCTCTCCACCTAAGACTGTAACAGAAAGTCATGAGGAGAAGGTTAACACTTGCACCACACCTCCAGCCTCACATAGACCTACTAAACCAGCACTGGCAAAAAATACACATAAATGCACAAAATCATACTCGGAGGCTCTAAATAAAAACCTGCAAAAGCATCAGAGAGCTTCAAAGCAGACACCCACAAAACCTGCACCTCCTGTCACAAACCAGACAGCACATAAAACACAAAATCAATGTGCCGCACAATCACAGCTCTTAAGGTGAAATAACATACCTAACACACTAGTAATAGGCGACTCAATAGTCAGACACACTGACGCCCCACTCACTAGGTTGGACAAGGAGAATGTTACTGTTAGCTGCCTATCGGGAGCCAGAATCTGCCACATAACACAAACACTCAGGTCACTCCAGAACAAGTACAAATATGACTCTGTCATTGTTCATGTTGGTGTGAATGACCTGAAATATACATCCCTGGACTATATGAAAAGAGACATGGAAGAGCTCTCTGATCATGTAGCCCAGGCAGGTATGACCCTGACCCTGAGTAGCATCCTGCCCTCACCAAGAATGATACCTCAGTATAAAGAAAAAATTATCAATTTCAACAATTGGCTAAGCTTCTGGTGTCATTCAAAGGGGATCCAGTGTCTGTCAGCCTGGGATAACATGCTCGACAAGCTGCGTTGCTTCACAAGAGATGGCTTGCACCTGTCACCCCTTGGCTTTCGAATACTGCCCAAGGCTCTTGCTGCCCCCATAGTGCCATTTTTAGGCAAAGCTCAAAATTCAAACCCACCACCGTAAACAGCACAAGTAAAAAAATGAGGGTTAAGCTACTCAACACCAGGAGTTTAAATCTCAAAATGCATGCACTCAAAGCACTCCTAAGTATGGAGAATGTTGACATCTGTGCATTAACTGAAACCTGGTTCAAGGCTCCAGAGAGCACTCCAGCACTACTGGGCTACAACTCATACCACACATTTTAGCCACAGAACACGGACCGAAACACAAAAGGAGGGGATGTATCCCTATTCATCAAGGATACTCACACCTCCAGGTTAGTGGCACAGCATGATACCTCTGAGATCATCCATGTGCAACTAACATCGGGCACATCTGCAATGCAAATTGTGGCCTGCTACAGATCACCCTCCATGACCCAGTACCACCACTCCGCCTTTCTGGAGACACTTGAAAACATGAAGGTCCTACCGAACACCCTGATATTGGGCGATTTCAATTACCCTACCATTAACTGGGAAAACTACTTGAGTACAAACTCCCAGGCTCAGCACGTACTGGAATTTATCAACCCAAATGCCCTGGATCAGCTAGTAAACTCCCCTACCAGAGGCCACAACATATTGGACCTGGTCATCACCAGCATCGGCGACAGGTGTTCTGTACCAGAGGTCAACCTGTCACTGGTTAGATCAGACCATAAACTAATCACCCTGGATGTCCACACCCCACCACCACTCCCAACCAAAGAAACCACAGTGAAAAACTTTTCTAAAGCAAACTTCAACTTACTTAAGGCAGAGGTGGTAAGTTTCACAGCCCCCCACGCTAAAGGATAACACTGCCCAAGGTGCAGAATCCTTTACAATTGCACTCTATGAGCACCTACAAGGATGCATGAATCATGCCATTCCTAGCAAGACCAAGACTCGCTCCCCTAAGAGAGGGAAGCCAGTCTGGTGGACCCCTGCCATAAACAGGTTATACAACAGAAGGAGGAAACTAGTTCAGAAAAAATGCAAATCCCAAGAAGGAAAGACAACCCTGATCAGTATCAGTAAGAAACTAAGGTCTCTCATAAAATCATCCAAGGTTAACTTTAAAAGAAAAATAGCCAAGGATCTGAAAGATAACCACAAAGCCTTCTTTAGCTATGTCAAGAATCTTTCTTTAGCTATGTCAAGAATCTAAGTGGCAACTCACAGATATGCTCTGAGCTAGTGCAAAATAGCACAAAATATACTGAACCTACTGATATTGCCAACATCCTGGCAGATAGATTCAGTGCAAACTTCACCTCCCTTTCACCTTCAAAAAGGCCCATAATACCAGGAAAGTGTAGTGTCCTGGAAATCACAGAAGCACAGGTGAAAACAGCCCTTTCAAAAGCCAAAAACACAGCATCAATTGGACCAGGTGGTGTCCCAGGCTGTGTCTTGCATGAACTACAGAATTAACTAACCCCCACCTAAACACGCTGTTCAACCTCAGCCTCTCCACAGGCTATGTGCCCATAGAATGGTGCACAGCAATGGTTATTCCGCTCCACAAAGGAGGGGCTACAACTGACCCTGGTAACTATCACCCCATAAGCCTGACTAGCCTGGTCTGCAAGACTATGGAGCGCATCATCATGGAACTCATTAACAAAGACATTGGGAACCTCCAAACACTTAACCCGACCCAGTTCGGCTTTGTTAAGGGCAGATCATGCCTACTAAACCTGGCTGATGTCTTCGAGACAGTCACTAAGGCCATAGACGAAGGAAAGGTGGTTCACACAGCCTACCTTGATCTCACCAAGGCGTTCAACACCATTCCTCACTCGGGTATTATAGAAAAACTCACCAGCCTGAACATAAACCCCTACGTCACAAGATGAGTTGCTAACTGGCTTACAGACAGAACTCATATGGTAAGAATAGGGGGCTCCAGGTCCGACTCTAAACCAGCCACAAATGGTGTCCCGCAAAGCTCGGTTTTGGGACCCCTACTGTTCGGCATATATTTCTCAGAAGTACAGGCAAGCACAGGAGGACTATGGCTAACCAAGTTCACCAATGACTGCAAACTGGGAGCCATAATTGACTCTCCGGCTGACACGGACATCCTTCAAAAAGGCCTTACTGAGACAGACACCTAGTGTGAAAGTCATGGCCTCAAGCTAAATGCCAGAAAATGCATAGTCATCTCATTTGGGAAAAACAAAACACCCACGAATTACCACATGGGTGGCAGCCCCCTTAATACAGAAGAGGTAATAAGAGATCTGGGGACCCAGGTAGGTAGTAATCTCACCTTTGACAATCATATTGCCAAAGTAGTTAGGAAATCCTTCTATGTGGCCCACCTAATTACTAAGTGGTTCGCATCTAGAAATAAAGAGGTTATAGTGCCCCTCTACTCATCACTCATCAGAACCATCATAGAGTACAATGTCCCATTTGGGATGTACCTCACTAGAAATTTCCAACAGCTGGAAAGACCACAAACGCACCTCACCAAGAGGATTACTGGCCTCAAACATATGTCCTATGCAGCCCAACTGAAAAAAACTCCAGTTGTACTCAGCGGCATATCGCTTACTCAGAGGTGATCTCTGCCTGACTTACAAAGCCATGTCCAACTCAGAATTGATGGACATGCTCCACCTAAAGAAATCCAAGTCACTGTGAGCCACGGGCTCTAGTGAGCTAAACCTCACCACAACAATAAATACAACATGCTGGAGGGATAGATTTCTGTCACAGAGACTCCCCATGCTTTGAAACAAAATTCCTAACTACATTAGGCAGAGCCCCTCACTAACACTCTTCAAGAGAAGCCTTGACAAGTGGATGGGTAACAGAAAATACACCCCTGGGATCACTTCATTGGCTCTGCTTGACAGAGAATCAGTTAATTAATCAATGGGGTGGCGAAAGCCAACACATTCTGGATAGGCTTAAAAATGCCCTTAGGCAGATAGCCTAGTACCTACCTATGAACCTATGAACCTATGTGAGAATAATGCATTATAGGCCAAACAGTATGCATCATGGTAGGTTTCAGTGGTTGCTAAGTTGGCAGTTCCTAGCATAGTGAAATATCCAGGTTGTGTGCATGGATCAATATACAAATGGTCTGGGGTTACTGAATAGCAAAAATGGGCTATTGTGTCCACAAATAAAAATGGTGTAGCCCCTGAAACATCTTTGTGTCTACAGAAGAGGTAGCCGACATCAAAAGGGAATGTGTCACAATATTTTTAAGCAGATTGGAGCTCAGCAGCACCTGTTTGTGCCGTGTGCCTCTCAGCTAAGCGGGGGGGGAGGGGTGTCCACTGCTGCTAAGCTTTGTTTAGCTGTTAGGTGCATGTTTTAGCTGGTTTAAGCTATGCTGAGCATACCCATACATGGGGCTGTCTCCAGACTGCTAAGCAGTGTTTATACAAGCAGCACAGATTTGCGCACTGCACCTCAGTGCTTAGCAGGGAAGGTATTTAAAGAAAAGGTAATACCCTGGGAAAGCCCATCATGGGTAAATAACTGCTGTTAGGCACTGTTCCACAGACAATGGGATATTCAAACCCCTCAGTGATATACCTGACAGGTGGAATACATCATAGTTAGCCAAGCACACAGGCTGCATCTGCAGCACACCACTATAAAGTATGCATACACCCTGC
Organism: Protopterus annectens; assembly: GCF_019279795.1. Classification (NCBI taxonomy): domain Eukaryota; kingdom Metazoa; phylum Chordata; order Ceratodontiformes; family Protopteridae; genus Protopterus; species Protopterus annectens. Next base: position 1,537,840,791 of record NC_056732.1, read on the forward strand.
AATCTGATTTTTCTTACATATTCTCCACCATCGGAATTTTAACAGACAGAATGCTAGGGGCTGCTGCTCTGCTACATCTGTTTGTGCTAGAGGCCTGAGGGTAGTGCTGATGCTGCTGCTGTCAATAGGCCCAGACTGAGAAAGAGAAGAGTGTTTAGGCCTAGGGTAACCTTCCAGGGGCTACATGAGCTGGAGATAGTAGAGCACTACAGGGTGGACAGGGACATATGACAACAACTCACTGAGCTTTGCCACCCTCAACTCAGACCCAGAGCCAACAGAGGGGAACCCATCCCAGTGGAAACAAATATATGTGTAGCCCTTAGAATATTAGTTACAGGTACTTTTCAAAGACCAACTGGGGACATAATGGAGGTCTCACAGGCATCTGCATTCAGGGTGCTCCACCAATTCCTGGATGCCATGCAAACACATGCCAGTGAACACATTTATTTACCCTGCACCCCTGAGGAGAGGGCCAGCAGTATGCATCTCTTCCACTGTGTAGCACACTACCCTGAGGTGTTGGGTGCCATAGTCTGCACTCATGTACACATCAAAGCATCACCCAGTGAGGAGGGTAGAGTCTATGTCAACCACAAGGGGTATCACTCCATCAACTGCCAGGTCATGTGCAATACCCAGGGCATTATCATGAGTGCATGTGCTGGCAGCCCTGGCAGTTGTCACGACACCCATATCTGGCATGCATCACAGCTGTACCAGACATTTGTTAGGGGGGACAGCCCGTATGGTCATCTATTGGGGGATGCTGGCTATGCACTGGAACAGTGGATGATGACACCCTTCAGAAATGCAGACACACCTACTGTAGAATGCCATAATGAGACACATGCTAAAACTAGGAACAGCATAGAACATGTGTTTGGGCTGCTCAAGTCATGTTTCTAGTGCCTTGATATATCAGGTGGAGCCCTGCAGTACTCTCCAGCAACATCTGCACAGATCTTCAAAGTATGTGCCATGCTACATAATATGATCCTGTGGAAATAGCTGTTACAGGACCATCACAGGGAAGGGACACACAGCCCCTCACTAGTGCCTAGGTTCCCACAACCACAGGCACAGGGAAACTTGGAGGAGGAATCCCTAAGCATGTCCCTGTAAGCAGACGTGGGCGTGCCCAGTATCCCCTGACCTTGGCAAAGAGGCAACGCATAACACATGCACTGACAACCTAGGGTCCTAGGCACCTTACTCTGACTTGCATACATAGTAAAACGGATGTCAGCCACACCACACAACCTTTACCTTACCATGTATTGGCTGTGTACTGTGTGCATCAGACACAGTAAGCCCTGAAACACAGGTCTCTCAACTGCTACATCCACAAGGTAAGTCAGTCTCATTTATTACAAATGTATGGAGTACTAGACTATGGTAGCATATGTATGGACCTGTTGAATGCATGTAAGGGAATAGAGTGGGTTGCTGGGCTACTTGCAGAAAACTAACAGGTACTTGGGACAACAGGTACTCTGTATAATACTGGTGCCCCATAATATGCATTAGGTCACAGGGCTTGAAAACCCACTGCAGTATGCAAGGGGAATGCCAAACAGTGAGGTCATAGGACAGATGCAACACTGTCAATGCCAGGGTCCACTACCCTCAATACACCAGTGTTCCCATACAACTGTAGTAACAGTATGTTTGCAAGGATATATCTGCAGACCACACAATCCCAGGGCTGTCACAAAGAGGCTGCCCAAATGTCCTATATTACACAAAATGCAGGGGTCAGAGCAGGGCTCACACAGTGTATGTCTGTCTGTCTGCTGTTGATAATGTGTGGAATTAAACCTCACCTTCTGGTGGCTCACTGGGCTAAGTACATTAGCATGGTTAATGGTGTTGATGGTTCGAAGCTGGCTGCACCTACAACTTTTGCATGTGAGGTACTGGTATGGTAGGAGTCCTACAGACTATCAATATGCCTCCATCTGCTCATGCCAGAAAGCTGGACAAAGGCAGAGACAATGAGTGTCAGAGGGCCAAACAAACAGATATTATACATGCCCTGAGTAACCTAGTAAATGGCTAGTATAACAGCAGGTTGCAACAGGTCAGATTAGTACCAGGATGTAAAGGCCATCACTTAACCACCTCAGTACTTTTCTGTGAGCTCCATGTATTAATATATTACTAGGAAACCACAACTGTAAGAGGAACAGAGCAGACATATGGAGTGGAATGCTGGACATCCTGCAGAAACATGTACAGTAAGAGGTATGTAGACTGTCACCCTGTGTTTGCTGTTACAGCATATACAACAGTCACATCATACCCACAACCACTTACAGCAGGAAATCTGCACAAAGCCATGAACTGTGGTGGAAAAAAGGCCCAAATACAAGGGGAAGGATTAACTACAGGCCAGAAAAATGTATAAAGTGCAGAGAATAATAAGCCATGTAGTAGCATGGGTTTGATGATTTGTATGGAGTCAGTAACTCAAATGTCTGTCAGCATGTCCTAATGTCAACTTATAACAATTTACCAATAATGTACCAGAAGTCCACAATGCTGTATGATGTGACTGGGGTACATGTTGTAACAGCAGGCACAGGGTGACAGTCTACATACCTCTTACTGACAGTCATACCCTGCTGATGTCATATTTCTACTTTGCTCCCATGCCATCATGAGCTGCTGTATTGCCAACAAGTCTCCACAGTGCAGTCATTCAGACTCCTGCAATAGAAACATACAAAGTTCTGAGAGACATCTGTCTGTCTGCAACATCTCCTCCAATCTAACATCATACAACAAAGGAACAAACATGTTAATGTGTCCTCATGACACATGCCAGCAGACAGCACCTGCCATGGCATAATAGAACCACAGTAAACAATGTCATGTAATGTACTATAGTCACCCTGTGCATCAGACAAGTATCTGCATGTGCCTGCATCAATGGTATGGATGGCAGGCATGTGGCATAGGTATCATCACAAGCACAGGGTATGGTGTGGGGGTGCTAGAGGCCTAGGCTGTGCCAAACAGTTGAAATCATGTGTGGGGGTCAGGAAGGGATGGTGGTCAGCTGGGCCACGGGGAAATGCCGTGTGTGTCTGTTGGTGACCTGCATATGACACTGATGTATGAGCGTATGTGTGTACACAGTCAAGCCATGTCATAGCCCTTCATGTGAATATGTTGGACAGCAGTGGACCACACATGGTAGACTGGACAGTCCACCATCTCCAGCCATGAACACAGGAACTGGTTCTGTCAGGAGTGGTACTGGCACCACCATGCCGAGGGTCAGATGTGGTACTAGTCGCTGATGGTGACTGGTGTCTGCTGGAACCATGTCCCTCATGGGACCACCCAGGACCATGTTCCCATGGCCTGTCACATTGTGGTGTGGACAGCACCCTCCCTTCTGTAGTGCTGGAGCTGCTGTCACCACGGGAGCATGAGTGTGCATGGCCATGTGGACTCTCAGCAGATGTTGCTGACCTACGTCCATGTGTTTGATGCCCTACTCCCACCAAATGTAGTAGCACAATGTGCAGTCAAGGACTGACAATGTCTCTCCCCACCATCTGTCCACTACATCAGTGAAGTGTTGCATGGTGTCACCAATGATGTGGATTCAGTCATGGATGTCAGTGATGCATCCATGATCCTGAGCATCCATCTGGTGTTGCATTCAGAATGTGCCTGTGCCTCCATGATGGACCAAAACACATGTTAAGTGACTCGTGATGTGACACCTGTGACAGGTGGTGGATGGACAGCAGTCCTCCTTCAAGCACCGCTGGCAATCTGCCTGTGTGTGACCTCACCAGCTCCCTGGCTATGGCTAGTGTCTACAGTCACTGATGCCATAGACATCACACTCTCCTGTTTGATGCCATCAAATTCTGACTGTCCAATATCTGTGGCCGTAGGAGACTGGGCATGTGTGGGCATACTGACTGTGTGTGGGGACATTTGGGAAGGAAGTGGGATGTCAACCTATGGGAATGATTCAACCTCCAACAATCCCACCTGTGCCTCACTATGGCCACCATCATCATCAGAGTCCGATGAGACACTGACATCAGCTTGTGAGGAGGACACACTCCACCCCCCATGGTCACCTGTAAGGAGGAAGACAACATACCTACATTAATACCTGCACTATTGTGTCTGCTGATGCACACACACATACAGGTGAAGTGCTACAACTGTATTATACATATCATATCTTATTTCTGATCCCATGCACAATGCACAAGCAGACTACGACATACACAGACAAGTCAGGCCCTTAATAACATGCACTGCAGCTACATCAGGTTAATGTTGACAGTACTATATACCTGTGAGATAAGCAAAATGTCTGTGCATGTGATGGACCTACACCTAAAATACAGTGCAACCATCTTCACCATACTATTGTCCCCTGTATAGCAGACTGCATGGACCTGAACAAAAATTAGTGCAAATATGTTACAGCTCCTGCAAATACACTACTGTGATTACTGATTCAATGCATTGCAGAGAACCCCTCCAAAACTGAACATACAAGTATTGTACTCTGGCTGAGCATGGCAGTTGTGTCTATGATAAACTGACAGCCCTTAAGATTCTTAGGGTATATGTGAGCCATACCTAAACAGTTTCAAATTCACTGGCTACAGGATGTTGGATTCCGGCCACACCAGATGTACCTATGGAAATGTGAGGGAGAGGTAATGTCAGCAAACAAAAATGTGGCATTGTTACAGGATAATATGTGCATATATCAACATGTAAATTAGAAACTCTGATACTGCCCACATTGCTGACATTCTGAGTATGTGTGTACAAGTGTGGTATACAAACAAACCCCCTCCCCACATGCAGATTGACCTGACATCCATGTACTGGTATGCAGAGGTTGCCACAATGACTGCTATAGTATTACAATAATGAACACAGGAGGCTTACCTGGATGCTTCTCTGCTGTGGAAGCTGTGCCATCCACCTCCACGACGTATGGATTGATGGATGCTTGGGAGCTGGTGGTTGATCCCACGATTGTGAGGAACACCTCTGTGGCTGAGAGTGGTTGTTCTTGTAGGCCCTCCACCAGTGGCAACACAGTCCCTGGCCACAGTAGTGGCCCTTTGCCATGCAGCAGATATCATATCGGTCGCCCCATGCCAGACTTTCTCATAGCTTCTTTCCTGTAGCCCTACTTGGTTTACTGATGCAATGAGGTCAGCCCACAGTGCAGCATGTTGGTCCTGATTCTGGTGACTCCTGGTAAGCAGGATGTTGTGATACAGTCTGTGGCCATCCAAGATCATGTCATTTTGGCAGCAGAAAAAGGTGGGTGTGTCCATCTGTACACAGTTTCTGAAAGACAAGAAGAGGGGAACATGCCACAGGACCATGTACATTGCTCTCCACTATGTACACACCCTGCACATCCAAATTGGCCAGCACTATCCTCAGTAACTACCACATAATACCCCACCATCTATCATACACAGTATGTATGTGGCTATCAGCAACATAGTGGCAATACAGCTTGTGTTTTCCTGCTCATCTTGCTTTTTCCTGTTACTTGCTGCTTGCTCTCTAAAGTGTCCAACTGCATCTTTTCTGTTGCATTTATTACTGCTTGTTTATAGCCTGTCTAAATTGTACATGTTATTGTAAGCCTTTTACTTTTGGTTTAAGCACTTGGACTTTAGACCCACCCCTTAGGTCTCCCTGTCCTTTTTCCCTCAGATTCTGACAAATATGGATGTTCAATGTCCTACAGTTTCTCCTGACAGTCTGGTTGATATGGACATCCTGACACAATGTAGCTACTGCCTCATGTACACTGACAACCATCTATTACCACCAAAATAATTTGTGAGAGATGCAATTACATTAGGAATGTAGAGTCCATGCTCTCTCCCTCCCAAGCCAGTATGTCTGGCACTGAAAAGATTGTCAACAAAATATCTACACCTCAAACACCACCCACACCTACACAACACACACCCACATATGCGGAGGTCCTCAACATAAACATACCCAAACAAAGGAGACAGCAAGGCAAAAACACATGTGATCTCCAAAGCCCTCCACACCACATACCACACATAGTCCACACACCTTTGTCTTACAGTTATAGGAAACTCCATTGTGAGACACACAGATGTGCCTCTCACCAGGCTGGATAAGGAGAAAGTCATGGTTAGTTGTCTGTCAGGTGCCAGAATCTGCCATATCACATATGCACTGAAGTCTCTCAACAACAGGTACTGTTATGACTTTGTCATAGCCCATGTTGGCGTGAATGACTTCAGATGGATCTCCCTGGACTATTGGATCCAGGAATTGATGGGCATGCTCCACCTCAAAAAATCCAAATCCATTAGAATCACGAGAGCCAAAGATTTAAACCTCAGTACAAATATGAATAGAACATGCTGGAGGGACAGATTCATAACTCAGAGGCTTCCCATACTCTGGAACAGAATCCCAGTTCATGTTAGGCAGAGCCCCTCACTGACTCTCTTCAAGAGAAATCTTGACGAGTGGATGGGAGATCGTAGGTTTACCCCGGGGGTCACCCCTGTGTCGCTACTTGACAGAGGCACAGTAAACTAATTTTAATAAGTAAAGGAGTCTTCAATGTGTCACTACATTTATTATTATTTTAGTAAACAAGAGTGAGGTATACCTTAGTAGTAGGGGAATGGCTATAAAAAGTAAAGGACATTATAATTGTGATACACAAGGTGTGGTATATATCGCTTTATGTGGAAAGTGCAGTTCTTTTTACATAGGAAAGACAGAGAGAATCCTGAGAAGGAGAATCTATGAACATACATATGAAATTTCAAGTCAAAAGGAAACAAATGCTCTATATAAACACACTAGGGAATGTATAGGCTCAAAGTTTGCTTTCCTTATAATAGAACAAGTGAAAAGAGAAACAAGGGGTGGATTATGGGAAGAATGGCTCGAATATAAGGAGTTATGGTGGCAAATTAAGTTGGAAGCCACAAAAACCCCAGGTTTGAATGAGCACATTTCATTAACCCCCTTATTAAAATTAAAAGCTGCAAAAGTTTAAATTTTAAATTGAACAGTAGGTGGCGATATTTTTACATCCCTAATGCACATTTATAAACACGAATGGTGTATAAAACAAAAATAATAATAAATGATTAACTCTCCGTTCATTCATGTATTTATATATTTTTAAACATATTGGGGAGATAGTGACAATGAATTTTATTAATGTTTGTATGTGGAAGGATCTTAACAATATGTACATGGTAAATGAACTTGTTAGTTTTTTTTTTTTTCCTCTTCACTTTTTTTTTTTTTATAACACAGTCTTATTAGTCTACAGAAACAGAAGGAAGAATAAACATGTTACAATAATTAGTGTAATAGTTTTACATAAAAAGTGCAGGTATATCAAAAAATAACCTATATACATATATACATATGTGCCAAATACAAAAAGGAAAAGAGAAATAACGCCATTAAAATATTTGTAAACTCATGTCAAACCTTCATGTGATATGCTACAATGCCCTTAAGTTTATTCCTAAAATCCTATATAAGGGAAATGATTTAGGTGTCACATTTTTTTTTTTTTAAAACAAGTTTATTGTTTTAACATATAAGAGAAATATCATAACAATTTTATACAAATAATTAAAAATAGGTATTATTATAATATTCAACAAAACAACTAAAGTATTTACAAAGACATCCACTACAATCAGATCAATTAATTAAACTAAAATACTGTGCTATTGAAATTAGAATTTTTTTAACAAATTTTGTAAATTATCCCATACAATAAAATGTGATGTTTTTCTAGTTGTTCTCATTCTAATTGTGCTTATTTCCATATGACACATTATATTCATAACATTTTTAAATTCATTGAACGAAGGAGGTGTATCTGAAATCCAATTTCTAGTTATTATTTTCCTAGCCACTGCTAGGATAGACCATAACAAGGGAAGCTTAATCTTTTTAACACATTGAGGTACAGGTGTGTTGAATATCCTTAATTTAATTTTGATGTGTGTATTCAATATTAATGAGCTGTGGTAAGCCTGATTCGTTGATACAAAATGCACTTTACTGATATAGGTGGAATTATTTTTTAAAAATATATTTAAATGTTTTTAATTAAATTAACATGTTGTATCTGATGAAGTCCAATTGTAGTAGTGGACGAAAACACAGAGTAAACTAAGAGCGTTAATGTATGTGGAGTTTGTGTACGTTGTAGTGAATTATTAAACACTAATTGTGGAATCTAACAGCTGGTGCACTTCGTTTCACCTTCCAAAGTTTCATGTCTCCCTTATAGTGCCTTTTTGTAGGAAAACTGATGAGGTTAAAGCTACCAACATAAAAATGTCAACAAAACACAACTTAAAACGTCATGCTGCTAAATGCTAGAAGTCTAAACATGAAACTGCATTCACTGCAAGCATTCTTAACCCTGAAAAATGCTGACATCTATGCATTCACAGAAAGCAGGTTTGCAGCTGTAGAGAGCACCCCAGCCTTATCTGGTTACCCATAATATCATACATTCAGACCCCAAAATGTGGGCAGTAAAGCCAAAGGAGGTGGAGTTTCAATATATATCAAAGACATACACACCTCCAGGATGGTCAAAGAGTATGACACACAGGAGGCACTCCAGGTGCAGTTAACCATTGACAAGACCCCTATTCAAATCACAGCTAGTGACCGGCACCCAAATCTGATTCAAGATGCCCATTCCATCTATATGGACCTGTTCAGCTCTATCAGAATTCAACCCTTTACCCTGATCCTGGGTGGCTTTAACTACCCAAACATAGATTGGAAGAACTACTCATGCCAGAACACAAATGCTCAGAGATTCATTGATGTTGTCAATGCAAACACCTGTGAACAGCTAGATGATACCCCCACAAGAGCTGAAAATATCTTAGACATGGTATTAAACAACATGAGTAACCACTGCAGCATCCCTACAGTATCATCATCCCTGGTAAGATCCGACCATAAAGAGGTCACTTTCGAAGTCACTATCTTCCACAATACCCAGACATAAAAATTTCTCCAAAGTTGATTACAGCCACCTTAGGGATGGTATAAACAGCTTCACAGCCCCATCCTCCTCTGTAAGACCTGGCACCAATATCCAAAATTACACCAAAGCACTATACAGGCATGTATATAGATGCATGGAATCAGGAATACCCAACAGGACTACATCATCCTCTGCAAGGATAAGTAAACCTGTCTGCTGGACATCTGCAATAAATAAACTCTATAACAAGAGGAAAAAATCGCTGTCCAAGACCAAGAAGAAGTAGATGCCCATTTGGAAGCAATGTCTCCTTAGCCTGAACAAGCAAATAAGATCACTACTGAAATCCTGCAAAGCAAACTTCAAGTCCAAAATGGCATCTACTACAGACAATCATAAGTCCTTCTTCACATATGTCCAACCTCAAAGGAAGCACCCAGATCTGTTCAGAAGTGGCGATGAAGGACACCCCATATACAAATGTCATAGATATAGAAAACTTGCTGGCTGACAAATTCAGTGAACACTTCATCCCTCTGTTCCCCCATCAGTAGATCAAGACATCCCCAGTACCTGCCTCCTTCCTTTACATGTAGGGAACAGGTCATCACTGCTCTTTCAAAGGCAAAACATACAGCCTCCATGAGACCCGATAACATCCCAGACTGCATCCTACACGAACTCAGGTAGGAGCTTGCAGCACCATTAGGCACCTTATTCAAACAAAGGCTGAGTACAGGCTTTGTCCCAGCTGAGTGGAGGACAGTCACTGTCATCCCTTTGCACAAAGGTGGAGCGTCCACTGAAATGGGAAATTATAGACCCATCAGCCTAACTAGTTTGATCTGCAAGGCCATGGAATGCATTATCATGGACCTCATTAACAAGAACATTGGCAACCTCCAAACACTCAAACTGACACAGTTTGGCTTTGTCAAGGGGAGATCATGTATGTTAAATTTGGTTGAGTTTTTTGAGACAGCCACCAAAGCCATGGATGAGGGGAGGACAGTGCACACTGCCTACCTTGACCTGGCCAAAATCCCTCAGCACTATTCCCCACTCAATCATAATAGATAAACTCCCTGAAATAGGCAGCAATCCATATATTACCAGATGGGTAGCAAACTGGTGTACTGATAGAACCCACCTAGTCAAAATAAGGGAAGCCACCTCAAGCAGTAGACCCATAACAAGCGATGTACCCCAGGGTTCTGTCTTGAGGCCTCTGTTATTTGGGATATACTTTTCTGAGGTGCAGAGAGCAAAACCAGTGGGCTATGGCTGACCAAGTTTGAAGATGACTGCATGCTGAGTGATGTCACCAAGTCCCCTAGTGATGTGGACATCCTCCAAGAGGGTCTCACTCAGACAAATGACTGGTGCCAGAAACATGGCCTCAAGCTGAATACCACAAAATGCATCATCATCATCTCCCTTTGGGGAAAATGATTATCACATTAATAACAACATCCTAAGCATGCAATCAGTCATGAGGGATTTGGGCACACAGGTTGATAGCAACCAGACTTTTAACCACCATGTTGCTTCCATTGTATGGAAACACTTCTACATGGACCACCTCATCAGTAAGGGTATCTCATCCAGGGACAAGGAGGTCATAACATCCCTGTATTGAGTACAATGCCACTTTTGGCATGTACCTTGCAAAGTACATGCAGCAGCTGGAGAGACCAAAGTGTCCTCACCAGGAGGATCCAGGGCTTCAAACATCTACCAAACAGAGATAGGCTAAAAGCCCTATCCCTCTACTCAGTTTCATACAGACTCTTAATGGTGACCTCTGTCTAGCATACAAGGTGATCATGAACCCCACCTTGATGGGACAGCTGCATATCCACTAGTCAAGGTCCACTCGAGTAATCCACTTGTGCACCCTCAACCTAGTCTGTAACATCAACAGGACTTGTTGGTGGGACAGATTCATGTCCCAGAGACTCCCCCATCTGTGGAATAGACTCCCTCTCCACATCAACAGAGTACCTCTTTACCCCTTTTCAAGTGCAACCTGGATAACTGGATAGGAAACAGGAAATACACCCTTGGGATTCTACCAGTGTCCCTGTTGGACTGGGGCATTGGGTGCTGACATGTATAAACATGGGCTTAACTCTTGCCTAGGCTTATAAGGGCCTCAGGGCCAGTAGGCTAGTAACCTCCTATGATCCTATGATCCTATGAATACCAGTTATGGTCCTGTGTGCTGTGACGGAGTGTGTTGTTATGTCTTTACTCCCATGAATGCCATCTACTGTAGTATGTCCCCTATGGACGATGTCCCAGTAAGTTGTCACACAGCCATTGTCCGACAAATAGGTGAGTGTTACTACAAGTATATGGAGACAGTTTAGCAACATCTGTGTGATGCAATAACAGACAGCACTGTAAATGTGCTGTAGAGTATCTTCCCTGTAGGTGACCAACTTCTGAAGTACACAGATGTTTGCGGAATATGTACATGTGCCTGATATATGTGGACCCTCTGCCAGAAAAATGTGGATGCCTGGCAAACAGTTGGACAATATGTAATGGTTGTTCTCAGACTGTGGGGAGTCTGGCTATCACATGCCAGAACTCTCAGAAAACAGTTATGGTGCAGTAATATCTGTTACTTTATTCATTCCCTTCCTTTGTAAGCTCAATATGTATACTCCGAAACTGAGGTCGGGCCTGTGTCCCCCCACTACTACTGGCTATGACCTGAAGTCCTGCTATAGGGTGTTACCAGGTATGCTAGCCATAGATCTCAAGTGATGAGATACAGATGTCGAATACACAGTGACCTAGCCAGAGTACATCAGGGACAGTCACGGACACCTGTACAATGTTAGAACTATTGCTGTGTGACATTCACAGACTGAGAGGAGCTAAATGACAGTGCATCATGTGATATATCAGCTGTGTCCACCATTACTTACTGTCACTGTTGTGTAACACACAATCCAGTACATTTGTACAGGAGCCAACTGTTGTAGGAGGGACTCAGAGGGCCAGAGCTTTGATCTACGTCACAGCAGGCAGAGTTGACAGGGAAGCCTGTAGCTGCTGGACAGCTGACTATCAGCAACATGTCATTCCAAAATATGTACTACAGGCCTACTGTTGTAATCCCTATTCCCAATAACTGCATCCTCCCATCTGCATCCCATTACATGGGAATTTCTATTACATACCTTGCAGGGTGCTGTACTCCTTTTAGTGCAGAAATCCTGAAGAATAATGCTTGTGATATTGCAGTCTGTCTTTGTAAAGAAAGCCACAGACCTGATTATCATAGGCAGCTGCTTGCCTTTTGTAGGTAATACTCATGAAAGGTGATTGCCTGTGCACCAATCTGTGACTCAGACTTGCTAATTGCATCCAGAACAGCTGGGTTGCACTTTCATTAGCCAATGGCATGGCACAACAATGCTGTACTTAAGGCCTTCATGTAGGCCTTGGCCCCTTTCCTAGTCTATGAGATGGACATTATGGAGGTGTGAAGACTACAGCATCGCAGAGGGTAGGTAGAAATACTGTCCACTGTTGGGATTTATGTGGTACGTCTACAGTTTTGAATGCTATGTTTGGCCATTGTGAACAGACTTTCTGATTATGTGGCAGTGTTAAACAATGTGGGTTGAAGTCAGTAAGGGAGAAGACAGATGTGAGTGTCATACTTTATACAATTCAGAATATGCATACTGCTGCAGTAGCTACTGGGCTATCAGTTATGTATGCAGGAGAAGACTGTGATACATGTCCTTGTTGCTTGACCTTTGCCCCCTACCCCATTATGTATTAGTGTTGTGTGGATCCCTTGCTCTAGGTGGTTGTAATGTATGGTAGGTCTATAGCAGGTAGCTGAACATACTGCTGCATATGTTGCAGGCTGCAGCTGCTGTGCTTTGCCCAGGAGTCATAATGGGGAGTGTGAACACATTGGAGGACAGCAAGCTGTATGTGTTAGTGAGGGAACAGTGTCAGCTCTGTTGTTACAACATAGCCAGGGTGAGGGTACCCATAACAGTCCAGGTGAGGCATGTGCTTAAGGTACATATGTTCTGTAACAGTGCCAGTCGGAGAGTGGTAGGTGACATATAGGTAGCTTATATATATTTCTGCAGTGTGTCCCTACCTACAGGCCTCTGATGTGGTAAGATGGGTAGCAGTGAATGCAGTAGCAGCAACCTGTTTAAGTTAAAATTGCAGGACTCAGTCATTATCTGTTGTATTCACAAGCATGTAATTGAAGTGCAATACACTGAATTTGAACCCAGGACTGTGGGTGGCAAAATGTACAGCATGCTAGGTACTCAACAGACTGAGGTACTGAGTCAATACTGCAGCAGCTGCATTTGCAAAATATATGAACATGCATAAAGTCTGTTATACAGGATGAGAATTGGCATGTGTGTTTGGATAGGTATGACATATAACACTGAAATGTCTGTCATGATTTTTAACCTCAATCTGTACTGACTTGCCAGTAGTTCAACAGACAGAATAGGTTTTGTGAGACCTGTGCCAACAGTAGGTGGCACAGTTGTGGACATTTTGCAACAGTTTGTGTCTAGGCCTCACATACACCCATTATTGTTTATTTGGCTGTGTACTGGTTTGGTGTCTGCATCACAGTCCAAGTATACTGTCAATTTTCCCATTATCTGTACAAACAGTGTGTCATTGGTAATCATGATATGTTTATGGAAACACTTGTTTTATTTCAGAGCTGAGCAGCCTAATGGGCTAATGCACTGTACTGTAGTTGTCAAGGTCACAGGTTCAAGACTTAGTCTTGATAATTATTTTGAAGATGTGCCTAACAGTGTCATGAAAACTGTAAGTGTAACACTGAAATGTCTGTCATGATTTTGTAACCTCAATCTGTACTGACTTGCCAGTAGTTCAACAGACAGAATATGTTTTGTGACAACTTTGCCAACAGTAGGTGGCACAGCTGTGGACATTCTGCAACAGTTTGCGCAGTTGTCAGCTATACCTAATATCCTAGGTCTCACATCCATCCATCATTATTTATTTGGCTGTGTACTGGTTTGGTGTCTACATCACAGTCCAAGTACACTGTCAGATCTCCCATTATTTGTACAAGTAGTGTGTCATTGGTAATCATGATATGTTTATGGAAGCACCTGTCTTATTTCATATCTGAGTGACCTAGTGGGCTAATGCACTGTGCTATAGTTGACAAGGTCCCAGGTTCAAGACTTAGCAGCGGTAATTATTTTGTAGATGTGCCTAAGAGTGTCAGAAACACAGAAGGTGATTAGTTTTAGCTGGGATTGCACAGCCCGCTGCTTAAACCCATACTAATTCCAAAAAAAGAAAAGAAAAAAGGGGAGATTGGAAAGTGGTGAAATGGGGGCAAGCAGGTGGAAAAACACTGTGAAAGGCAGGTAGAAATGTGCAGGACAGGTGTAGGAAAGAACCATAGCTCTCCATTTCTTGTACATCAACAGCATTGCAGGTTGTAGACAATTTGGAATTTGGAGCCTCTGAGGACAACATAAATATGTTGATTGATTCATGTAATGATTAAAGTGCGTCCAGTGGATGTGGGTGCAAAATGGAGAGCTATGTATAGGGCAATATATATAGGTTCATAGGTTCATAGGTTCATACTAGGCTATCTGCCCTAGGGCATTTATAAGCCTAGCCAGAATGTGTTTGGCTTTCGCCACCCATTTTAAATTTATTTTGCTATGCCCTTTTTCGAGATTAGTATACTGTGCCTCTGTCTAACAGTGACACAGAAGTGATACTCGGGGTAAACCTACGATCTCCCATCCACTCATCAAGATTCCTCTTGAAGAGAGTCAATGAGGGACTCTGCCTAACCTGGACTGGGATTTTATTCCAGAGTGAAGGGAGCCTCTGGGTTATGAATCTGTCCCTCCAGCATGTCCTATTTATTTCAGTGCTGAGGTTCAAGTCTCTCGAGCACGTAGCTCGATGGGATTTGAATTTTCTGAGGTGCAGCATGTCCATTAATTCCAGGTAGGACATGGCTTTATACGTCAGGCACAGATCGCCTCTGAACAGGCGGTATGCCACTGAGTAGAGCTGGAGTTTCTTTAACCGGGCAGCATATGGCATCTGTTTGAGCCCTTTGATCCTCTTGGTGAGGTACTTTTGGGGTCTTTCCAGTTGCTGCAGGTGTCTGGTAAGGTACATCCCAAAAGGGGCATTGTACTCAATTATGGGCCTGATGAGGGATGAGTAAAGAGGCACGATGACCTCCCCTGATCTAGATGTGAATCCCTTCATGATTAGGTGGGCAATATAAAATGTTTTTCTAACCACTTTGGCCACGTGGTTGTCAAATGAGAGATTGCTATCAACTTGGGTCCCCAGGTCCCTAATTACTTCTTCTGTACTTAATGGATTACCACCTATGTGGTAATTTGTGGGCACTTTGTTTTGCCAAAGGGATGACTATACACTTTTTGGCATTTAGCTTGAGGCCATGGCTCTGGCACCAGTTATCTGTTTCTATGAGGCCCTTTTGGAGGATGCTTGTGTCGGCTGGAGAGTTGATTATGGCGCCCAGTTTGCAGTCATCTGCGAACTTGGTCAGCCACAGTCCTTCTGTGTTGGCCTGTACTTCCGAGAAATATATACCGAACAAGAGAGGTCCCAGGACTGAGCCTTGTGGGACACCACTTGTAACTGGTTTGGAATCTGACATGGCTCCAGCAATTCTAACCATGTGGGTTCTGTCCTTGAGCCAGTTTGCAATCCATCTAGTGACACAGGGGTTTATATTTAAGCTGGTGAGCTTATCTATAATGCCAGAGTGGGGTATTGTATCGAAGGCTTTTGCGAGGTCCAGGTAGGCTGTGTGGACCACCTTCCCCTCGTCAATGGCCGTGGTGACTATTTCAAAGAAATCAACCAGGTTTAAGAGGCAGGATCTGCCCTTAACAAAGCCAAACTGGGTAGGATCCAGTGTCTGTAGGTCCCCAATATCTTTATTTATGAGGTCCATGATGATCCTTTCCATAGCTTTGCAAACCAAGCTCGTCAGGCTTATGGGGCGATAGTTTCCAGGATCCATTGAGGCACCACCTTTATGGAGAGAGACCACTGTTGCTGTACTCCACTCTTTGGGCACATATCCTGTAGTAAGGCTGAGATTGAACAGTAGTTTTATGTTTGGGTTTAGCTCTTCTTGGAGTTCATGTAGGATGCAGCCGGGACACCGTCCTGGTCCCATTGATGCTGTGTTTTTGCTTTGGAGAGGGCGGCTCTTACCTGAGCATCTGAGATGTCAGGGGCAGCACTCTGCTGGGATAGATATTTGCCCTTTTGGTGGGGGGGGAGGTGTTTGCGCTGTACCTGTCAGCTAGGATGTTGGCAATGTCTGTGGGTTCGGTGTATTTTTTGTCATTTTGGACTAATTCTGAGCATATCTGGGAATTACCACCCAGGTTCCTAACATAACTAAAGAAAGCCTTGTGATTATCCTTAGTGTCCTGTGCAATTTTTCTCTCGAAGCTGGCCTTAGACAATTTTATGAGTGCCCGTAGTTTTTTGCTAATACTGATCAGTGATGCCTTCCCTTTTTGGGATTTTGCTCTATCATTTAGTAGCTTTCTCCTTCTATTGTATAGTTTGTTTATGGCTGGGGTCCACCAGACAGAACGTCTACCTTTGGAGGATTGGGTCTTGGCTTTATTTGGGATTGCATGATCCATGCATTCCTGAAGGTGTTCATAGAATGCGTTTATAAAGGATTCTGCGGTGTGGGCCGTATTTTCCACAGGCCCGGGGGCTTTGAAGGATTCTACCTCAGTTTTGAGGAGTGAGAAATTTGCTTTAGAGAAATTTTTCACTGTGGTTTTCTGGGCAGGGGGTGGGGTCGGGATGTGAATATGGTCTGATCTTACCAGTGAGGGATACACTTCTGGTCTGGAGCATAGAGTCCCCATGTTGGTGATGATCAGGTCCAGTATGTTTTCCCCTCTTGTGGGAGTGGTAACAAGTTGTTCCATAGCATTTGAGTTTATAAATTCTTTGAACCTTTGGGCTAGGGTGTTGGAGCTAGAGTAATGCTCTCAGTCTATGTTTGGGTAGTTGACGTCGCCCAATATAATGGTGTTTGGAGAGACCTTCATATTTTCCAGTGTTCTCAGGAAGGCTGAGTGGAGTTCCTGGGTTTGGGAGGGTGGTCTGTAGCAGGCTATAAACTGGAAGGCAGTTTTACCCACTGTTAGTTGCACATGGCTAGTCTCTGATGCTTCGTGCTTTGCCACCAACCTGGAGGTGTGGGTATCTTTGATGAATATCGATACTCCCCCTCCTTTTGTGGTTCGGTCCAAGTTTTGGGGCTGAAAAGCATGGTATGATGTATAACCTGGTAGTGCTGGGTTGTTCTCGGGAGCCCTGAACCAGGTTTCTGTTACTGCACAGATATCGATGTTCTCCATGCTAAAGAGAGTTTCGAGTGCGTGCATCTTGAGGTTTAGACTTCTGGCGTTGAGTAGCATTACTCTTAGTTTCTTATCCCTTGTGATACCTATGGAGGTGGGTTTGTCTTTTGAGCCTTGTCTAAAAAAGGCACTATGGGGGTAGCAAGAGCCTTTGCCAATATCCAAAAGCCCAGGGTTGACAGGTGCAAGCCGTCCCTAGTGAAGCATCGTGGCTTGTCGAGCATATCATCCCAAGCTGACAGGCATTGGATCCCCTTTGAATGACACCAGTACTTAAGCCAATTGTTGAAATTGATCATCTTGTCTTCATATTGTGGCATCATTCTTGGTGAGGGTAAGATGCTACTCAAGGTCAGGGTCATACCAGCCTGGGCTACATGCTCAGAGAGCTCCTCTATGTCTCTTTTCATGTAGTCCAGGGAGGTACATCTCAGGTCATTCACACCAGCATGGACAATGACTGAGTCATATTTGTACTTGCCTTGGAGTGACCTGAGTGCTTGTGTTATGTGGCGGATCGTAGCACCCGACAGGCTGCTCACCATGACCCTCTCCTTGTACAGCCTGTTGTGCGGGACGTCAGTGTGCCTGACGATAGAGTCACCTATTACAAGTGTATCAGGTGTGTTGTTTAGTCTTAAGGGCTGTGACTGTTCGGCACACTGGCTTTGTGAGATATGTGTTGCACGTGTTTTGTTTTGGGGTAGCGGTTGCTTGGGTGTCTGCTTTGGAGGTCTCTGCTGCTTAGGCAGATCTTTATTTAGAGCCTCCGAGTATGTTTTTGT
The DNA here is from genome assembly GCF_019279795.1 of Protopterus annectens. Taxonomy (NCBI): domain Eukaryota; kingdom Metazoa; phylum Chordata; order Ceratodontiformes; family Protopteridae; genus Protopterus; species Protopterus annectens. Next base: position 1,537,859,084 of record NC_056732.1, read on the forward strand.
GTGATTATGTGTTTGGTCTGCTGTCGTGGTAGGTCTATGTGAGACTGGAATTGTAGTGAGTGTGGTTTCCTTCTCCTCCTGACTGGTTATGCCAATACTGAGTTGAGAGAGCTTAGCCTCCAGTTTGTCTATATAGTTGTAGCTCTCACGTGTTGGAATTTGTTGGGAGGAGGAGAGGGTTGTCTGTGTACATGAGGCAGTTGTAACATTGCCTCAAGATTCCCAGATTCACCAGCTGGACTGGAGAGGAGATTGACAACTGACCTTTGGACATGCTAGAATAATATTGGGAATTCCTTTATAATTGAAAACAAGGCCAACCTGGAGGATATATATATTTTTTTGTGGAACAGATGCCCATTTTCTTTTTTTAAGGGGAGAGTGGCATGTTGGTGAAGGGATATAGGTACATATGTGGAGGTAAGTTGGGTAGGAGAGGTTGCAAACAGACAAGACAGCATACAGGGGTGGTGTATGACACATGAGGGGTTAAACACCTTGGATGGGGAGGGTTGTGTGGAATCAGAGTGCCATGTGCCCCTAGACTGTATCAGTGAGAGTGAGCTCCCAACCCATGGGCAGTCAACACTCCTCTTTCACTGCCCCAAAGGTGGCTGTGCTGGGGACTGGGTGCCAGGACCACCTTGCTCCTCCAGGTTGGCCGGTCTGCCCTCAATCCAGTGCAGGCGATCTTCGTAGCCACAGTGCCTGATCCTGAGCACCATCCCTAGTAGATGTTCCTGGTTGATGACTCCATCTCTACACCCACTTCTGGCTATTCCACCTGTAAGTGGTGCAGGAACAGCAGGGAGAGGCAGAACCAGGTTGTGTCCCAGATGTGCTGGGACCAGATGTTGTAGCCAGCTGAGATAGGGTAGATGGATTGCCAGGAACCTGCCTAACCAGTCGACCTATGGTTTCGAGGCATTTCAAAGTGCATAGGTTAGTAATGAACAGAACATTTAGCTAGTTATAATAGCACGCTAGAATGTTACAATTAACCCAGTAACATAATATTGCATAACATATGGAACACAACAATAAGTGAGATAACAGTCAGTATAGTAACAGCATGCCAGTAACAGTTACAGCATAAGGCCAACAACATAGGTAATTCAACAAGGTATGTTAGTATGCAACCATTGTAATACATAACAATAATAAAACACAAGGCCAACATAACATTTTGAGAACAACATATGTTAAAAGTAAACCATACCTGATGTGTAACAATAATAAATAATGGTGTAGATAAGGGGTGGGGGTTGAGAGAAATACATCCCATTACTACCAGTATATGCTATATTGTTTGCAACAGTACTCTAATATACTCTACCTGTCTGCCCTTACTTTATGTATACAAGTGCCCTATAGCACCTACATACTTCTCAAGCTATCCTCGTGAGACAGTATGGGCCAAGTTGTAACACCTACAGGTACACAACTACAGGGGTCTATTACATGTCAGGGGGACATATATGATTACCAAGGTGTACTGTGGACTGATGTAGTGTGACTGTGCTATTGACATAAATCAAGTGGATGATAAATTTGTGTCCAAGGGATTTGGCAACAGTGATCACAGTCCATGACAGGGTGACACTTGAGAGACATGTATCGTGCACAGTACAGACAGTTTACCTATTATGCCGTTCTTGGCAGGCATGGGTTAGACTATCAGCAGACATTCACAGACATTTCAGGCATACAGCCATACCAAGATTAAACAGTTTTATTTATTATTATTATTATTATTATTATTATTATTAAATAGTTTTACTTATTTTATTCACTTTTATGACTCTTGTACTTGGTGACTTTATTTACTGACATCTTATCACCTTGCTGAGCAATACTGTTAACACTCTGTTACATCTGAACACAGAAATTATTAACCCATTCAAACAGCTAGTACAGCCATTTATTTAACTATCATTCATATGGGGAGAACATCTGTTAACAATACATAACTATTTCTATAAGTACTTAGTAGTAGTTGTCCCTGGATTCGAACCATGGTCTGTGTGTGACAAAATGTACATCATACCTAGCATTTATCAAACTGAGCTACTGAACCACTGCTAAATATTGATTGACTGATATGTGCATAGAGCTCACCTGGTAAGAAAATATGACCAGTAATAGAGGTAGAGTATTATACAAGACTGCAGTGACACTTGAACACATATGCATACGATTCATGCATGACAGAGATAGTAGGTGAACTGTCCATTAATACATGGAATGTAGGTGTAGACAATTAACCCCTAGTGGGTGGGAATATGTGTGAAGTATACAGACATATCGGAGTGCTGGCTTGGCTACCTGACCCATATATAGTTGCAGATGCTATATTTCCAGTCTACAGCTATTACAGTTTCATACTTGCCTGCAGCAGCGTACTTAACAGCAGGAATGCATATAGTTGAAATGCAATGGTCAACACAAGACAATCCTGAGATACACAATATATTGTGGCCATTCCTATTATTGGTTCAGATCTTACTGCAGAGCAAATATCATTATGCATTATATCTTGTAGTACAGCTCCACATCTGCAGTTTAGCAAAATATTCTTCATTAGCAAACCTTCAGTCACTTAGTGGTATTATTCCTGTTTTTACTTCATAGCAGATGTAATACTTGATTTCATGACCAACAGCCCAAAATACACACATATTGCTCAATGCAGCTTTATTAGGGGTGCCTTCATGCTGTGATTGTTATATGTCTACAGTCTTTTATGATAAACAGTTCATATAATGCAGTTGTTGCAATACAGCTGTAATTCCACAATTAATGCAGTAGAAATGTTATTTCCTTAACAGTATTAAGGCAGTAGTAACTTCATTTCCTTGACATTATTAGGTGTCATGCTTTCATCTTTATTGAACTGTACATGGCTTTACTCACTTATGTCATTCCAGGTCTATGACCACATTAATTGACGTACAATCAAAATTGAATACACCTACTGACAGTTACTAATTTACTCTTTCTTGTTTATATGACTATAGATTGCAAGATACATCTGTACTCACCATACTCTCAGCGTATCTTGGCCAGGTGCCCTGCATGGGCTTCCAGGTTGCAAGCTCTCTCCTCTGCAGCTGTGGAGGGGAGAAGCACACCATTATGCTTACCTGTCTTTCACACATTCAGAGTAGAATTTGGTAAAATAATGATAACAATACTTACAAACTGGTGGGACATTCCCGTTTCTAGCATCTTGGACCCTGGTGGCCAACAGCTCCCCCTTAAGACACTTCAAGTCATCATAATGATGATGCACCTGCTCACCTATGCAGGCGATACCAGTTGCACTGGTAAGATCTCATACCAGCCAGTCCCAAGCCTCCAATTTGTATTCTGATCCCTGGTACTGGCCCTGCAGCAGCTGGACATCATGGAATTTTACAAGGAGTCTAACCATGAACCTGGACTCCAGAATCCCCCACTGCTATGCCTGGAAGCATGCATCCTCTCCAACTCCTGCCATAGTCTCTGCCAAGACCAAACTCCAACAGGTTATGGCTGTATTCCCACCTGTTATAAGCCTGTTTTCTTGCCCTTTACCATGATTGGGCCATTTTTAAAACTGCAGCACTTTGCTTAGCACCATGCAAGCACGCTGAGCTCAGCCAAGCAGTCTTTAAACTGGCAATTCTTAGCGGTTTGCAAACTAGTTTAGCTGAGCTGACCAATGCTTAAACGGGCATTGCGCAGCAGTGCTTCACACCACTTAGCAATGCACAAACCAGCTAAACACTGCTAAAGAGTCGTTGTTTAAGCAGTGCTTGGCAAAGCTTAGTTGTGCTTGGTTGTGCTTAGTGGAGCTTAGCTAAGTGCAGTGAAGCAGTATTTAATAATAGATTTTATAATTATATAATGGAAAACTACAATGTTTAATAACATGTGTGTGCATACATACATTATTCCATCAAGGATTTACACATACTTCGCATAATTGTGTATTTGTAACGTAAATGCTTCATACCCTCTCTGTGTATTCATACAAAGTTCAATCAAGGTTTAATAGTACTTCACATAAATGTGTATTTGCAAACTAAATCTAATAACCTGTCTGTGTATTCAAAAAAATTTTATCAGGATGTAAAAGATGTCTCATACTGCATATTTACAAAATAACTTGTATGTGTATTTCAACCCTGCACCTACAGCTGTCACTCTTACCATTTGGCTACATGGCCATGTGAAATGCTGTTATACTGTTACATATATCTCTCCACTATGTTTAACCACCGCTAAGTACTGCAGCATGTCATGCAAACCCACTCAGCTATGCTTAAACTTGACCTTTCCTAAATAATTAAATGTATCCAGTTTCTGTTTTTAGATGTCTGGCACATGTCCATTGCTAAGTGTTGCTCTGCACTGTGCAAACACAAAAAAAAAAAGTAATACAAATTAACTTTTTTATTACATATTCATACATTGCTATCTGGCACTTTGACAGTGCAGGGGGTGTGTTACTTATCTCCGGACACAGTAAAACACTCCCACACTGATTCACTAACTGTTACATGGCTCTCCCTCAGTAATGCGTCTTCATTACTATGTGAGGCACATTGCCGAGATGGATCTGCATACACGGCCACAGTACCTTCTGTGTAGGCCTTCCACTATTCTTACACAGATTTTATTAAACCGCAGGATAAACTTAAAAAAGTTATTAGAATAACAGGATTTGTCTTAGTATGCATTTTTCTGAAGGATGTGAATATGAAGTCTGAAACACAAATGTATATCATTATTGGGCCAACAAAAACTCATGCAGATGCAGGGAGGAGATTCTGCACAGAAAGTATTCCAAATGAGAACTGAATTAATGAACCAGGTGCTCTGAGGCAGTACCACTAACAGCTATGCCACCACAGCACTTTTTTCATGTAAAATACTGATCTGAGCATTATAAAGACACATCTTCTTTTGCATATGTAACTTAACTATGATAATATTTGCATATTAACTGCTGGTGCTTTTCCTTGAAGAAGGCAAGCCTAAGTACAGAGAAAATCTAATGAAAGTAAGCATGGTATGCAAATTATACTTGTGTGAAAAGAACAAATGTTGAAGAGTTGAGACTGTTTTGCAAAACCTGGGAAATTGGTATCAATTTTAAACTTCCGTTTACCAGTCTTTTAAATTGGTCTTTAAGACCAAGTTAAAAGATAGGTAAACGGAAGTTTAAAATTAAAGTCTATATTTAGAAAAGCCAGCATTTACAAAATGAAATCAGATAATGAATATTAAGTCTACACTGCATTCTGTAGTTACAGTCCATGTGATTGTTTAGAGCAGGATATGCTTATTACCGTAAATCTCAACTTATTATGCTATCCTGTTGACCTATTTAAGGTAAAGTAATTCCTATCCTTTTTAAGCAATGGAAACAGTAATTGTTGTCTTCACCTTTTTGACAATCTATCCTTCCAATACTGGGTGTAGTTGCATTCTAGATAAAACTTTCAATGCTGAGAAGTACTGTAGAATCAACTTTTAAGGTGGCATTGAACAGGCCTTTGAGGGTCTTGCCCAGCTCTAGCTTTTAGCTTTTAATTGAATTTGTAGTGTGCATGATTTTGTCGCTTGATTTTTTTTTTTCATCCAGGCAGTTGCGGGAGTGTAGGGAGGTCCAATTACTGTGATTAATCCCACATGCCTCCTGTGCACTCCATGCATTTCTGCAACTTGAAGGGTATTGTGAGCAGAGAAGGGTGTACATAGTAAGACATTGCATCTTTTTACTACATACCACTATTGATAATCCTGTCTGTGACTTTCATGACTACTGTGTTCTTCTTCAACTATCTAGGACACCTACATCTGCACACCAGCCTTGGCCATCTATTATATCTCTATATTATCCCCTGTGTGTTATACCTCTGTTGGAATGCTACATGATGGCGATGTGCTTAAGGATGATGATATTATGTCTGTTGTCACATGACAGTAGCAATTCAACCATCACCTTTGGTGGTGCTGTCAGAAGAGAACATATTAGATAGGTTTTAGTATTGCTGTTAGTCTCATTTGCCATATAGGTTCAGTATGTAATGTACATGTCATCTCTCTGTTATATAGGGTCTCTGAGCAACACAAAGCCACAATGTCCCGGTAATTCCATATCTTCATTATCACTGTAGTCATATAGTTGTCCCATATTTCATTACTATGCTACATCATTTGATTTGTGTGAATGTATATGACTTGTGTCATCTGTCTCTTCTTGTAGCATGTACTCTGCCTGCTTCTTCTGGTAGCTCATCCACTGATCCTGAGGTGAGATGTGATGTGACACATTGTGATAGCATGGCCCTTGTCACACAGACCACTGAATTGGTTTTATCATCTGGCCTGGAAGGGGACAGCTGTGTGGACCATGTTGTAGCCTCAAATAAGGAGGATAATGTATCCAGCCTTGGGGACTTCAGATGACAGATATGATGGTGACCGTGGTTCACTGTTCCATGTAAAGTCTGTTAATAATCATAACAATTCCCCACATGTGGAAGTATAGCTGGTGTGCATGGATGCATGTCAAGGGATATCTGCCTACTATTACAGTTAAATGAATGCTGACAGCAATCTAATGGATCTGACATTCATGCACTTGTCTGTGCCACCTAGCTTGTGACACACAAGCTGTGTGTGTTACATGAAGGTCAGGAGCACAGACTTGGAGAAGTCATGGCAGCACTGGCTGCACAGCATGGCAGAGTGTTATCTGCTTCATGGCCTGTTGAAAGCCTTGTTACTGCAGTGCTAGAGCAGTGCTGTAATACTAATCATGTGTTACGCGATTTTGAATTTCGCAGTTTTGGAGTTTTGGTGTTTTGATTTTTCGGCTGTATAGTCTCAAGATACTGAAATTCGATATTTCAGTATTTCGAGATTATAAAGTGAAACTATACATATATATATATATATATATATATATATATATATATATATATATATATGTGTGTGTGTGTGTGTGTGTGTGTGTGTGTGTGTGTGTGTGTGTGTGTGTGTATGTGTGTGTGTGTGTGTGTGTGTGTGTGTGTGTGTGTATGTGTATGTGTATGTATGTGTGTATATATATATATATATATATATATATATATATATATATATACACACATATGTGTATGTGTGTGTGTGTGTGTGTGTGTGTGTGTGTGTGTGTGTGTGTGTGTGTGTGCGTGTGTGTGTGAATGTATGTGTGCATAGTTTGTCTGGGTGATCTTTCTACCCCTTAGTTTGTATGTTATTTGATATATTTTAGAAGCACCCTAATTTCTGTGAACACCAGGATTGATCTTAAAGTCTGTGTTTCAAATGTATAACCAACAACCAACATATGCTATATTAATGAGTCCCCTACTCCCCCCCCCAAAAAAAAAAAAAACTAAAACATGCATCTTTATAGCTAATGGGGTTTAGCTTTATTAGCTTGAATGTACTCATAAAGACTTGAAAGTAAAAATCCATGCACATTCAGAAGCAATGTAACTGAAACACTCATATGCCCTTAGGAGTCATTTGCATATATCCCATGGGTCAGCACTAAAGGAGGTTTAAAGTATTACACAGTGATGACATTAACTTTGCTGGTCTGTTTTGCAGCAGTGTTTAATGAATGGTTTGTCCGTGTCGCCTTTTTGCCCTTTGTTTTTTTTTAAATAAATAGAGCTAGTTTATACAATTATATATGTGTATACATGGATCTACCTGACTACATCAAAACATCAAAAGAGCGAAAACGACTTCACTGACACCACATAAACGACAGTTCACAAACACGACACCTCATACACTCGACACATCATAACAACAAACAAAACAAATCCCCTATCCAAAACCCACACACACAACACAAGCACACCAAAATCCTTACAAACCAACACTAACCCATACATACACAACTATCTACAACCCTAACCCAAACCCTTACCCTAAGGTCCATCACAATCGCACACTCACCTAACCCGCGCCCTAACCCTAACTCACTTAACCGCCCTAACACAAAACTATCACTACTGCACCCTTACCTAACCTGCGCCCTAACCCTAACTCACTTATTCCACCCCTATCCCTACAGACCGCCAACATCGCACACTTACCTTACTCGCACCCTTACCTAACCCGCCTAACCCTAACTCACTTATCCCACCCCTATCCCTACACACCATCGCACACTTACCTTACCCTAACGTCCGTCACTACCGCATACTTACACATCCTTTCCCCATCTCAGTGTTCTCAGCGTCGGTGTCTTCCTCCATCGGTCTTCTGCCTTGTCGATCTTCTGGCGTCGGTGAAGTCATTTTCGCTCTTCTGAAGTTTCGACGTAGTCAGGTAGATCTGTATACATATATATATATATATATATATATATATATATATATACTTTCACAACTTCTAAATATAAAAAAATAAATAAAATGAAAAGCGGCTGCAACAACAGATAAACTTTTAAATATTTAATTAAATAAAAATATGCAGACTAAGATATCAATATATATATATGTATATATGTATACGGAACCTCTCCTGAATACTGAACACTCACTCTACAGACCCCCAAAATCCCGAGACCAAACACTACAATACCGAAAAACCAAAACCGTGAAATTCAAACTACCGAAAACTACACACAATATACACCACTCACAGACACATACACACACCTTCCCCCAAAACACAAACACACAAACCTAACCTACAGACAAGCAGGGTGGCAAGCACCCCTGCACCACCCGTGTGGGGGGCTGTAACCCCCACACCCCCTTACTTAAATATTCTAACTCCAAGGTCGCACTACCCAGACAAACACATGGATACACCACCACACGCCTACATCACCCTCGCACACACACATCACACTCACAACACACACTTACACACTAAACCTCTAACCAACACAGTTAAACAGAAATACTCACCTGCCCTTCCACCATACCGCAATACCAGAAGCACGAATTTCAAATGCCCGATAGTCAGGATTTTGAAATTCACACTTCTGGTCTTTCGATAGTTTGGGGTTTTGGCTATATGGTCTAGAAAGTTTGAAATTCGGTATTTCAAACTTTCAAGATTATGTAGTGTTCCCATGTGTGTGTATATATATATATATATATATATATATATATATATATATATATATATATCTATCTATATATATATATATATATATATATATATATATATATATATATATATATGGGTCTACTTCAAAATGTCGACCGTTCAGAATGCCGACTTTCACATGGCTAACACCATATGATCGACATTCTGAAAGACCGACATCCTGAAATAGCATCATTTACCTACCTGTAAACACAGTAAAACTGTGTTATGCAGGGGGGCAAGCCCCCTTGAAACCCCCACACCCCCTGCTACTTAAATATTCTCACTCCGAGATTGCACCACAGTGCAGGAAAGGGGAATCTCCCAGTCCCGCACTGTAGCGGGATCACCGCTATCATTTGTCGGCTTTTTAAATGTTCACTCATATGGTGTCGGCCATATGAGTTTCGAACATTTGAAAGTTCAAACAAATGAAGGGCTCCCATATATATATACTCTTCACCTCTTGCACATAACAAGCTCACAACACATAAACCCACATACACAGAGGAACTTGCTAGAAGCCTACCTAAAGATCAGAGACCTCCCAAACGCAAACCTACTGCACACACTGCAGACCCAACAGTATCTACTACACATAATAATAACACACAATGGTGTCTCAACCAATAAGCCTCTTAGGCAAAAGACCTGAAAACCAAACATCTTGGTCATAGGTGACTCCATAGTGAGACACACAGATGTCCCCCATACCAGGCTGGACAAGGAGAAGGTCATGGTCAGCTGCCTGTCAGGTGCTAGGATCCATCAGATCATGCATGTACTCAAGTCTCTCAAAAACAAGTACCGTTAAGATTCTGTCATAATCCATGTTGGAGTGAATGGCTTGAGATGTACCTCACTGGACTATATGAACAGAGAGATGACTGAGCTCTCATATTATGTGTCACAGGCAGGTATGTCCCTAGCTCTAAGCTTCAATCCACATTCGCCTAAGATGATGCCTCAATAGAAAAAAACAATGATTGGCTTCAACAATTGGCTTAGTTTTTGGTGTCAGTCCAAGGGGATCCAGTATCTGTCAGCCTCGGAAGATATGGTCGACAGACCACGCTGCTTTGTCAGAGATGGTCTTCACCTGTCGCCTCTTGGCTTTCAGTTTCTGGCAAAGATACTTGCCTCCCCTGTAGTTCCTTTTTAGGCAATGTGATAACAAAATTCCTGATGTAAAGAAACTTAAGGTTATGTTGTTTAATGCTTGGCGTCTAAATCAGAAGTTGCACTCACTTGAAGCACTCCTTACATGGAAGATGCTGATATCTGTGCAGTCACACAGACATGGTTCAAGGCCACAGAGAGCATCCTGACCATGCAAGGCTACAATGCCTTCCATATGTTCAGACCTCAAAATGAGCATGAAAGAACCTAAGGTGGAGGTATATTCATCTTCATTAAAGACAAATACACCTCAAGACTAGTCAAACAGTATGACTCAATAGAGCTACTCCAAGTCCAACTAACTGTAGGTAAAACCCACTTAGATATTATTGTTAGCTATAGGTCCCCTAACATGAAACACAAGAACCACTATGCCTACCTGGACCTACTTGAGTCACTCACTATACAGCCAAACACCTTGGGTCATGGTTGATTTCAATTATTCTTCCATCGACTGGGAGTCGTATACGAGCACAAACACACTCATCCTAAGGTTCCTGGACTTTGCTAACACAAATTCTCTAGAACAGATAGTCTACACCCCCAAAAGGGGCTTGAATGCACTACAGTTAGTACTCACCAACATAGGGGGTGTCTACATTATCCCCTGTGTTTTGCCCACCCTGGTAAGATCTTATCATAAATCAGTCTCATTTGAAATAATGATCATACCTGACCCCTCCCCCAAGAGAAAAAAGGATGAAAAATTTCTCCAAAGCAAACTATAGCCTCCTAAATGATGGCATACGTGTTTCAAAACCCGTGCTGCCACTGTCAATAATGACACTTACACAGAGATGTAAAGTAATGCCCTGTATAAGCATCTATACAAATGCACAGACTCAGCTGTATTTGAACAGATCAAAACTAGGTCCTCAAAAAAAAAAACAAGCCACCTTGGTGGACATCAAGCATAAATAGGTTATACAACAAGAGGAAGATACTAATGTCAAAGAACAAGAGGGAACTGATTCAACAGAGTAAGGACTCCTCCACAGCTTGAATGAGCAAATTAGATATCGGTAAAGTCCTCTAAAGCCAATTACAAAGCTAAACTAGTATCTCTAGCTAAGGATAATGACAAGGCATTATTATTATTATTATTATTATTTAGCTACATCAGAAATCTAAAAGGGAAGGTCCCGCTTTGTGCTGAACTAGTAGTGGACGGTAACACTCATACTGATCCTGAGGACATCACTAACCTGCTAGCAGACATATTTGGTGCAAACTTCATCCCCTGTTCCCACCAGACATATCCCAAAGCATATCTGACACCAATCCTCTACCTAGTGTCTCCAAATAGCAGGTCATAACTGCACTCACTCTCCATGGCCAAAAACACAGCCTCTATAAGACTGGAAAACATTCCAGGCTTTCTATTAAATGGTGTAAAACAGGACCTAGTGGAACCACTTGGCACTCTCTTCAGCCACAGTCAATCACAGTATGACTTGATCCCAGTAGAATGGAAAACAGCAACAGTAATTCAATTGCACAAAGGTGGTCCATCAACTGACCCTGGGAAATACAGACCCATAAGCCTAACCAGCCTTATCTGCAACCTTATCAGCAAAGACATAAGTGACGTTTAAATGCTTCACCTGACCTAATTTGGCATTATTAAGGGTAGATCAAGCTAATTAAACCTGGTGGACTTCTTCAAGAATGTCATCAATGCCCTGGATGAAGGCAAAACAGTACATACAGCCTATCTTGACTTAAACAAGGCTTTTGACCCATTCCCCCACTATCATTGAGAAACTCACCTAGCTGGGAACTAACCGATATGTTACTAGATGAGTAGCCAACTGGCTCACTGACAGAACCCATACAGTCAACGTTGGAGATTCCACCTCTACCAGTAGACTAGATACCAGTGGTGTACCACAAGGATCTGTGCTGGGCTCCCTACTGTTTGGAATCTATTTCTCAGAAGTCTAGGTGAAACTAGATGGCCTGTGGCTTACCAAGTTTGCAGATGACTGCAGACTGAGCGCAATCATTGAGTCCCCCAGCGATGCTGACATACTACAAAAGAGCTTCCACAGACTAATGATTGGTGCTAAAGCCACGGACTTAAACTAAATGCAAAAAAAGGTGTTAACATCCCTTTTGGTAAAGGGGAAGTTCCTGCAAATTACAATATTAAGAGCAATCCCCTTAGTTCAAACCCTGTGGTGAGAAATTTGGGAACACATGTTGATAGCAACCTTAACTTTGATCACTGTGTGTCCACGGTTGTAAGGAAGGCTTTCTATGTTTCCCATCTCATAAATGAGGACAAAGCATCCAGAGCTAAGGATGTTATAACTGCTTTGCTACCTCACCAGACACCTGCAGCAGCTGGAGAGATCTCAGAGGTTTCTCACCAAGAAAATTCATGGCCTTCAACACATGACCTACGTAGACAGACTGAAGGCCCTGTCACTGTACTCTGTATCTTATAGACTGCTGAGAGGTGACTTGTGGCTGGCCTACAGAGTAGTTTTTTTTTACCTTGGCTAATGAAAATGCTGCACATCCACAAGTCAAATGGGACAAGGTTCGCTCACTCTAGGGATCTTAACCTAGCCTGTAACATTAACAGGACATTCCGGAGAGACAGCTATGTCTCCCAGAGAATGCCACTCCTCTGGAACAAACTCCAAGTTCACATAAAGCAGAGCTCCTGAATGAGTGTATTTAAGCATAATTTAGACAACTGGATGGGAGACCATTAATTCACCCCAGGGGTGTCACCTACGTCCCTCTTGGATAAGGGCAGTCAGTGCTTATCACAGATTCGCAATGCAAATATATACCATACAACTTGGTCAATAAGGGAAAAAGGGTATAACATGTATACAATTATAATGGCCCTAGGGCCAATAGCCTAGTAATCTCTTATGAACCTATTAATATATATATATATATATATATATATATATATATATATATATATATATATATACATATATATATATATATATATATCTATATATATATATATATATATATATATATATATATATATATGTGTGTGTGTGTGTGTATTTAGATATATATATATATATATATATATATATATATATATATATATATATATATATATATATATATATATATGGATCCCTATTGAATGATCGAAATTTCAAAACTTCGAATCTCATATGGCCGGGACCATATGATCGAAGTTTTAAAACTTCGAACATTCAAAAAACAAAACAAAACAAAACAAAAATAAATTACTGCAATTTATGAAGGGTGGCAAGCCCCCCTGCACCCCCCACACCCCCACTATTTAAATATACCAACTCCGAGATCAAACTACAGTGAGGAAAAGGGAAAATTCCCATTCTGTGCTGTATGGAGATCTCCGTTTAGGTGTTCAAAGTTTTAAAACTTCCATCATATGGTGTTGGCCATATGAAATTCGAAGTTTTGAAACTTCGATCACCTAAATGGGACCCATATATATATATATATATATATATATATATATATATATATATATATATATATATAAAAGAGAGAGAAATATATATCTAATTTAGATATTTATATCTATATATACATATATACAGGCAGCATGAGCTACCTGAGTAAAGTGGAAGGAACTTTGTGCCTTTAAATAACATTAGGTACTTACCAAAATAAGTTACACTGATTGCCCATGGCTATATAGTCTCAATATGGCACTGCAAAGAAGTCCCAGTACAAATGGAAGCATTTCTCTATTTTTATATGACTTCCTTCTCTTAACCATAGCAATAACAAAAATTATTTCGAAATACTCCTTTCATTGCTCTGATTATATTACTGTTACTGTGGAAACCACATGGTAACAGACCAGCTAGGTAGTCTGCATTATGCCCTATTTCAATTCTTTATGTACATCTGTAATTTGAACTGCTGACATATCTCACATTTGCCTGTAATAATGTTTTAATAATGCAAAGGTTCCTATCTGTAGTCTGGTATACAAATATAATAATAATTTAGCTTTTGTAAGATTATTTGTCTGTAAGTGAGATGGTTTACTCAACAAACATATATAAAAACATTCAATTTTGCTTTAATCCTCACAGAAATATTCAGTGATAACTAACAATTTGGTATATGCCACTTATGAGAGATTAATAAAAATGTTACCCACTTTCTTCAAATAGATGTATGCAAGTGAACTTTGCGTCTCATTTACTTAAAGCTGCGTTAATTGACAGCATTTTACCATCTTGGATAGACCACAAGCAATATACATTTATGACTCCAAGATCAATTAAATATGGCCTAAAAGAATAATTGAGAAAGAGACAGAGCACTAGGCTGAACTGTGAGCTACATCTTTAAGTAACAAGCTATGATGCATATACAAAAACAGGGAATGCCAAATCTTAATGGCTTCTCATCAGTCACATAAATTTACTGCAGCGGTTGAAATACTGCTACTCATTTTGCTCAAGTGTGACCTCTGACTGTTGGCACTCTTCCCTTTAGAAACTTAATGTGTGCTGAGTGGTTTTGGTTGCCTGAACCAGCATTTACTTTGCAGGGAAACTGTAAACAGTGAAAAAGAAATTTCCCAGTGTACTGTGACTAATGACACAGTAGGAAGAAGGATCTGGGCTCCTCCGCTCCCTGCTGAGCTGATGCTACACAAACAAGAACTTTTAAACATTCTTACACAGAACATGTCACTCCTGCAAATCATTTGCTTGAGATTTGACAATATGTCCACAGTATTGTAGTGGTTTATGCTTGTTTTAATATAATGCATTTTATAAAACATACATGTATATAGCAAGTTTATTCTTTGTTGACCAGGTTACTCCATTAGGTTAGTAGCCTCTTTTCACAGCAGCCCCGAGGCAGTATTGATACTGCTAGGGGAAATTTGGCCAAGGTGTTTGGGAACTTCCCCTACTCTTTTCAATAGGTGCTGTGGGATCTTTTATAGCCTCCTGATATATCACCACATCAAGCAGGTGGGACCTCAGTTTAACATCTTATCTGAAGGATGACACACTCAGGAACCCCTTATACTGGGCTGCAGTGTTGACAATCGATCATCCCATATGGGAAAAGAACCCACAGCCTTCTGCACTAAAAGGTGAGCATACTACCAGTTTTATCATTGACATTGCTATCTGATGTGCTAATGACACTACCAGCTACCTTTCCAATGTATTAAGTTTAGATTGGTTAATCTCAACAGATGAATGTAAATTCAGTTTTAATCCCAAAAACTGTAAGAATTAAAATAATTACTAATTTCAAGAGGAGCTTTCAGAAGGTAGGATTCTGAAAATATATAACTGCCATGACTACTCTTCCTTTCTTTTTTGTTTTTAATCTTGTATGTGAGCTGGCACTGATAGCATTTTAAGTGGCAAAATTACCATAAGGCACATATATTCAGAAAATGCATGAAAAGAAACTACATTAGTAAATGCCATATAAAACAGTATGCACACATAGCATCAGAAACTTTTCACACAGAATATTAAAGTATAATAAATGCATACAATTTTCAAGATAAATCCTGGGACTCAGAAACTTGTTTCAGGTTATGATAGCCACTTTTGTGCAAAGAGCAGCCTCATGCTGGTTGGGGGCAATTCAGAGATGCACTGAGTGCAACAAGTTGAAAAATAACACTGGGCAGGATTCACAAAGCCTCCGTGTAAGAGTTATAACTCATACATGGAGGCTGCAGTTAAACGGAGTGATGTCAGCATGCTCTGCATATTCATGAGAGCATGCTGAATCACACCAAAGGCTAACACGGTCCGTGTAAGACAGTAGGGGGTGTGTCCATAGGCCGAGCCCTGTAAGCGGACACGCCCCCATAAGAGTAAAAGTGCCCAAAGTAAACACCCACGCCAGAGTCCATGGAAATGTGAATAAACACAACACAACACTTGTCCCCACAGACTATGAACATAAAATGTATAAATGAACATCACATAATTTTTTTTAAATTGTAAAGATGTTTAACCGTGAGTGCGCTCGTTTGCGCGAGTGTGCCCGTTGCGCAGCTACAGTTAGCAGTCAGTGTGAAAGCATATAAGAACTAAATATGCCAAGCAAGCCAAAAAGCAATAGCGTAGCGGTAGAGCTAATGGCTGAAGAGCAGGCATTCATGGTTTGAGCCCCCACAACATCAATTTTTATTTTTAGCAAAATAAGCATGAAACAAGTCCCTGACAAATATGTACACATAAAATCACATTTTATGTAAAATGTAATGACATAGCCCATTTATATTGAAGAAATGTGAGGTAACAAAACAATAAAAAATGCCAGATGTGCCCATAGCTGAGCTACAGTTTAACAGGGTGAGTGCATCTGCCCGTAGGTGAGCAGTGCTTTAACTGGTGCAAAATGAGTGCCCGTAGCTGAGCAGTGGTTTAACATGCTAAATCTATGTGCCCCTAACTGAGCTGAGTGTAATATGTGTGCTGATAGCCAAATGAGGCTTAAACCAGCGTACCCCGTTTGAGCGGAGCTGCTCACCGCGCAAACAAGCTAACCGACGGGCAACGTTGAGCAAGCCGTATCAAAACTGCCTTTACACAGACACACCCCTCAGCTTGTCTAGACAGTCATAAAAAATAAAAAGTAGTGGCCAGGTTCGAACTCAGGTTACTATACACCATAGTCAAGGTACTGAACCACTAAGCCATGACAGCAGTACCTATAAATGCAATAATAGCTAATATATAGGAATGAATACAAACTGGAGCATGACAATGCAGGTTTACTGAAGTTGATACAATTCCAAAATGGCCAATCACAGATATGTGTGGGAAAAACGGACTATATAAGCCCCATAGGCGGGAATACATAGCATAAACGATTGTAGAACTGAACTGCAGCCAGAATGACAGGAGTAGGAGAGGGTAGTTGCTTTCGAGCACAGAGGTGGGGCATTGAGGAGTCCAGGTACATGGTCTGGCTCCTAGTCCACAATCATGAGGCCCAACTCATGCAGGGCCAGGTCCTCTGGGGAGCATACAGGGCTTAGGCGTGGGACCGGTTGGCTCATGATCTCACCAGTGAACAGGGATTCCAAGGACTGGTGAGCAGGTCCGTCACCACCATGCGGACCTGAAGAGATGCAAGCAGGACCAACTGAACCTTTGGATCCAGGAGGCCCGGCAAATGCCCAACGCCCCACTACTGAGTAAGTTACATTTAATTATGTATGTAAGAAATTAAACTAGCTGATATTATGGAGATGTGTATTCCAATATTACTTCATTTATATTACAGCTGCAGGTGTCCGTTCTGCGAACCGCAGAGCCTATGGCGATAGGCTGGTGTGGTTGCACCACCAGGCAGGTCAGTAATCCACTACCAGTAACTGTAAAGAAATATAAAAGTATGACAGTCAGCAAAAGAGTGCAGTGTAGTCACTAAGGAATAAAATGTGCAAGTAACAGTGTGAAAGTGTCTGCAAGTATTGCTTAATTACAAAAGTGTGTTGCAGCCTGTAAGCCAAACAGAAAAATGAAAATGTCTGACATAAATTCTGAAATAAAAATGCCCCACCTGTAAGAAAATAGTACACAACCTGCAGCAGGCTGAAAAGTATAGCTGCAGAAGATGATGAAATCACATGTGTGAAATATATCCCTGTTGAAATACTGAAACATGACAGAAGTGAGACTGCTGGAAAGGATTGTAATAACTACAGGTAAAACATGTCAATAAAGCCTAGAAGTAAGTACCACCTGAATAGTAAAATGAAAACAAGTGAGAGAGTGTGAGAAAGTGTCATGAATCCAGCAATACAGTAGTAATAACCCCTGAATAAAGTATACTGCAGTCAAGACAGAATGAAATGCATGTGATAATCAAAACCAAGCAGCGAAATCTGTTCAAAGTGTTGCTGCATCTGGAATGTGTATCCCAAAATCTGGATATGTTGCTCTCAGTCTGCAATATGCAGATAGTATGATTGTCCGATATACCAAACATCCACACTTGTCTATAGCTATATAAAGCAAATGTAGCAGGATGATGTAGCTGAACAAAGCTAGATATGAATGTGTATGAAGAACAATAAAATGTATATTGATGTTGCAGTAACAGTCCTATCACCAAGTTGAAATAGTTATCATATAGGAAACTGTAGTTAGAACAGTAGTGTATATATATCTGTAGCTATTAGAAATGTACAGCATATGTATTGGTATTTGAAGGTGTTAATATTATTTTCTTCACCCCACCCTATAACCACATATAACCCATTCCACGTGAAAATGGTATGTGCAATCACAATTAACACCCCTGGACATTTGTCCTGTTGGGTCATATATATTTGCATGTCCGTTGATGCATCTGCCCTGTTCATACATCCAAACCTGATGGCCTGTTGCCATCAATTAACCCTGCATGTTGTTGGACTGTGTATTGCTGTTCAAATTATGCATGTGTTATGCACGCTGTTCAATGGTGTGAATATCTGGGTGTTTGGTTAATGGGAATACTAATGCATGCTGTTACAACTAATTGTGAATGGTATTATATGTCACTAACCCAAACTGTCATGACATAATGCAAAACATAGGACGACAGGGAAGGCGGGTTCCAGCGGACCCACCTCTCCCACCTCAGCTGGCGAGTGCACCTGGCACTAGTGCCCAGTCTGGACCCTCCTCCGGTGGCCCTGTGCCACCTGCAGGTGGAAGCGCTGCAGGGGATGGGGCTCGCCCCCCCTCTGCAAGTGTGGCCGGAGGAGAACCACCACTCACCCTCCGTAGCATCCGGACTGTGGTGCGTAGGGAGATTCGGGACTCTGTTCTCGAGCCCCTAGGCCAGCTTGAGGCACGGGTGGCACAACTTACGGGCATGCCTGTTGCCTGGCCTACACAGCCCCGTCCTGGGCAGTGAAGGAACAGTGGCAACTGCCTATGGGTGGGGATATCAGTTCCACTGTTGCCATCTGTGGGCTCATGGGCTCTGGATATCCAAACCTCCTTCCCCGTCAATTGTGTAACCCCCCCACACGTGTCATACACCGCCCCTGTATGCGTCTTGTTTGTCTTGTCTGTTTACCTACCCAACCTACCTCCCCAGCTGTACCGACTTCCTTCACCTGACATACCACTCTCACCTGAAAAAAAAAAAAAAAAGGCACTCTGTACCCACAAAAAAATTACGCCCCATACATAGCTGCCCATTCTGCACACATGTCTGCTGGACATGGAAACTATCAATTACAATTGGCTGTACAACAAGTATTATTGTTGTCCTGACACCTCTCTCAGGGGTGGAAGGTTTCAAATGTCACACCAAATTACATACATATGCACAGCTGTTGCTGATGAAGAAATGGGCAGCTATGGGCCTTACCTACATCCCTCCTGCAAATCCCAAGCTTGTTTCCCTACTGTCTTACCCTCTTTGTGACCCCTTTTTCACCACTTTCCTGTCTCCCCATTTTCATTTCTTTCAAAGAAAATAGCGTGGGTGTGCGCGTGTGTGCGCGGAGCTAACCGCCAGTGCGCATGCGTGAGCTCCACGCAAACCAGCGCTAACCCGGTTACAACTGCTTAAAAGTGCCTTAGTCACTTTGATTGACAGGTCCTGTACTCAGTTCAAAAGCAAAATAAAATCCCGCTGTCAGTCATGAACCCAGGACCTTGGAAACACTAGTCTGTATGACCTACCACTAAGCCATGACTCTTATACAAGAACATTGTGCTAAAATAAATATAACATGTAATAGTAGGGATGAATGTAAAGGGAATATAGGATGTGTAGTACCCAAAGCATGTCATTTAGAATTACTGTCAAAACTACTGGACTCCCATAATAGTAGTGTGTGAACAGAAACAGCCATGCTAGTTGGTAGCTTGTAGGTAATAATGTCAGTTAATGTACATATATAAATGTATGTATATGTACATATATATATATATATATATATAAATATATATCTATATATAGTTGTAGGTGTCATTGTGCATACACACTTACTACAGGGAACAGGAGAGAGGAATGGAGAAATGTGAATCTACAACACAGCCTGAATCATGAGAGAGATACTAACCTTTACACTCACAGAACAGTGTCCACAGCATACCAGCATGGTCCCCGCCCTTACAATCTGAAAGGGCAATGCCTATCTCACATACCCTTTTATAGCACTGTCCTGAAATCACAGTGAGAACTGCAATCAGTACACAACTGGCTGTATGCAATTAGCAAATGCTGGCTTACAATTGGTGCAGAGGCCAAGGTGCACTGATTATGGCCTATAAAATCCTCTATAATCCGGACAATACTCCTGCACTTCAAATATTATCACCCCCTATAACAATCCTAGACCGCTTTGATCCTCTAACAAACTACTAATTCAGACTAGCAAAATGAATAACACAGCCGGTGATTCTCCCTTTGCAAACTCTGTAAGTAGATCCTGGAACTCACTTCCAGCTGATATTACCTTACTTTCCACCTTAGGTCAATTTAACACTAGACTCAAACAACATTTGTCACTTAACTGGCTATGTCAATGTATCAAGCCTGGCTAACTCGAATGTGTAAAATCTGTTAACCAGTTTACTGTGTAATTTAATTTAATCCTGACTTGTGCTCAGGACTAACTTTAACCTGTGGAACATGTTTAACTTGCTTACTTATGTAATCTCTGTAAATAATCTGTTTGTAATATGTAATGCTGGTATTATGTAATGCTGTATCTGCTTACCCTTGGAGCTTTTCTCCCCAGGCCTCCGCTGAAAATGGACATGCATCCAGTCGGACTATCCCGGTCAACAAATGTAAGATAAATAAATAAATAAATAAAACATATTACAGTGACTACAATACAAGTCAGACATTGACACGCACTGACAGCATGCTGAACACACTGGGACATATGTGGGGACTCAGAATAGCATCCTGCCTGAGCATCACACACCTCCGCAGCTGGCACACAGGCATATGTTCCGTTGGAATAGAGCACATGCCACACATGGCACACACATCCCATGTGCCACACACTCACAACCTGTAGGGCTACACAACACACCTGCCACAGACGTGTCAGGTACCTGTCTTGAGTGCTGCACTGGGGTCCCGCTCAACAGGCTGTATCTGGTGAAGGTCACAGTGATATGCCTCAGGGGCACTATGGTCCACCACAGAACACATGCATACAGGTCAGTCAGAGGCATGAACACATATGACTCACTCATTGACCATGCCAGTATGGCTGACCTGAGACATACCTCCCTGGACTACATGATAGGGAACATAGAATGGATCTCTCAGCATGTGGCACAGGCCAGTATGAGCCTGATCTTGGTTGCCAACATACCCTCACCAGGTATGCTACCACTATATGTGGGAAGGGTGTTGTATGTCTACATTATGCTCAGTCTCCAATGTCATTCATAGGGTATCCGCTGGCTGTCAACGTGTGCTTACATGCTAGGGAAGCCACAATAATGTGCAAGGGTCATCTTGCATGTGACACCCATGGCCCGATGTATATTGGCAAAGCTCATTGATACACACATACTGCCTTATTCTGCAGGACACGGTTTACATAGCCACCTCTGCAGGTATCACACAGGTTAGGACACTAACAGTGCTGCTACACACCAACAGCAGTGTACACCGCAAGATGCATGCACCGGACACTGTCCTCAGCACGGTGAACTGCAATGTCTGTGCAGTACCAGAGTCCTGCTTCATGGCTCACAGGTGTTACCCATCACTGACAGGTTATGCCCCATACCATGCCTGTCGTCCCCTACACATGTAACACACATGGACAGGGTGGTGGTATCCCAAGACACCACAGATACACACACCTCCAGGTTGTTGGCACAGCACAAAGCATCAGGGCCTAATCATGTGCAGCTAACAGTGTGTTGGACTGCCATCTGGTTCATAGCCTGGCACACACAACCCTCCCATACACAGGAAGACCACCTATCCTCCATAACAACACTGGCAATATGACAGTCTCAAGAACTGTCTTTATATGGCTGGACTGCATCCAGCCAAACATTGTGCGTGAGCATTACTGTAGCTACAACACACTAGTTGAAGGGTTCACAGCATGTGGTCACTGAATTGCAGTGGAATGACATGGTACCACTACCACAACAGGTGGGAACATGCAGCACCTGTACATCGACTACATGTACACTATATGGCCCAGACCAGATGTTTATCCCCTGCTGTAGGTATTTTACCATATACACCCACACTGTATAGACACATACTGCGTGCGGCCCCTGCACAGTAAGACACAGTCATATTGGTATACATTGCAAATACCATTTATCCACTCGAGGCATGTGTCAGACATGGTAACTACTGCAGGTCACAGGTATTTATGTGTATGTGTCACACATACATCATGTGTGCAATGCCATTGCTGGTTTAGGCAATGGCATGCATTGTTATGTACAAAGACCCACACAAGGTCATAATGTGTGACACAACCACACGTGGCAGTTGTGGGTTACCAAAACATACCTATCTGTACTCTGACAATGGTAATAGACACAGTAGCAGAGCGCACTATTGGCATTACTAGCCAACTAGCCCTGTTTGGCTGTGCTGATAGTGTGGTGACATCCCCTGTGTTTACTGGGGGAATATGCAGCATCTGGTGTATTGTAGTATTTGCCAAAAGGATCTGTTCTCTCACACTTGCATTTACACACACCCTACTATCCCCACACACACACTTGCCATTTGCAGGATTCATACCCCTACCTAACTAAGTCACGACACGTGAGAGAGATGCATTAGCAAAGCGCACTATTCAGATTACTAGATAGTTCTGCTTCTCTGGCTGTACTTATAGGGTGCTGACATCATCAGTATTTTGAAAGGGTAATGTGCATCAGGTAGTGTGATCTCCTGATTGCCAAAACTAACATGTTTTTCATACGGAAATACACACACACAAACTCCCCACATCCAAACACACACTTGCAGGTTTCAAACCCCTACCTAAATATGTTATGGCACTTGAGAGTGATGCTGTAGCAGGTTGTGCTATTCTGAGTACTGGCAGATGTCTCTTCTCCAGCTGTATGTATAGGGTGCTGTCATCATCACTGTTTGGAAAGGGTAATGTGCATCATGTAGTGTGATCCCCTGATTTCAAAAAAGCACATGTTTTTCATACAGAATTACACACACACAGAGTCCCCACATCCAAACACACACACATGCCATTTACAGGTTTCAAACTCCTACCTAACTATATTATGACACTCGGGAGAGACACATTTGCAGAGTGCTTTATTCGAATTACTGGGAGGTTTTCCTTCTCCTGCTGTACTTATAGGGTGCTGACATCATCAGTGTTTAGAAAGGGGAATGTGCATCCTGTCGTGTGTTCTCCTAGTTGCCAAAAGGGATATTTCTTTCATACAGACTTGCACACACACTAGCCTCTTCCACACACACACTGAGCATTTGCAGGATTCAAACCTTTACCTAACTATATTCTAACATTCGAAATGGACACATTAGCAGAGTGCGCTACTCGCATTACTGGTAGGCTTCCCTTCTCCTGCTGTACTTATAGGGTGCTGACATCATCTGTGCTTAGAAAGGGGAATGTGCATCCTGTAGTGTGTTCTCCCAGTTGCCAAAAGGGACATTTCCCTCACACAAAATTGCACACACACTAACCCCCCTCATCCAAACACACACACTTGCTATTTGCAGGATTCAAACCACTACTTAACTATGTTATAACACTCGAGTCGGACACATTAGCAGAGTGCACTATTCGCATTACTGGGAGGCTTTCCTTCTCCTGCTGTACTTATAGGGTGCTGACATCATCTGTGTTTAGAAAGGGGAATGTGCATCCTGTAGTGTGTTCTCCCAGTTGGCAAAAGGGACATTTCCCTCACACAGAATTGCACACACACTGACCCCCCTCATCCAAACACACACACTTGCTATTTGCAGGATTCAAACCACTACCTAACTATGTTATGACACTTGAGTCAGATGCATTAGCAGAGCGTGCTATTCGCATTACTGGGAGGATTTCCTTCTCCTGCTGTACTTATAGGGTGCTGACATCATCAGTGTTTAGAAAGGGGAATGTGCATCCTGTAGTGTGTTCTCCTAGTTGGCAAAAGGGATACTTCTTTCATACAGTCTTGAACACACACTAACCCCCTCTACATACACTGAGCATGTACAGGATTCAAGCCCCTACCTAACTATGTTATGACACTTGAGACGGACACATTAGCGGAGCTCGCTATTCGCATTACTGGGAGGATTCCCTTCTCCTGCTGTACTTATAGGGTGCTGACATCATCAGTGTTTAGAAAGGGGAATGTGCACCCTGTAGTGTGTTCTCCTAGTTGGCAAAAGGGATACTTCTTTCATACAGTCTTGAACACACACTAACCCCCTCCACACACACTGAGCATGTACAGGATTCAAACCCCTACCTAACTATGTTATGATACTTGAGACGGATGCATTAGCGGAGCACACTATTCGCATTACTGGGAGGATTCCCTTCTCCTGCTGTACTTATAGGGTGCTGACATCATCAGTGTTTAGAAAGGGGAATGTGCATCCTGTAGTGTGTTCTCCTAGTTGGCAAAAGGGATACTTCTTTCATACAGTCTTGAACACACACTAACCCCCTCCACACACACTGAGCATGTACAGGATTCAACCCCCTACCTAACTATGTTATGACACTTGAAACGGACGCATTAGCAGAGCGCGCTATTTGCATTACTGGGAGGATTCCCTTCTCCTGCTGTACTTATAGGGTGCTGACATCATCAGTGTTTAGAAAGGGGAATGTGCATCCTGTAGTGTGTTTTCCCAGTTGCCAAAAGGGACATTTCCCTCTCACACCCTTTCACACACACAAACCCCACTCACCCACCCACACACACACACTGAGCATTTGCAGGATTCAAACCCCTACCTAACTATATTATGACACTTGAGGGAGACATTAGCAGAGCGCACTATCCAAATTACTGGGCATCTGCTTTGCACCTGCAGTATTTATAGGGTGCTGACATCTTTATTTCTACAGAGGTATGTACATGTAGTACTACCTGTCAGGTGGGGGATAACATATATATGCATTTGCAGCCACCTACGTCAGGGTCAGATATGCACATTGCACTGGCAGGTTATGTTCTATACCATGCTTTGTGACCACAGGACCTGTAACACACAACCAGTCCAGAACACCACACCCACATCCAGGACACACACTTAGCTTCCCTGGGAACAGTGCCGGGATATGCAGGTGTTCACATACACCATTCCAGTTGTTAACATCAGGTACAGGCATATTGTGTGTGAGAACTACTCAGGCCTCTACCACTTTACCCTACAGCCACTACAATTTGTGGGTCCATGTGCTATGGCAGAACCACACACCACAGCCACATGGGGGAATACATATTGCACCTGTCCATCTGCAACGTGGGTACCCACTGTTCCACACCAGAGGTAGACCACCATTGTTGATATCTGACCATACCCACCTTTTCCTGGACATCCATATCCCATCTCCACTCCCAGGCAAGGTTGTCACTGCACACAAACTGTATTTAGCACAAGCAGACTCTACACTTGTGAAGACTGGGGTGGACGACTTCAGAGGACCCATGATGGGGGACTATACTGGCCACTCAGCATAATCCTTGACAATTGCATTCTATGAGCATGTGTATGGTTTGCATTGATCATGCTATCCCACATATACCCATGACTGCTCCACAACAAGACACCTGTCAGCTGTACACCAGCCATATATGCGCCGTACAACAGACAGAGTGAGCTAATGCATTGCAGAGCTGTAGCCCACAGAGGGAGGACATCTGTGAACAGTTCCGGCACGGCACTTCATTCACACATAATCATTACAACACAGTGTTGACAGTGGAATCATCCAGAGAATGCAGATAGGGCTCCCCTCAGTCTGTTATTGACGGACACCTACTGTCAGAGATCCTCAGCAACCCTCTCCCAGCACACACCGACAACATGGCTGTGGCTTAGCACATTCAATCCCTGGGACCTCCACGGTGCCCCTGCTTGACAGAGGCACAGCTCACTAGTCTCACATGTTGCCTTCTGTGACCTACTTTACAGTGGCACAGTAGTCTACTGTCCTGGGGATGCAGATGCCAAGCACACTCTGGCTGAGCTGTCATTCCCTAGGGCAACAAGCCTAGTATTGACCTCTACACCCATATGTTCAATTGTCGGATGCACAATATTTGTTGTGCTGTTCTACTGTTTGCAGGTCTTTATTGCCATAGCATTCCCTGTTCCTATGACCAACTTGTGTATCTGTGGAAGATGTTTGCATATGACGGCGATCCACTATATCACTTATGTCTCTGTAGTCATTTACTGTGTGCACTGGGCAGATTGCTGTGTTGTGGTTGGTTCCTGGACTGACACGCACAAATACCAGATATGTGTGGCCAACTGCTAAACGGAGATATGGCCTAAGTGTGTGAGCATGCCCAGTTCAGCCTTTCCATGGCATGTTGTCTGACATATGCCTCATTTATCAAAGTGTGCGAGCATGCCCAGTGTGAGCTTTCCATATGTTGCACTCTGAAGTCCACCACATATTTGGGTGTGTGTGCACTTCAACAATATCTCACGTTTATGGTTGTGTGTTGGGTGTCATGTTGTGTACTAACTGGCCAACTGCTTCATGTCTGCCACAACAGGGATTATACTGTGCCTGCAGGGATTGCATGGGATACTTTGCAGACAGTTCTCAACATACTTTCATAATGACCTAACACTGTAGTACCGTATAGTGTACTGATTCAGTACTTTCACTGTGGTGGACAGTATCCTGGGCTTTAGTCCTATGACTGCTTGACATCTTCAAAGTGAGCACAACAGACTGTGTAGGGGCCAGTTGTGCACATATGACCATGTTGCATTGTGTTCAGATATGGACTACCTACACCAGGCTCGTCCAACATTGCTAGTGTATTCCACAACATGGGTGGACATTGGCAAACACTAGCAATGTTCCCTAGGCCATTTCTGATGCTAGTCACAGGGTGTGTTTGTCCTTTGACACACATTGTAACTGGAGTTTGCCATGACATATGTCATGGTTAGTATACTGTGCCTCCGTCTACCTCTGACATAACAGTGATACCCAGGGTTAGCCTACCATCTCCCATCCACTCATCAGGATTCCTCTTGAGGGGTGTCGATATGTAACTCTCTGCCTGACTTGTACCAGGAGTTTACTGAAGAGTGGAGGTGCCTTCTGTGTTATGAATCATTCTGTACAGCTTGTCCTATGTATGTCAGTGCTGGGGTTCAGGTCTCTCATGTGCATAGCTCATTGCCATTCAGATTGTACAAGGTGCAACATGTTCATTCATTCCAGGTTGGACATGGCTTCATACATCAGGCACAGCTTGCCTGTAGCTGGGCAGTATGGCGGTGTGTGGGGCTGCAGTTTGTTTACTCAGCCAACACATGGCATCTGTTCATGCTCTTTGCTACTCCTGGTGGGGTACTGTTGTGGACTTTACAGTTGATGGAGGTGTCTGCTGCGGTATATCCCACAGGGGCTATTGTAGTCACTTGTGACGCTGATGGAGGATGACTGCAGAGCCACAGTGAGTTCCCCTTATCTACATCTGCCAACCTTCATGTTTGGGTGGGTATATAGTATATGTTTCTGAACACTACAGCCACATGTTTGTCCAGTGCAGGATATCTATCACCTTTTTTACCCAGGTCTCACATTACATGTTAGGTACGTCATGGGTTAACACCTGTGTGGTAATTTGTGGGTACTTACTGTATATCCACGTTGGTTGTCTATACACAGTTCTGCAATTAGCTTGCTGACATGGCTATGGCTCCAGTTGTCTGTTTGTAGGTGGCCCTTTTGTGGGTTGCTTGTGTCAGCTGGGGTCGGATATGGTGGGCTGTTTGTACTCCTCTGCATACATGTTCAGTCACAGTCCTTCCATGTTGGCCTATACCTATGGGACATATATACAGAACGGGGGGGGCAAGACCAGGCCTTGTGGGATGCCACTCATATCTGCTTTGTAGTCTGACATGGATGCGGCATGTCTGACCATGTCAGTTCTGTCCTTGGTCTGGTTTGCAACCCCTCTACTGACATAGGGGTATATATTTAAGCTGGTGAACATATCCATACTGAACTCATACGGTATTGTCTAGAAGCATGTGCACGGTCCAGCTACGCTGTGTGGACCACATTGCCCTCATCAATGACCTTAATGACTGCTTCAAATGGGTCAAACATGTTTAGGGGCAGGATCTGCAGTTACGACAGCCACACTGTGTAGGGTCCAGTATCAGTAGGTCCACAATAGCCTTCTGTCTGCGGTACATACTGATCCTTTCCATAGCTGTGCAGAACAAGCTTGTCAGGATCCTGGGGTGGTAGTTTGCAGTATCCATTCAGGCAACACCTTTGTTGTGATGGACCACTGTTGTTGTACACTGCTCTTTGGGTACATATCCTGAGGTAAGGCTGACATTGGGCAGTAGTGTGATTTGGCATTCCATTATTCTTGGAGTCCATGTTGGCTTCAGCACAGGACACCATCACATACCTTTGCTGCTGTGTGTTCTGCTTTGCAGATGATGGCTGTTACCTCAGCATCTGCAATGTCAGGGGACCATCAGTCTGCTGGGATAGGTATTTTGCACTCTGGGGGTGTTTGCACTGCACCTGACAGGTTGTATGTTAGCAATATGTGTGTGTGTTTGGTATGTTGTTTGTAATATCTGTGTGATTCGGAGCATATCTGTGGATGCCCAACATGGTTCCTACCATCAGTTGGGTAAGCCTTGTGATTATCCTTAATGTCCTGTACGTTTTGTATCTTCATAGGTTCATGGGTTCATACTAGGCTATACACCCTAGGCCATTAGTAAGCCTAGCCAGAGTGTGTGTGTCTTTCGCCACCCCTTGCTATGTTCTCTTATGGCCATTTATGAATTTCTTCACTGTGCCTCTGTCTGGTCATGACACAGTGAGGACCCCCAGTATACATGTACAATCATCCATCCACTTGGCAATATTCCTGTTGAGGGGTGTCAGTGAGGGGCTCTGCCTAACATGGATTGGGATCCTGTTTCTGGGTGTGGGGAGCCTCTGGGTTATGTATCTGTCCCTCCAGCACATCTTATTTCATTATGTGTTGAGGCTGACATCTGTCACTCTCACAGCTCCAATGGCTTTGATTTCCTGTGGTGGAGCATGTCCATTACTCCTGTGTTGGACATGGCCTTGTACAACAGACATACAATGCCTCTGTGTAGGCAGTCTGTGACTGCATTCAGCTGGGGTGTCTACAGCCAGGCAGCATATGACATATATTTCACACCCTTTATCCTGTTGGTGGGGTAACTTTGAGGTCTTCCGAACCGCTGCAGGTGTCACGTAAGGTACATCCCATATGAGTCATTGTACTAGATTATGGGTCTGATAAGGGAACAGTACAGCAGCACAGTGACCTCTGTTGATGTAGATGTGAATCCTTTCATGATACGGTGTCCAATATCGACAATCTTCCTAGCCACATTGGCATTGTGAGTGTCACATGACAGATTACTGTCGACCTGTATCCCTAGGTCCCTGATTACTCCTTGCATACATAATGGTTTGCCACCTATGTGGTAATTTGTGTGTACCTTGTCTGGTATTTGGTGGGACATTCATACTGTCCAGTGTCTTCAGGATGTCTGGATGGAGTTCTTGTGTGTGAGAGTGTGGTCTGTCGCATGCTACAGACTGTACAGCAGTTTTGACTACAGTTAGGTGCACATGGGTGGTCTCCGCTGCTTTGTGCATTGTCAGTTACCTGGCCATATGGGTGTCTGTGCTGCATATGGATACTCCCCCTCCTTTGATGTTTTGGTGCAGGTGTTGGGGCCATAACACATGATATGTGGTATAACCTAGTAGTGCTGGTGTGCTATCACTAGGCTTGCAGCAGGCTTCTGTCACTGCACAGACATCGATGTTCTCCATTATGGGAAGTGCCTCAGGGGCATGCATATTGCAGTTTACACATCTGGCATTGGTCAGCATTACCCTTATGTTTCCTCCCACTTATGTTTTCTAGGGTGGTGGGTAGTCTTTTTGGCCTTGCCTACATATGGCTCTATGGAGGCGGCAAAGGCCTTATCCAGTATCCAGACGCACACGGGTAACAGGTGCAAGCCATCCCTGGAACAGCAGCATGGCTTGTCATGCTTGACATCTCATGCAGACAGACATTAGACCCTGTTGGACTGACAGCTGTAACTGTGCCAGCTGTTAAACATGAGCATTCTGTGTTTGTACTGTGGCATCATTCTTGGTGAGGGTTGGATGCTGCACACAGCCAGTGTCATACCGGCCTGGGGTACATACTCAGAGGGACCATCCATGTCTCTTTTCATGTTGACCAGGGAGGTACATCTCAGGTAATTCACACCAGCATGGACATTGAGTGCATCATATTTCTGCTTGCTTTGGGGTGACCTGCATACTTGTGTTATGTGGCATTTTGTGGCAGCCTACAGGCAGCTTACTCTACCCTTTCCCTTGTTCAGTCTGGTGAGTGGGACAGCAGTGTGTCTGCCTATACAGACACCTATTACAACTGTATCAGGCATGTTGTTTCTCCTTCTGGCCTGTGACTGTTTGGCACACCAGCTTTGCGTACTATTCGTTGCATGTGCTATGTTTGAAGGTTGTGGTTGCTTCTGATCTGCTTTGGAGGCTTCTGTTGGTGTGGTGTGTTTGTAATTAAGGCCTCTCGGAATATTTGTCTGTGTTTATGTGTTTGGTTTACAGTTGTGGTAGGTCTATGTGGGACTGGATTTGTGGTGTATGTGGTTACCTTCTCCTCCTGACTAGTTTTGACAGTACTGAGTTGGTGGAGCTCAACCTCTGGTTTGGATACATGGTTGCATCTATCACATATATTTGTATTTATTGGGGGGTGTTGTGGTTGTCTGTGTACTTGGGACTGGTGTCACATTGCCTCTGGATTCACAGATTCTACTTGTTGTGGCTGGACTTAGTGGATTGTATGTGTGGACATATGTTATTGCCATACTACTGGTCAGTGATTACTTCCTTTTTATGTTTGCTCTATCATGTGGTAGCTTCCTCATTCTCTTGCATGGTTTGGTAATGGCTGGAGTCCAGCATGCCAGATGCCTGCGTGTATGGCATTGTGTGTTGTTGTTATTTGTGATTGCAGACTCCAAGCATTCCTGGCTGTGTTCATGGAATGCCTGTATAACATGTTCTGTGGTGTGTCCCATATTCTGCACTTGCACAGGGCCTTTCGTGGATTCAACATCAGTTTGGAGGGCTGCAACCTATGCTTTACACATATTTTTCACTGTGGTATTCTGGCCGGGACTGGGGTCAGGATGTGTATATGCAGTGTGATTACTCTATGGTCTGGTCTTACCGTGAGGGGTACACTTCTCATCTTGCCATCCAGTACACATGTTGCTGATTATCACATCCAGTATGCTTACCCCTCTTGTGGGAGTGGTACATTGTTCCTGGGCATTTTGGTTTATGGATTCTGGGAAATTTTCTCCTACTGTGTTGGTGCTAGTATAATGCTCCCGGTGTATGTCTGGGTATTTTCAGTCAAGCAATATAATGTGGTTTGGGGGCTTGATATATTCATGTATTCCGACATAGGCCAGGTGCAGTTCCTGGTATTAGGACAGT
The DNA here is from genome assembly GCF_019279795.1 of Protopterus annectens. Classification (NCBI taxonomy): domain Eukaryota; kingdom Metazoa; phylum Chordata; order Ceratodontiformes; family Protopteridae; genus Protopterus; species Protopterus annectens. The sequence continues at coordinate 1,537,891,134 of NC_056732.1, forward strand.
AGTCTGCAGCAGGCTATATACTGGGAGGCGGTTTTAGCCATTGGTATTTGACCATGGCTAATCCATGCTGCTTCTTGTTGTGGTACCAACATGGGGTGTGGTTATCCTTGACATTTCTTGCTAGTCACCCTCCTTTTGTAGCTTGTTCCATGTTTTGCGGCTGTACAGCACAGTATGAGGTGTGACCTGGTAGTGTTAGGGTGCTGATGTGAGCCTTGACCCAGTTCTCTATTACAGGACTGGTATCTACATTCTCCATACTGTGTGCATTTACACTGCACACATCTTGCTGTTTAGACATCTGTCATTGGGTAGCATTACATCTAGGTTCCTATCCCTTGTGGAACCTATGAAGGTGGGTTTGTGTTTTGAGACTTACCTATTCAGGGCATGCTGTGGGTACTGACAGCCTTTGCCAGTATCCATGGGGCATGGCATGATAGGTGCACACCACCCCTAGCAGGTGGTGCATCATGTCATGCTCTGCATGTCTTCCCAGTCTGAAACACATTGGCTCCCCTTTGACTAACTGCATTACTTCAGCCAGTTATTGCACTTGATCATGCCATCGTCATTTTGTGACTTCATGCTTGGTGAGGGTGGATGTTAGTCAGGGTGCTCATGTGTGCATATAGTACATGGTGTTACATTACTTAACACATGGCATTCATGCCTCAGGTGGTGCTGCAGGGCTGCCTCTGTCAGATGCATATTACACTTCCCTGTACATGTTTGTGAGCAGGTCATGTCATTTTAGGCATCCATGTTATTATTTGAGTGAGTCAGAGGGGGTATCATTCCCAGGGTTCCTACTGAGCCAGTGTATGTGCTATGCATTGCCTCTTTGCCAAGGCCAGGGCATACTGGGCACACCTCCTTCTGCCTACTGGGGCAGGCTCAGGTTGTTCCTCCTCCGAGTCATGCTCTGCCTGTGATGGCCTTGGCAATGGTGGGGGGCTGTTTGGCCCGGCCCTATGCTGGTCCTGCTGCAGCTGTTTTCACAAGATTATATTATGTAGCATAGCACATACCATGACAATTTGGGTACATGTAGTTGGTGTGTGCTGCAAGGCTCCACCAGATGTGTCCAGACACCGGAACCATGACTTGAGCAGCCCAAACACACGCTCTATTACATTACGTGTTTGTGCGTGTGCCTCATTATGGCGTTCCTGTTCAGGTGTGTGTGCATTTCTGATGGGTGTCATCAGCCATGGCTCCAGTGCATAACCTGCATCCCCCACTAGGTGTCCGTGTGGGATGTCCCCACTGGCAAATGTCTGGTACAGCTGCGTCAAATGCCAGATGTGGGAATCGTGGTAACTCCCAGGGCAGCCAGCACACACATTCATTATTATGCCCTGGGCATCACACATGACCTGGCAGTTGATGGAGGGGAAGCCCTTGCGGTTAATGTAGACCCTACCCCGCTCACCAGCTGGTGCTTTGATGCATATGTGCGTGCAGTCTATTGCACCCACTACCTCACGGTATTCCGCTATTTGCTGTAAGAGACGCATATTGCTGGCCAATACCTCACGGGCATTGGGGAAATATACATGATCACCGACATGTGCTGACATGGCATCCAGGAACTGGTGCAGTACCCTGGAGGCTGATGCCTGTGATATCCCCATCATATCGCCAGTTGGTCTCTGGAAGGTACCTGTTGCTAGTATTCTTAGGCCAACACATACCTTGGTTTCCACTGGGATGGGTTCCCCTCTGTTGTTTCTGTGTGTGAGGCGTGGCCTGCACAGCTCAACTATTTGCTGCAGGAGCTCTCTGTCCACTCTATAGCGCTCTACTATCTCCAGCTCATGTAACCCATGGTAGGTGACCCTGGGCCTGTACACTCTTCTCCGTCTCCTCACTGTGGGTTGTCTGGCACCATCTGCATTGTCACCACCCTCAGCAAGTCGCCTATGTCTCATTATGACAGCTATGGCAGCCCCTAACATTTCTGCTCTGAGTTAAGCTTTTTCAGTTTTCACTTCTATTAGCTTACTCCTGTCTTGCAGTGTCTCTTAAGAGAAACATCCTGCACTACTGTTTGCAGAGTTTTAAGTGCTGGGCTGGGCTACTATTCTGCCTGTGTAATTGCCTACTTCTAATTGTTTTCACCTGCTAGCTTCAGCAGTTATCCCTGCTAGCTTCCTATTAATTCTGTTGCTTCCTTTTTCCTCTCTGTTTCCTCAGGGGGGAGCAACGTGCATACCATCAGAAACACGCTCACAGTGGCTTACACGCGCGCACACATGCTTACACTGTTCAGAATCTACTTATTCATGTTAAAATGCGCGTACACCCATGCAAACACTGTTACACGTCTGCCAACAGCCTCCAACATACTCAGTCTGCCTTACACGTGCGCACACTGCCCTACTCGTGCTTCATGGCGCGCACACGTGCGCATGCACGCCCAGCAAGAAACTTTGGTGTAAGTAACAGTGTACACCTTCCATTTCTTGACTTTCCATGACTTATCTAGTGGCACACCTCTTTCCATGATCTGTGTCTGTCATCTGTCATGTTACACTGACCTCCAATGAACTGCATTTCTTTCTACCATTCCCCCCTGTGATGTCACCTATCTCCTACTCTATTCCTCCCCCTTATGTATCTCTTACACTACTCAGACTGTGCTCATTTGTTATGTGACTGTGAGATTCAGTATCCTAACCCTCATTTACATGAGATTGCCTACTAATGCTTAGTTACATGTCTTAGACTCAGCTTCCCCCCTTAGCAACCACTACACGGTGGCCATGTTGTTTTTGGTCTGCTGGTCCCTGCATTGTCATTCCATGTATTGCATAAAACCCACATTTGTGGGTTTATAACCTTCTTATTTATGGTTTTATACAGCGCAGCCCATTTGCGCAGGGCTGTGCTGGGTTTAAACATCGCCGAAAAAAAAAAATTATATTTTTAATATTTTGGCATCAGGTTATCTTGCCAATGGCCACATATTTGGCCATTGGCATGCTGCCTGAGTCATATGCACCCTTTTTTTGGAGCTGACATGGCTCCGTTGTGGAATTTGCAGAAACATACTCAGTTGTCAACTGAGTACATTTCTGCATCTAAAACATCTCTTACACGGACTGGTTTCTGCTTCGTGGATCGCTAATATACCTCATTTGCATACCTTTCGGCTGCAAGTGAGGTATTTAGCATGTCCACGCCCAGTCCGTGTAAGAGACGTTTTAGCTGGTCTCTTACACGGAGTTTAGGGCTGTTCCTGGATCGCGAGGCTTGCATGGAGTGTTGCACGTCTCTTTCACTCCATGCAAGCCTTTGTGAATCCTGCCCACTGTCTGCAGAATAGACAAATGGCAATGTAATTACATAGAAATCGGCAACATTATTAAAATAAGGGCAACTATATATGCAAATAAGGGTAAACAGTATGGTGGAGATATTCTGAAACACATATATTTTGCCCAGACAGAGGGGACCAATAGTGTAATTGATCATAATAATATACTGGAGTTACAGGAGAAAGGTTGTAAATGCATGTACATAGCAGCTGTCACATCAATTGTTTTGCTTTATTCAGTGCACTATAGAATGAGTTAATTAATTAATAGGCCTGGATTGTCCAATACAATCTAAATACGTTGCATTTTAGTACCTTCTTTACAACCACCAGCAACTGCAAATGGTTTGACATTTGTCAGATCATATACTCTGCATTATTTGGAGTGATGGTCAGAACAGATTCATCTTCTGCATCCATTATGTACTTATGGTTGCACATTACTGTGATGCAGCCTTCTCTACAATATATGGTTGTAAGGATTGTCTGCATTTAAGGGAAACCTGTTACTCTGACAGCTGGTGCAGGAGACTAAAGCTCCCATTGTTAATGAACTGCTTCCTGTGACCACAGTGCTTAGCCCAACAAATCTGGACAAAGCCTGACATGATGGGGGAGGACAAAGGTCCAAAAATAGGGACAGATTTTAAATATTGCTCTTATAAACTTAGAAAGTTGCTAGAATAATGAAGTATGTATTAAAATGCATTTTCTAAAGTATATGAAGTCTGAAACTGAAATGTATGACATTGGTTACTAATTTCGTTCCTCAAAAAATCCAAATGATTTCCCAGAAAACCAAAAATTTTGAGGCAAAACTCTAGACATTCTGTGATAATCTGGACAGTTGAGAGGTATGGTGCAGGGTTTGAATCTTTCTACTTTCATTTACCTTCTGCATGACGATGAACAACTCACTTAACCAGACAATGTTTTAGAGCAATTGTGATTTTGGGTTAGGCTCCTTAAAGGTCTACAGAGCTGCGTGTCTATTAAGTATGAGCCTGTTATCATTGTTTGCTAACCATTCCCTATTACATAGTTACTTCAGGAAATGCTATGTGAGTATCGCCAGTGCACCATTTTTTTAATGCAACTTAGGCAATTTATTATTCAAATGTAGCAGGCAATGCACTTGTAGATGAAGCACTGAAATGCAAAGTTTTGCCAGCAGCAATCTCTGCATCAGTAATAGTTCTCTTTAAAGTGGAATTATTCAGATGACTTTTACTTCTGGAGAGATTGCGTATACTGACTTTGAATAAGTTATCAGGTGGCTAATATCTCTTATGCTCTCTTAAATACTCCTGTTTAAATTGTGTTGCACATGGCTTTAGCATATGATATGATGCTAGTGATATTTGTACAGTTTTATGTAGGTAATTCAAAACTCTGAAATAAAGAGTGCACACAGTCAATAAGGTATGTTGGTGGTGGAGCGGCTCTCTGTGGTCGGAAGTACCTTGTGCTGTTATTATCTGATCATATTTAAAGATCAAGTGCAAAGCTGTTTTTATTTCAAATTATAGCTTTTCAATTGTAAAGGACAATACTATAATTGTTTTGCTAGTTTTTTACAGTTTTATTTTAAAAAAGATGCAAAGATAACTAAACAATGTCAAAATATTTTATTACCTTGTAATTTTTTTTCTGTATCAGTGGCACACTGTTTATGAGCCTTTTTCTTTCTGTATGTTATTATGGTCAGATGATTTTCACTTTATGACACACTTAGCCATGCAGAAGCGTTTGTGATTTCAGCGTATTACACCAATATCAGTGCTAATCTTGTGAATAACATTGTGATATGAAAATGTATTACAGTAAACTCAGAATAGCTCAGTGTCCAGTGGAGTATCACAGCAGCAACAATTATACAGAAAAAAAACCTAACTATCCTAATGTAACCTACATGGCATATAAACTTCCAATGCCATTTGAAATATATATCATCAGAAATCTTTGCCTTAATCTCAGAGACAAACTACTGATATCTCTGTAAGACATGTACTAATAAAGTATGCCTGCTTGCACTTACGTATTCTGACAAAATCAAAAAATGAATACAGGCAAACGGCAATCATAGCCACGTCAGCACCACTAACATTAACAACGGCTTTGAGACTTGTGTGGGGAACACAGATAATGCACACATCCAAGGAAAAAGAGAGAGAAAGAAGAAGGTGGGTATGTGTAAGAAGAGGGGAAAGAAGCGGGGTTGATGTTGGAATAGGAAAAGAGAAAAAGAGGAGAGGCATGGGATTTTTTTTTTTTTGGGAATAGGCCCCATTTTTAAGACTAAAAAGGAAAGAAAAATAAAGATAGGAAACACATAAGTTACACAGAAGAAGAAGGATTGCACACACTGCAATGGGAAAATGAAACAGGAACAGGATGAGGACGCATACCAGCCATAGCAAAATGCAGAAAAACATACCTACTGTGGTAATAAATAATTAGCATCACAGTATAAATTGTATAAATAAACACATAACCAGTAGTCTGTCAGCAGTGAAAGTGTAAGCCAAGCAGCATCACAGATGAGAAAATGTAGGTCTAGCAATGCTAGATAACTCCAGCAGAGATCAAAACCAAATCTATAACCATTCATGTGAAAGGGAAACAACCAAGCACAGTACCAAACAGAAGTACTGCAGATAAAGCAACCAAATGGCCACTACATACCATGTTCACCATGTCGAACTAATACATGGCAATGATCAATAATTGCAGCAAAGGCAAACATCTGCAAAATATAATAGGGAAATATGAAGGTGGAAGGGAAGTGGGCAAGCTGGGCCCGTTGACACACAAATGCATGTATTCAGCTCACACAGTGTGCTGTAGGAGCCAGAATATTTGCACAGAACTGGCCATATATAAAACACACATACACGATAATGTGCAGACATATAATAGGTAAAGTGCTTAAAATTTCAAGCACATACTCATAATACTGTCATGCAAATGTTGAATAAACAAGACATATACAATCAGTTAATGTGTACAACTATTTGTGGAAGGTGTGAACTTGCAAACCCAAGGCAGGCATTACCATATCATGACAGTGGGATATCATGACAACTGTCATCCAAAACACATGGGAAATAATATATCCTTCTGTTACACATACAGGATAGGGTACCATACCACCATGTTAGCACTGGACTATGGACAACATGTGTTGTCTGTCATTTGCTCTCAGTAAAACACATGTTTACAGGTTATGTCTTGCATTATTAGCTGCAGGCTAGGTGCCACAATGCATGGACAGCTGAATGTGGGAGGAAAGTGTAATGTGTTAACATGTGTCATGCACACATTGAAAAAGAGGTAAATGGCACACAACAATAACACATAAACATGACAGCTACATGGTATGCATGCACAAGAGTGCATATACAGTCCAATCAACTATATGGCAATCAGCATGTTGGCAGCATAACACAAGTGGAGCACAGGGGCAATACTTACAAGCAGGAGGAACTAAGCTGATGGGACTGAGACTCACAAATGACCAAAGGAGCTATCTCCCTGAATGAATCTTACATAACCCATTCCTTATCCTGGAAGAATGTTCCCATCATGTCCCTCATCTGTGTTTGCAACACATCAGTCAGAATCTCCCAGATCTCCTCCCAATAATAGTCACTGTTCCTGTCCTGGAATCATTTTATCTTGGGTGCAGGCATGATGGCATGAGCAGGAGTGAGTACAGCTTCCTCATTATCGTCATGATCATCATCATCAACATTATCATCTGAAGATTCTGTCAGTGGCCTGTCATGTGCTCTTCATCTTCGTCTGATAGGAGAATGTCTACAGGTCCTATGCTCTGTCAAGATTAATTGCAAAACACAACATAAATGAAATGCAAATGTCTATTATGCAGAACATTCTCATGAAGATCATATCATGACTTAATATAAAATGTGCATTATGGACAAAGGAACCTTATAAATGCCTGCCACTCAATGTCCTATTCGTAAAAAGGACATCATTATTCTTTTGTTAGAACTTGTATAGTAGGCTCAGGGACACCCACTCAGGTAATTAGCATTGTAAAATGGTATGAATGTTCAAATCTAAAGATTGTACTGTCAGAATGCAATGATTTATATGAACAGCCAACAAGTGTCATTGTAAAAATGAGAAAATGATACGACAATATTGTGGAAAATAGGCAAGCAATATGACAAACATCAGAGCCAGGCAGCCTGATAATTAGATGAACACTCAACAATCTAATGAATACATCAGTAACAAATATTTTATATGTTCAATCACCACAGCCTGTAACATATGAGAATGCAATATATGTTATACTAATAGTATTGTCTGATGATGCTTGTTGATTATGAACTGCTGCAAAGAAATGCCTATCTGCACAAATGCTGGTAAACTAAAGCTATAACTGTGTTTTACAAAAACACCCAAGGTGTTGCTGGTAGATGCAATACCACTGTTGTAGATGCAATACCAATGTTGAACTGCAATAGCAATGTTGAATGGCAGGGTGTGCTAATTATGAACTGCTGCAATGAATTATTCATCTGCACAAGTGTGAGTAAACATAGGTTACAACTATGTTTTAAAGAAAACTCCCAACGCATCATAAACAGATGCAACACCAATACTAAACTGAAGGGCATGCCACAGAGTCCGCATTAGCATTCAATCTGAATAGGCAGGGTATGCACAGCAGACCAATCACTGGAAAACACAGCCACACATACAGACATACCAAACCATACAATATAAGGAAGACTCAAAGCACTAAGGCCTGAATGCAAAACATGCACTGTCCAATATGTGGGACAGATACACCAACCCAACTGTTATTTAAGTTTTGGAATACACCTCAAAAACTATGTGACGAAACAACAAAAACATAACATTTAAATATTTCTGGATTTCAATCACAGTTGTAAGCACAGCTACAGTAATTTCACATACCTTACTGATGCATGATGGGTATTCCTGCATTCTAATCAATATACATATTAATGTGAAAAATACAGGAATGTAAAAAGGATCAGGTTCATTTAATTTCATAAAACAAAAAAAAATCAACATACCTCTCTACCTTTTCTGCTTCTCATGCCTGTTGTTGTTGTTTGTCTTTTCGACTTTTCCCGGTTAGGGGTCGCCACAGTGGAACTCCGGTCTGCTAATGATTGGCAGTCACTTTTTATGGTGCCGAGTTGCCAGCCCGATGCCCATCCTTCAGTGAAGCACACTCATTCACACATGTGTTCCGGAGGTCACTCGACCATGTGGAGGACATGCAGACGCCACACAGAAGGCACTCTAGCCGAGAATCAAACAGGAGAACCTCTTGCTGTGAGGTAACAATGCTACCACACCCTAAATGCATAGAAAGCGATTTCTGATCCAATCTTCATCACCTGAAAACAGAAACTATGAATGATGTATTCCTCAAATAACAGTGATATATATTGCTCAGAATAGTTTCTAAACAATTTATTCAGTTAGAATGTTAGATTACCACCCAACACATTTTCAGTACTACATAAAGATTTATACATATTTCACTGATTATAATACATGAGACTCAAACCTAACAACTGCAATGTATATTCAAACATTAGCCATAAGGGTTACCTGCCTAGCTAAACAATCTTGCTTGAAAATTGTTGTTATGAATGCAGTGGAAATACTTGGTTTTATGACATTCCCCTGGATGGGGGAGGGTCTACTAATATGGATCCTGGCTTAGAATCTCAAAGTATGAATATGTGCTAGTCATGTAGCTAAAGAGTTTGAAAAACTTAATTCCTGTCAGCACAGTGTTCAGAAGCATTAACAGTAACTGAAATTATTCATTCCCCAGACATTGGGACAGTATCATGTATCACATAGCTTCTGTGAATAGAACCATACAGGTTGTAAACAAGGGACACAGTAAGGTATGTGTGTGGGCCATGATATTCCTTGGCAAACTGCATATCACTAAGCAAATACATAGGGCCGGATTCACAAAGGCTTGCACGGAATCTAAGAGTAGAGTAAGACTCCAACCAGCCAACATTCTGTCGAGTGATCCAGGAACAGCCAGCAGGGGCATGCAAAGAGCTCCTAAAACGACTCTTGCACGGACAGTGTTAGTTTATGCAAATTACCTCATTTGCTGCTGAAAGTTATGCAAATGAGGTAAATTTGCAATCCAGGAAACACTAACCTGTCCGAGTAAGAGTAGTGTTATTTGTAGAAATGTACTCGGTTGGCAACTGAGTACTGTTCTGCAAATAGCAAAACGGAGCTATGACAGCTCCAAATAAAGGATACATCCAGTTGAGGAAGCATGTCAATGGCCAAATATGCAGCCATTGGCATTTTTATCTGTTGCAAAATAATAAAAAATATTTTTTTTCCTTGATCTCTGATGTTTAAGCGTAGCGTAGCACCGTGCAAATGTGTGGTGCTCTAAAAACCAGAAAAACAAAAAATAAAAGCCACAAATAGGGATTTTATTCAAAATATTCATCTACCATGCAGGTGAATGGCAGGCTGAAGACAACATGGCTACTGAGTAGTGGTTGCTAAGGGGGGAAGCTTAGTCTGAGAGATGTAACCAAACATTAGTAGGCAATCCTATGCAAATGAGTATAAGGATAGTGAATCCCAATTTTCCCTGCCATGTGAACCATGTCCCTAGAGTGTAAGAGTAGGATTAGGGGAGTAACAGAGTAGAAGATAGGTGACATCATGAGGGGGTATGTATCAAAAAGACTGTAAGCTTATTGGAGCAGAGTGGCATGTGTTTGCTGTGAGTTACTCAGGACTGGAAGAGGTATGTCTACAGTTGTCTAAACTGAAACCCAGAAACCGAAGGTGTATGCCACGGCTATCACTAAAGTTTCTTGCAAAGCTGCTTACACTGTGTGCGTGCGTGTGCGAACCTGTAAACCCATCTAAGCCCGTGTGCGCATGTGTGCACCTGTGTAAGCCTGTGTAAGGCTGTCTAAGCCTGTATGCACGAATGTGCACCCGCCTAAGCCTGTGTAAGCTTGTGTAAGCCTGTGTGTGCGTGTGTGCGCATGTTTGCGCTTGTTTGCGTGGCACTGCCCCCTGTGGAAACAGAAATGGGAAAAGGAAGGAAAAGAAGTTGTACAAAGTTAACCAAGGAGAACTAGCAGAGCTGCCAGGTGAAATCAATCAGAATCAGGCAATTACACAGGCAGTACACTAGCCCAGCCCAGCCCAGCACTTAAAACTCTACAAACAACATTCCCCCATGTGTTTCTCAGAAACACTGCAACACTGCAGTCTACAAAGAGAAGTGAAAACTTAAAAAGCTTAACTGAGACAAAAAAATGTTAGGTGCTGCCATTGTTATTATAAGGCAACATGTGCAAGATGCTGAGGGTGGTGCCATTGCGAATGCTGCTGAACAACCCACAGTGAGGAGACGGAGAAGAGCGTACAGACCCAGAGTAACCTACCAGGGGCTACATGAGCTGGAGATAGTGAAGTGCTATAGAGTGGACAGAGAGCTCCTGCAGCAAATAGTTGAGCTGTGCAGGCCACTCCTCACACACAGAACCAACAGAGGAGAACCCATCCCAGTGGAAACCAAGGTATGTGTTGGCCTAAGAATACAAGCAACAGGTACCTTCCAGAGACCAACTGGTGATATGATGGGGATTTCACAGGCATCAGCATCCAGGGTACTGCACCAGTTCCTGAATGCCATGTCAGCACATGTCGGTGATCATGTATATTTCCCCAATTCCCATGAGGTATTGGCCAGCAATATGAGTCTCTTCCATCAAATAGCGGAATACCCTGAGGAAGTGGGTGCAATTGACTGCATGCACATACACATCAAAGCACTAGCTGGTGAGCGGTGTAGGGCCTATATCAACCACAAGGGCTTCCACTCCATCAACTGCCAGGTCGTGTGTGATGCCCAGGGCATAATACTAAATGTGTGTGCTGGCTGCCCTGGAAGCTACCACGATTCTCATATCTGGCATCTGTCACAGCTGTACCAGACTTTTGCCAATGTGGACATCTCTGACGGTCACCTAGTGGGGGATGCTGGATACGCACTGGAGCCATGGCTGATGACACCCATCAGAAATGCACACACACCTGAACAAGATCTCCATAATGAGGCACACGCACAAACATGAAAGGTTATCGAGCGTGTGTCTGGGATGCTCAAGTCGCAGTTCCCGTGCCTGGACACATCTGGTGGAGGCTTGCAGTACTCACCAACTACACGTACCCAAATTGTCATGGTATGTGCCATGCTACACAATATGATCCTGCAAAAACAGCTGCAGCAGGAACAGCATGGGGCAAGGCCAACAGCACCCCACATTTGCCAAGGCCTTCACAGGCACAGCATGACTCAAAGGAGGAACAACCTGAGCCTGCTCCAGTAGGCAGAAGGAGGCATGCCCAGTATGCCTTGGCCTTGGCAAAGAGGCAATGCATAGCACATACACTGCTCAGTAGGAACCCTGGAAATGATACCTCTCTTTGACTCGTACATAAAATAAAAGGGATGCCTAACTTGTCACTACTTGTTTCCAAACTAGGGGGTGTAGTATGTGCATCCGACATAGGCAGCCCTGCAGCATCACCTGAGGCATGATTGCATGTTTTAAGCAATATAAAGCAGTGCTAAGCAGCTTTTACCAATATCTAGTATATGTAAACAAAATTGCTCGTGCTAACTAGCGCAACATCAGGCAACATTGAGCAATGTTGTACAAGGTCGGGCTAAGTTGAGCAAAGTCAGTTAAACATGCTCATATCTGCTTTACTGTTCCTTAAGCAGTCTGGTCTGCCCAGCATGAAAATAAAAAGCAGTGATAGGGCTCGAACCCAGGATACTGTGCACTACAGTCACAATACTGAACCACTAAGCCATGATAGCATTTCAGTGGCGCAGACAGAGCAGGACAATTGTACAGTAATGCAAACACAAAGAAATGCTGTATCATGCCCCTAAAGAGGCAAATGGGTAACCTCCCCCACACGCCTATGCAGACAGAGAACATCAGACCAGGCGGTGTGATGTGGGTTGTGTAGGCTATGAAGTCGCAATCTAATATACGTGACATTGGACAATAAGATCTGTAGTACAGTAGTATGCCTCAAGCCAGTATGGTAGGCAACAGTACAGACTGAAATGGTGTCCTGTATATAGCAGTGCAGGCATAGCAGATGTGTATAAGTGTCAGGTGAAACCCACATCCTATGTACACCCACAGTAGCAATCAGGTGTGCCCCCGGGTAGAAATCTACAAAGAATAGATGTCCCCCCTGTATGTAGAAATGTTGATAAGTCTATGCAAATTGTCTCATGGAAGCCCTGCAGGCACAGCATGATCCCTGTTGATCTATGACACAAAGGTGAGCCCTGCTGTAAAAATACAACTTGATTTTCCATACACATATAGTATAAATGTCTATACCGGGCGTGCTCACACACTCCAACAAATGTAGTGGATTTCATTCAGCATCACACTGAAAGGTCATACTGGGCATGCTCACACACAAATAAACGAAGCAAATGTCAGGCAGCAACATACTGAAAGGTCATACTGGGCATGCTCACACACTTAGGCTAAATACGGATGTGATAATAAGGGATCTATGGACAAATGTGGATAGTCATCTCTACTTCCAGAAACACATTCATAAAATGGTCAGAAAATCATGCTATATGTTCACACAAACTGCCAAGGTCTGTGCATGTAGGTCAAAGGAGGTTCCCACTACTCAGCAGTCATCAGACCTGTCAGAGAGTACCACAACACACTTGTGATGAATCTGACTAGGCACATTCAGCAGCTAGAAAGACCAATGAAATACCTTAACAAGAGGATTACTGACCTCAAATAGTTGCCCCATGCAACAAGACTTAATGCAACCCAATCTGTACTCTGTTACATACTGTCTACTCAGGAGATCTCTGCCCAACAGACAGGTCCATGTCATGGTTACACTCAGATCTGTTCTGAGTTACAGCTCAATGGCACTAAATGTACAGAGCCAACTGATATTGCCAACATCCTGGCAGATAGGATCAGTGTTAAATTTACCCCCCTCTCACCCAAGAAAGTGCACATCTCTATAATGGAAGACTACAAAGTTGCTGTCATCATGGCTGCACAGGTAAAAAACACTCTCCAAAGCCAGTATCACAGCAGCCATGGGACCAGATAACTTCCCAGGCTGTGTAGTATCTACTTCCTGAAGTAAACATTAACATGGAAGGTCTGTGGCTACTGAAGTTTCCAGAGGACTGCAAACTAGGAGCCATAATTGTAAACACTAAAGATGTGGACATCCTACAAAAGGGCCTCACTGAGACAGATGGCTGTTGTCAAAGCCATGGGCTCTAGCTCAATGCCAAAAGGTGCATTGTCATCCCCTTTGTTAAAAACTCTGTAGCCAAGAACTACAACATAGGTGGTAGTATACTTCACGCTGAAAGTGTGACAAGAGACCCTGGGTCACAGGTAGACAGTGGATACAACTGTGATAATCACATTCCCACAGTAGTCAGGAAACCCTCCTATCTGGCACACCTCATCACAAAATGTGTCTCATGCAGAATAGAAGAGGACATCGTTCCCCTCTACTCATCACTCACTAGAACTATAATAGAGTACAATACCACTGTTGCTATGTACCCCTCAAGACAACTACAACAACTGGAAATCCAGCAGCAATACCTCATAAAGATCATTAGCAGCCTGAAATACATGCCATACACAGACCATCTCAAAATGCTCCATCCGTACTCCCTTGCATATCACCTACTCAGAGGTGTTCACTGCCTAACATACAAAGCTATGTCAAACACAGAGCTGTTGAATATGCTCCACTTAAAACACTCACAATCCCTCTGACCTTCAGACCCAAAACCACGAGTGAAATATAAAAGGAAGGGCTGTACCCATTTACCTTATGGATACCCACACCTTCAGGTTAGTGGCACAGCATGAGGCCTTGGAGACCATGCAAATGCAACTAACATTGGGCAAAGCTGCCCATCAGATTGTAGCCTGCTACAGATCACATACCTTGTCTCAGGAACCTCACTCAGTATTCTGGAGAACAGTGGAAAATATAAAGGTCCTATCAAACACCATTATATGAGGAGATTACAACTACCCAAACATTGAGTGGTGGAATTACTCGTGTACAACGCCCTTTGCCCAATATTTCCTAGAGTTTAAAAACTCTAACTCCCTGGAACAGCTAGTCACCATGCCCACTAGAGGTGACAGCATACTGGACATGATCATCACCAACATGGGGTACCAGTGTTCCACAACAGAGATAAACCCCTCGCTGGTAATATCAGATCATTAAGTAATCACACTGGACATCCACATCCCACCCCCACCCAGTCAATGAAACCACTGTGAAGACATTTGTAAAAGCAAACTGCACACTTCCCAAGACCAAAGTGGAATGTTCCAAAGACCTCTTGCTATAGGATAATGATATACAATCTGCAGAATCATTTACAAGTGCATCCTATGAGCATCTACAGGGATGCATGGAATGAGACATCACAAATAAAACCAAGATGCACTCCTCCAAAAATAGGACAACAATCAGGTGGTTGTTGGCCATAAATAAGCTAGACAACAGAAGGAGGAAACAAACACGATAGAGCCAACTTCACTAAAGGAAAGGCATCACTGATCATTATCAAGAAGAAACAATGATCGCTCATAAAATAATCCAAGGACAGTTTCTAAAGACAAATAGCCAAGGAATGTAAGAATAACAACCACAAAGCCTTCTGTAGCTATACCAGACATGTAGGTGTCAACTTCCAAATATGCTGTCAGCTACTGAAAAATGGAAATAATTACACCAAACCTACTTTCATTGCCCACATCCAGGGGGACAAGTTCAGTGTGACCCCCCCATCACCCCCAAAAGGGCCTGTGTCCATCACAGAAGGATGCAGAGCCCCAGACGTCATGGACATGCAGGTAAAGGCAGCCCTCACCAAAGCTAGGAACACAGCATCAATGGGACTGGATGGTGTCCCAGGCTGCATCTTAGACTAGGCCCATAAGGAACTACACCCTCACCTACATTCACTGTCCAGACTCATGCATACCACAGGCTATGTACCCAAAGAATGGCATACACTAACAGTCATCCAGCTCCATAAATGGGGTGCCACAACAGAACCTGGAAACCATTGCCCAATATGTCTAATCAGCCTGCTCTACAGGGCTATTGAGCAAATTGTCATGGAACCCATAAACTGAGACATTGGAGATCTCCAGACACTGGACTCTACACAACTTCACCTTGTTAAAGGCAGATCCTGGCTCCTAAACCTAGTTGACTTATTTCAAACAGTTACCAAGGACATAGATGGAGGTGAAAATAGTCCACACAGCCCGCCTGGACCTCACAAAGGACTTGCTATACCATTCCCCACTCTGTCATCATGGACAAGTGTACCAGCTTAAACATTAACAGCTATGTCACAGGATGGGTGGCCAAGTGGCTCACAGATCAAACACACATGTTCAGAGTTGCAGGTGCCATGTCCAACTCTAAGCCAGTCACAAATGGCATCCCACAGGTCTTGGTCCTGGGACCCCACCTGTTCAGTAGATACTGCTCAGAGGTACAGGCAAGCATGGGAGGTGTATGGCTGAACAGGTTTGCAGATGAATGGTAACTGTGGTCCATAATTGACTGTACAGCTGACACAGACATCCTCCAGAAGTTTCTTTCAGAGACAGATACCTGGTGTCAAAACAATGCCCTCAAGCTGAATGCCAAAGAATGCATAGTCATCCCCTTTGGGTAAAACAAAGTGCACACAAATTACCACATAGGTGGTAATCCAGTATGTATGGAGAAAGTCATTATGGCCCTGGGGACACAGGTAGATAGTAAACTTCCCTTTGATGATCACATGGCCAAAGTGTTTAGACATTTCTTCAATATAGCCCACCTAATGTCACCTAATGTAACCCACTTTGTATAGTCTGATGATGTCACCATCCTACAAATATACCTGTTGAAACGCTAGCTCATAGTAATGTGTATACTGTGGCGTGTAAATGCATACTCCTGTAGTATCATAAAGTAGTTAGGTAGGGGTTTGAATCCTGCACTTGACAAATGTGTGTGTGTTTGTGTGTGTTCTCCTTGGGAAGGAGCAACCATTTTGGAGAGTAGTAAAACACCTTAAAAGTGGTAAACTAATCTTTGTCAAGTCTGATGATGTCACCATCCTACAAATATCCCTGTGGAAAAAAAAAAACGTGCTGTAATGTGTACAGTGCGTCGTGTTAATGCATATTCTTCTAGTATCATGAAGTAGTTAGATAGGGGTTTGAATCCTGCACTTGACAACTGTTTGTGTGTGGTCTTCTTGGGAAAGAGCAACCTTTTAGGAGAGTAGTAAAACACCTTAAAAGTGGTAAACTAATCTTTGTCAAGTCTGATGATGTCACCATCCTACAAATATACCTGTGGAAAAAATAGCTTCCAGTAATGTATATAGCGCATCGTGTTAATGCGTACTCCTCAAGTATCATGAAGTAGTTAGGTAGGGGTTGGAGTCTTGCACTTGACAACTGTGTGTGTTTGTGTGTGGTCTCCTTGGGAATAAGCATCCTTTTAGGAGAGTAGTAAAACACCTTAAAAGTGGTAAACTAATCTCTGTCAAGTCTGATGATGTCACCATCCTACAAATATACCTGTGGAAAAAAGAACTCCCAGTAATGTGTAGAGCACGTTGTGTTAATGCGTACTTCTCTAGTATCATGAAGTAATTAGGTAGGGGTTTAAATCATGCACTTGACAACTGTGTGTGTGTTTGTATATGGTCTCCTTGGGAAGGCGCAACCTTTTAGGAGAGTAGTAAAACACCTTAAAAGTGATAAACTAATCTTTGTCAAGTCTGATGATGTCACCATCCTACAAATATACCTGTGAAAAAGAGAACTCCCAGTAATGTGTATAGCGCGTTGTGTTAATGTGTACTCTTCTAGTATCATGAAGTAGTTAGATAGGGGTTTAAATCCTGCACTTGGTGAGTGTGTGTGTGCTGTTGTGTGTGACACTGTCGGTCAATGTGTTGTGGGTTTTGCTTTTACTACTGTATGATATATCAGTATGCATTGCACATGTGAGCTAGCTGTGTGGCAAATACATATACGTATATGTTACCTCAATTACTGCATGTGTGGGAACACTGCTTTCTCCAAGAACACAGCTGTCATCTTTGCTAGACTGTGCTGCTGCTTCCCAGACCTTAGGTCACATCTGTATGCTTGTGACAAGGCCAGCCACTGCAGTGATCCCTGGCCTAGGTCATCCATGTCACACACACTCATTATGGTTTCTATTGAAATGTGTGAGTGAGGGTTTATGGCCGAGGTATATGTCAGACCTGTTCAAACGCAGCAAAGTCTGTCAATGATGACTATTCATTACAGGTGTACAACAACCTTTGTGGATATGCATGCAGACCCCTTATTGCTTATGTGATCCACCGAGGGATTTCAAAATACCTTTGGAAATGTGATTATCAAAGGAGAGATGACGTAACACTTGGTTGCATGTACACATCAGTACCTGTTCATCATGTTGGTGGCTACTACCTATGTGGTACTGTGGGGATAATATGTTCCGTAAAGGTGGATGACTATGCTTAGTTTGGCTTATAGCTTTACAGCATGGGTTTGACAACAGGTATCTGTCTGTATGATACCCTTGTGGAGGATGTGTGTGTCATCTGGAGAATGCATTATAGGCCACAGTATGCATTACCAGACGTGGAAGGACATATCCCTACTGTGATTGCTTGTACCTAAGAGAGCTATATGCCAAGCAGGAGTGGTCTCAGTAATGGGTGCAGGTGAATACCACTGGTTACTGGCATAGTATAGTACCTGAAGGATCCAGATGTTGCTGTGTGTCCTACATCTGTGTGTCAGTTGTCAAGACATCATCTAACGATTGGTTATGGTCAGGCTGTTGAAGTTATGCATACTACCAGAATGCAAAATAATGACAGATAGCAAAAGTATCACCCACAGCACAGTGTCAAACCATGTCATACACACATGTGTAGTCAGGTTCCGAAATGTGTGTAGTACAATGCATACTGGCCACCAATAGAAACTATGGAGTGTTAACACTGTGTAATACAGGGCATGTCACCCTGCCCATGTGTCCACTATGCACGTACATGCAGACAGTGCACCTCCACCATGTTCACAAATGTACACCTGCAAATCTGTGCTACACACATCCCACACAAACTGTCCACTCTCTAACACATGCTGCCAATACTACACACATCAGCCAAGTGGCACGTGGGCAGACAATACACTATTGGAACTAACCCTGGTGTAAACAATACTACATTGACAATCATAGCTTTAATGCATCATGCCTGCTCAGCTACACCTTCAAGCATATCATTACACTCTACTGCTGACAACATGCTAACATTGCTATACTGCTATAAAGTCACCCTGTGCATCAGCACCATGGTAGCCTGTTCCTGCATCGATGTTACAGATGACAGGAGGTATTACAGGTTTCATCATATGCACAGGGTGTGTTGTTGGTTTGCCAGAGGCCTACAGTGAGCCATCCAATCAACATGTTTGTGTGTGTGTGTGTGTGTGTGTGTGTGTGTGTGTGTGTGTGTGTGTGTGTGTGTGTGTGTGTGTGTGTGTGTGTGTATGAGGGTCAAGAGCACTGCTATGGGCCAATGTTGATGTAATGTGTGCGGGTATGTGTTAGCCCTAGGTGTCTGGTTTATGTGTGTGTGTGTCTGCATGCACACAGTTCCACCATGTGGCCACCATATATGGGTATTTGTGGGACAGGCACAGACTGTACCTGCCAGGCTTTACAGATCACCATCTCTGGCCATGGATACAGTACCTGTGCCTGGCAGGGGTGCTACTGACACTATCAGGTACTAAGCCAGATTGGGTACTATGGTAGATGGATGTACACTGGACCCAGGTCCCTGCTGGGACTGTCCAGAGCCATGTGCACGTGGTCTTCTAGGATGTTCTATGGACAGCCCACCCCCAACATTGCTTGGGCTGGTACTGGCACTATGGGAGCGGCTGTGACTTGATGGACATCCGTGGTGACAGCCAGCTGCTGATGTTGCTGGCATACGTCCACACCGACGACTCAACCATCCCGCACTGTCCTGACACATGGACATGACATTTCAGAGGACATCTAATGTCTCTCCCCAATGTCTATCAGTGACCTCAGTGTAATTACAGATGGCACCTGCTAGGTCACAGATACTGTCAATGACGGCGGTATGTGCCCTCTGTGCCCTTAGTCCCTGTCTGGTGTACCGTTCCATACGTGCCTGTGCCTCCATGACAGCCTGTAACATGCGTGAGGTTGTAAGACCTGTGGCACATCTGACAGTGGCATGATGAGCAGCAGTGCTCCGACGAGAACCCCTGGACATCTGCCTATGTGGTACCCTTCCAGACATTTGGGTATGGCTGCTGTGTCAGGATGCATGTGCCATGGATACCAAACTGTCCTGGCCAATGCCAACTGTACGCTCTCCCTCAGCTAAGGGCATCGGTGATGGATGTATTGGCAGTATGACTGTGTGCATGGATGGGGTGGACACTTGTGTACTGTCGATTGGTGGCCCAATGACAGACCCTGGCAAACATGCCTGTGCCTCAACACACCTATCATCAGTATCACTATTTTTCTCAGTGACATGAGTTTCCCTGCTACAGTGAACCAGCCCAAAGTTAGCACCTGTGAGAGGAAGACAGGAAACACAATTTACGACCTGTACATGATGTCGGCACACATGCACACATGAACACATGCACACATGCACACATGCACACATGAACACATGCACACATGCCTACATGAACACATGCACACTTGCACACATGCACACATGCACACAAAAGCACTCCTCACTATAACAGACACACACACACACACACACACACACACACACACACACACACACACACACACACACACACACACACACACACACACACACACACACACACCACCAGAAATCCAGAACATACTCAATAGCGGGTGATGGTGTGGTACAGTTTCACAAGGCAAACAGTTATATCACACGTGTCAGCATGCAGGATGTGTATTTCCCAACACCATGCAGTGCGGGTGTTGACAGCCCTTGCCAATAACACTATACATGTCTTTGATGCATGTGTGTTGTTGTTCAGTGATTAGCCTCACCCTGGAATGAACTGTTTACATGGACACGACATTGCTGTGCAAGTGTTAAAAGCTCTGCAATGTCCTGTGCACCATCTCTCACAGGTATACATACCATGGCTGGATGTGTATCTGTGTGTCACATGATATACATTTCTGATTAGAGCGTTTGTGTCTTTAGCAGATAATTGTGGACACAGGTTTAGCACATGCATGCTATGTATACACACAGGATGATGGTGCATGTATACCTGATGGAATACCATTGCTCAACATAACCATTGTACAGTGGTTATGGTGACTGTAGGACATATTGTGGACATGCCAGTGCCAGACATGACATGGCATGCTACAACACAACTGCAACATTAAACATCACACAGACACAGTGTGTGTCATGTGAGCTATGCACTCAATAGCATTGCATTGCAAGACATATATGCAGTTGGCTGCTGTATGACTTATCACTGCCATATACTGTTGAGCACAATTTCAGACACAGTTTACTTTAGATAATATCCAACTGTTAACCCTCTGTTAAGACAAGTTGCCTGCTAAGAGAAGCTAACACAGCTCTTTCCAACCTAGATATATGTATGTTTTTTAGTAAAGTTATTAAAATTATAGCTGTACCTGTGTTATTTCTTGTACTCTTTAGATGATTTAAGACAATTTAAGTATTTTTATGTCTAGATAATTTAGGCAAATCTGTGTATTTTAATGTTTATGTGTCAACTACATGTAGTTGTAGCTGTATACCTGTTTTCTTATGCCTTCTAATCTTAGTATTATCTATTTCACTATCTTCTCTCATCCCACTTTTACCAGCCTGGTGAACCAGTACATTCCTGTACCTAATACCTGAATTCACCCTCCTGGAAGTCTTTGGAAACTTGTCCGAACTAAGGAATTTCCCACCAGCTCCCTGAGAGGCCAGCTTATTAAGACAAGATACTAGAACTTTGCACCAATATTTCTGGTCTATGAACCCTGCTACACTAGGCAAGTTTCCCACTCAGGATAGCCAGCAGCCTACAACCTCCCCTCCAGCTATCTTTTTCTGTCTTTTACCAAACGCTCACATACAGCCTATACTCTCTGTTTTCAAAAGTAGCCCAACTCCCTCTCTTCTTGTAGCCTGCTACCCTTGTATAAGAATGATGTGTTGCAATTAAGTTACTGGCCACTAGGTGGTGCCTTACCATTACCGTTCTGTATCTCAATTCACTACAATTATCTCTTTACTCAGACCTCCTAACCCTGTTGTTTTTTCAGTTTCTTCTCTACATAGATGTTGTTTCCCACATCCCACCTTTGTCCTAGTGTACACTTTTTCTACCCTCAAACTCTCTGACATATATATGTTCCTTATACTAGCCTGTCAACTTACCTCTACTTTCTCTGACTTTCAAACTTACTTGCTGAATTCTTCCTTTCCACTGATTGTCTTCTCTAGTAGTCCACTCTCTTGTCTCAACCCGCTCCATTCACCCTTCGGGCTCACTCCACTCCCCTACCCTGCCCCCAATTCTCACCCGCCCCCAGTGCTCCTACATTTATATTGCTAGTAAACACACCCCTATCTTATCCACTCCAATCAGATTGATAACATCATAAACTCATCCAAACCTCTTTATTGCACAACACACCCACTAATTAACTAATCTACCTCCTCCCCTATTTACTTAGTCATACTACTACTCCCCACCTGTACCTATAATCTACTTCTCATCCTTTTGCTCACCTTCCCAATCATTAAAATGTGTACAACTTTCATCCCTTCACAACTTAAACTACTTATCTGCTTATCACTTTTATCTTCTCTTGTAACTACTTACCTCTTAACATCCTACGAATACCCACTTAACTCTACTCTTCCTTTTCCTGCTAAATACACCTCTACACCTATATCACCTTTCTCTCCTACCTTCTTAAATCTCACCACTCAGCCTAACTACCTACTAGCCAAATACCACAGACTAGTACACTTCAAGTTAAGCAAAATAAAAACTAGGAAACTATTTGACTGTTTTTACAAACTTCTCCAACCAAAATATTTTAAACTCATCCACTCACTATTGGATGGAGATATTCATCCTAACCCTGGCCCACACCATACCAATACCAATGCCTACATAAAACAAGACAAAACTACTTCTCTGTCATTATCCATACCTACCAACTCTCTCTCTATTGCCCATCTCAACATACGAAGTATTTGTAACAAAATTACTCAAGTCCATGCCCTTCTAAATGTCCATCAATGTGATATTTTATGTTTAACTGAAACGTGGCCTAAGCCTACCATTAAAGACAATGAAATAACTCCACCCGTGTATAACATCATTAGACTTGACCGCACTACCAAAAAGGGAGGAGGAGTAGCAATTCTCTATAAAACACAATTCCAAGTTAGTACTATAAATCTGACTTGTACCCTAGATAATAATGCCGAAGTAATCAGCTCCAAACTTCAAGTCAACACTAGTATAGCCATAAATATAATTTGTGCATATCTCCCTCCAGGAAATAACACTAACACTCTCAAATGTATCCTTAGTTCACTCTCCATCAACCTCCCTCAAGAAACATTAGTCCTAGCTGACTTCAACATTGATTGGTATTCCTGTAACAATACAATCCCCACCTCCCATATAAACCTATATGGCTTCATACAACTCATTAATAGTCCTACTAGATCTAATAAAACCAACAATAATGAAACCATCTTAGACTGGATCCTTACTAATACTCCTCAACAAACCTACCAATCAGGTACCCTACCAGATGACCTAAGTGACCACTCGCTAACATATGTCATTAGACATAAAACCAACCTAATCTTACCTACTACCTACAGAACACTACGCTCAAAAAAGCAATTTAATGTTCAACATTTTCAGATTGAGTTAAGACTATGTAATTGGTCCTCACTAAAATATCTCCCACTTAATGAAGCAGTAGAATACTTCAATTCCACATTCTTATCTATCCTTGATCACCATGCCCCTAGTCGTACTATTAGAACCAAAGCTAAAGTAGCTCCCTGGCTGACCAACAATACTAGGCAAAAAATCATTCTCAGAAACAAATCTTGGGCTAAATGGCGTACCACAAAGAATCTAACTGACCGCCATACTTCAAGGAGCTTAAAAACAGTACAAAAAAAGCAATCCTGACAGACAAAAAAAAACTATTACCTTCAATTACAACAAACCTCCAAAAATGAACCTAAAAAATTCTGGGCCAGTATTAATAATCTTTTATCCCCAGGTCAGTCTATCACACCGAACCCTCAGGACTCTAACCCAGACAATCCCACACAAATAGCCAATAACTTTAATTCTTTCTTCACTAATGCTATCCAAACTCTTGCTAGTCACCTATCCCCTGACACCTCTAAGCTACTCTTACCTACTGGTAATACTCCTCCTTCCCTTCACTTACAACCTGTATCTACCTCCTTTGTCTCATCACTGCTCCAAAAACTAAAACCTACCACCCCCTCTGCAGACAAACTTCCTGCAGAATTCTTGCAAATAGGAGCCAAAGCCACTTCCTATCCCATTTCTATTCTGATAAATCTATAAATGAAGGAATTTTCCCTTCTATCTGGAAGATATCTCACATCATCCCACTACACAAAGGGGGGAACTCTAATGACTTCTCAAACTTTCGCCCCATAGCACTTCTATCACCTCTAGCTAAAATTATGGAAAAATGTATCCATAAACAACTACTTAACCACCTTCTCCATAACAACCTACTTGCTAACTGTCAGCATGGATTCAGACCTTCCCACAGTACTACCACTGCTTTACTCTCCTTTACCAACTCCATCAACTACAACCGCAACAACAATTGTCTATCATCTTCAGTCTTCATTGACTTATCTAAAGCTTTCAACATGGTCAATCATAAACTTCTTCTGCACATACTAAAATCTCTCTCACTTGATATCCCTTCCTTAACTTGGTTTACATCTTACCTAGAAAACCGTCAGCAGGCAGTACTCTGGAAAAATTCACTATCTAATCTCCTTCCTACCTCTTTAGGTGTACCTCAAGGCTGTATCCTAGGCCCCCTTCTATTTTCTATCTTTATTAAAGACCTCCAATCAGCTATCCCTAACACTACCTACATTCAATATGCAGATGATTCTACTATAATCTGCAGTGCTACCTCTCAAACTGAACTCCAGTCTCTTACCCAAAAAGCCTTTACCACTGTTGAACAATGGTTCTCAGACCGTTGCCTTCTCCTCAACCCCAAGAAAACCAAACTGTTACGGTTATCACCTACCCGTAAATCTACCCCACTTAACTTCACTCTCACTTCCACTGATAGCACTCTCATTTCTCCAGATTCAACTACAAAATTACTAGGAATAACTGTTGACAATAATCTAAGCTTTGACTCTCACATCAACAACACAATAAAATTAGTTAACAAAAAAATTGAATCCCTTTACAGAATTAAACCCTTCCTTACACCTGAAGCAAGAACTACCTTAGCCAGATCTCATCTTATCTCTACTCTTCTATATGCTTCCCCCATTTACACTAATCTCTCCAAACACAACCTCAAGAAACTTGCTACATCTTACTATAATATTGCTAGATTTGCTACAGGATCCCAGTTTAGAACTCACCACTGCCTGAACCTAAGACAACTAGGTTGGCTTGAACTCCCCAACAAACTAATACTTCAACAGCTCTTAATAGCTCACAAAATTCTATATCAACCAACTAAAATACCAATACTCTCTAACCTCATTTCACCATACAATAACATGAAACACCTACGTTCTTCAAACAAACTACTGATTTATACTCCCAAACCAAATAACTTTGCAGGTGACTGCCTCTTTTCCAACTCTGTTGGAAAAATGTGGAACAAACTTCCCTCTGATATCTCATCTTTGTCCGTACTACCACTTTTTAAAAGACAACTGAAAATGCATCTCAGTAATCATTGGCTTTGCTCCTGTACCAACCCAGATTAACTTTCCTTCTTCCTTTCTCTCTTTTCTTCTACCATAATTACTTTCATTCTCTTTGCCCTGTATCCTTGATAGCTCTCCCTTTGCATAACATCTATGTAGATAAATGTTATCTCATATATACTGTATGACCACTGTAAAAAAAAAAAAAAAACTTTTTATTTCATTTTTTAAAACATTTTATTATTTCTCTTTTGTTTTTGCTCCTATCATATTTGTATATTACATATATTGACTAACTCTGTTTTGCCTATTGTATTGTATTGCCTATTGCTGTTTAAACTTGTAATAACCATTGGAGCTTTTCTCCCCAGGCCTCTACTGAAAATGGACATATATCCAGTTTGACTAGCCCGGTCAACAAATGTAAAATAAAAAGAAATGAAATATGTTTCACTTTGTACAAATGATGATTGCTATGCATATTGTGTATAGGTGCCTATGTTTGCACACACACAACATTGAGGTGCATAGCAGGTAATGCTATATGTAGTACTGTGGTCACTGTAACTGGATGGAGTGAACTACTTGAGCCATCATCATGCAGCATCATGTGGTCACTCAAGGCTACTAATGTGTGCCAGACTGGCACATATCATGCTGTACCAGAACTGCAGTACCATGGCTACATTCACCATTTCACAGCCAGTTGTTACATGGGTTTGTAAGGTGCACAATAGGGGGCATTGCCTAACATGAATGTGTTATGTGTTGAAGAGTGTTGCACAGCCACATGTGAGGCATCTACCCCTCAGGTATATTATGTGTGCTGTGTGGATGACGTTTGGGATACTGTAGTGTGACCTTGCAGTGGGTATCTGAATATGCCATGTGTAGCATGTTAACATGTACTGCGTATGACAAAGTTGTGTATGTTGTGTGCATGTGTATCGACTCTGCCTATCCAATGTCCACTACAGTGTTGCCACAATTGTGTGGGATGCTCTGAGTATTGTATGTGTTTTAGGCAGCTACCCACATTACTGGGATGTACATAGTCTCACAGCAAACATGCACAGCATGCATTATGTGTAGGTGTGTTACGTGTACATGGCCTACATCTCACCTATGACATGCACATTTAATTAGCAATATTAAAGGTAGAACACACTCACCAGCATGGGTCTGCTGCCTTGCTGTCACACCAGAGGGACCTACAAGGATATGAGACACTTTGTCAGTGGCAACAACTGTGGCATTGCTACTGTGTATTTGCAATCTTACAGTAGTACAATGGTTGACAGTCACAGGCCTACAGATTATAATCCTAATTATTAGTATTGCACAACACTAGGCACCACATTGTCTAACTACACAGTACACATCTCACATAAGCATGCTCTACCAATAGAGGTAACAGTAGTCTACAGCTATGCCATGTTACCTGCACGCTCCATGTCAACTTGCTAGGTGGCTCCGGCCTCCATGATGATACATGTTATTTGTTGTGGTTGTTGTTGGCCAGGTGCCACCTGGCTCAGGAGCAGCTCCACCACTCTGGTGAGAGGGGGATGGATGGCTACCTCCCCACCTGTGGCAAGCTGTTGTCTGCGGATATCAGATGCATGCTGCTGGACATGTCTAATTAAATCACTGCAGTGATGGCGTACCTGCTCATATGTCTGGTTATGCATGCCTATGTCATTTATCCTACGGACAAGATCTTGCCACAGCACAGTCTGCTCATGCTGGTCCTGGCTGGTTCTGGAGAACAGCAGGGCATAGTACTGCACCAGGCTCATTGTGATCTGTTCTTCCTCTGCCGTGCTATAGGTGGGATTACGATGATGGGACATGACCCTGGAAGACAATGAAACAATATGTGTGAGCAAGTTATGTGGCACACGTAACATTCTAAAGTACAGATATCAATTAACTGCCATATATAGCAACCTATTGGCTGTCAGAAAATACACACTTTCAATACCACATATCAGTTCTCACCCACAACTGCCTGACAGTGCCTGGCACACTCTATATATCAAACCATGTTTTGCACAGCAACAAAGTTAAAACAGTATGTAAGACTATACAACAGTACATGACACACTGTATGTGACACAATGCACCACCTAGCCACAGGAGGCATATATCAAGCTAATGCATCAAGAAATATGTAATCCATTGCAATGATTGTAAAGTCCAGTGACAGTATTACCAGTATACCACACTAGTCGTTAATGGCAGACCCCTGACTAACATATGTGCACATTACTTAATATAGGTGGCATACTGCTCTACTAGAGTATACATTTTGCTAGATACGCATTTATATCCTGTAACACACATATGACCGAGGCCATGGTACAGGCATACCCACACACACATCAGATATACATACCAGACACAAAGGTATGGCAACCCAGGTGACCTTTACCTGTGTACCTTACAGTACTGTGTGTCAGTAGTTACAAGACCTTATGCCTGAGGTATGTAATCTGTGAGGACTACAGGGAACACAAAAAACAGTGGTTCCAATAAATGTAGACGTACACCATACTGTGCTGTTTAGGCATACAGCTTCAGGTAGTACTACAGTTCATACAGGAGTTGGATTCACCAGCATTAACACTCAATAAGCATACATGTACTGCTTTAGCCTACAATGGGACACCCCAGTTGACAACAAGGGACTACGTCAGACCATATGGCATACTGCTTTTTCTGCCTAGCAATTGCATACACATCTTTTGCTGGGATCACAGCTAGGACACATAATACCATGATAGAAACAGTTTCTCAATAAGCTATCACACATATACTGAACTCTGACACATTCACCATCACACTCAGTCAACCTCACATACCAATTATTGCAACAAGTACATGTGGGTGTGTATCACTTCATAGGTAGGTAAGAGGCTACTGGCCCTAGAGCCTATAGAAGTCTAACCATACACTACCCTGGCCTTTGACACACAGGTAATTACATTTCATGTGGCCCTGTCAAGCAGAGACACAGAGGTGATTGCTTGGGTGTATTCACTATCTCCCATACAATCTTCAGGATTATTTATGATGACTGCTAATTAAGAGCTTTGTTTGCTATGGATAGTTGGTTTGTTCCAGAGTATGGGATGTCTCTGAGATAGGAATCTATCCCTCCAGCATGTGCTGTTTATTGTGGTCAAAAGGTTTGGGTCCCTAGAGCATGTAGCAGAGATTGTGATCTGTTTACGTGGAGCATGTCCAACAGCTCTGGGTCTGACATAGCTTAGTATGTTGGCAGAGGTCACCTCTGGGTAGGCGGTATGCGACACAGTCTAGTTGTGAGTTTGTGTCACGGTCTGCATAGGGCATCTGTTTGAGGCCAGTATTACTCTTTGTGAGGTATGTCTGTGTCGTTTCCAGTTGCTGTAGATGTCTTGTGAGGTACATACCACATGGGACATTGTACTCTATAATGGGCTTTATGTGTGATGAGTAGAGGGGAACACTGACCTATATTTCCCTGGATGACACACCTTTTGTGATGATGTGTGCCACGTAGACAGATGACATGACTAGTGTGGCACTGTGATCATCAGAGGGGAGACTACTTTCCACCTGTGTCCCCCTGGTCTCTTATCACACCTTTGGTGTTAAGTAGACTACCACCTATGTGGTAGTTAATGGGTACAGAGTTTTGGCAAGAAGGGATGCCAATGCAGTGTCAACATTGAGCGTGAGTCCATGGCATTGTCACCAGGGATCTGTTGCAGTAAATATGACCCTGTCTCTCTCTCTCTCTCTCTCTCTATATATATATATATATATATATATATATATATATATATATATATATATATATATATATATATATATATATATATGCACACATACATATAAACATCCATTGGTGTACATATAGAGATACATATAGGCACATATACAGTCCACCTTTCATGGTGGGGATATCAATTATGCAAAGGTTGTGAGGTATACAGTTATGTCATAATATTGCACAGTGTTGTGCGGAATGCATTGAAGGTGTTCTCAGCCCATGTAGCTTTAGCAGGCCTCACTGGCTGCAACACTGCAGACCTGACAAATCATACCCACAATGTTTAACCACCACATGTCATATACCAGCACTGTATGCTGTCTTGTTTGCCACACACTATAACCTACATAGAAATATGCACATAACAATCTTCAACAACATATATATGTCCACACTTCACAAACAGTTGCAGTATGTCCCTTGCTCTATGCACATGTACAGATGCTAATATATCTGACACAGACAGATCTCTCCGTATGTGTGTGCCATACACACACAAGGTACACACTGTTGTAAGTTTGTGTACCTCATGGCTGACCTTTTGGGCCTTGCTGCAACATGAACAGGTGTCACATGTGAGCACACAGTAATATTAGAGGGTGTATATATAGCTGCAAATGCTAGGTTAGCATACTAGCCTGGTACAGCTGTTGCCAATACTAAGCTACACGTTAATATGGCTATCATGCATTTGTTACTCTGTCACATCCATGTTTACATAGCCGTATGGGCTACTCCCCCAAACAGACATTGTACACACTACTGTACAGAACACAGATAACATGGATCAGATGCTTGACATTTAATGCTGAACTACATATGTCACAGTCACATCCCACTGCACACAGCTACACACTCATTTCTCCATTCCAGTAGGTATGCAGGGCATCTGTGCATTGATACGTACTGCTGCCACATATGGATGATTCAAACTATGTAGAGTACTCTTCATAAACATCTACTACATGCCAGTAAATACATAGCTGTTACATACCTTTCCTTTGTATGTGTTCGTATTTGTTGAATTAATTTTTCAAGGTATATTTGTTTTTCAATAAGCTTTTTCTTTTCAATATATTATTTAATTTTCAATATATATTTTTTTCAATATATTTTTTATTTCAATATATATATATTTTTCAATATATATTTTTTTCATTATATTTTTTATTTCAATATATTTTTTTCAATATATTTTTTTCAATATATATTTTTTTCAATATAATTTTTTTTATTTTCAGTATATTATTTCGTTTTCAATATATTCTTTTTGTTATCTTTTTTTTTCAACATATTACTTTTTCTTTCAATATATTTTCTTTTGATCTTTTTTCTTTATTTATGCTGCTCTCTCTCCCTCTCCCTCCATACCTGCAATGAAATGATGGCATGTGTGGACAGCATGTACAGACTGCTTTTATAGGTATCTGCACATGTGCATGTGATGGCCTCTGTACCAATTGGTAGCCACCATTTGGCAATTGCATGCAGCCTGCTGTGTGGTACTTGCAGTACTCACTGTCATAGCAACCCAGTGCTATAAATTGCTAAGTCAGGTAGGCATAGACCTTTCAGATTTTCAAAGTGGGGACCATGCTTGTTTGCTGTGGACACCGTTGTGTAAGTCAGAAGGTTGGTATACTTCTTCTAACTGTTGCTAGGGGTGTAGCCAGTGATTTGAATGTTGTACTCAGACCTGAATGTTGCCACTTCCAGGACACAGTTGACAGTGTAGAATTGTACTCATCCCTACAAATGCTAACACAAGATACATGGGAGTATGTAGTTTCTTTTCTACTTATACAATTAGCTGCCATACATACGTAGTTATTGAGATGTTTTCATTTGGTACATGAACTGTTTGGGAACTGCTATACTGTGGATATTAATGTACTCACTTCTGCACAGTTTGTGCTTTTTATTTTGTTGACAGTATCACAGGATGCTCATGAAAACTGGACAATTCCAGTATTGAGTATGCCTACCTACATTTATTTTTTTTAATTTATTTTTATTTATTTATTTAACATTTGTTGACCGGGAAAGTCCAACTAGGTTCCACAGATCCTGTTTTCAGTGGAGACCCAGGGAGAAATGCTCCAGAAGCATGTCTTTAGAATGTGGGAGGAAACCAGAGTACCCGGAGGAAACCATGCTAACGCAGGGAGAACATGCAAACTCCACACAGAAGGCACCCCAGCCGAGAATCAAACCGGAGAACATCTTGCTGTGAGGTGACAGCATTGACTGCTGCACCACTGCACCGCCCATCCTTGCTGGACCCTGAACACACAGGTATTTTGTACGTTTGTGTGGGGATTGTCCTGCTATTATACTGTGTGGGGGTTGTAAAGTGCTGATGTAACATTATTTACTGCTAGAATGGCTGGTTCTGTTATCACAGTCATGTAATGCAATTCCACAACAACTGCTGGTAAAGTTCCACAGAACAGGTTTTGTGTTATGGCATTCCTATATTTCCTTTACATTCACTCATTCTGATGCATGATATATATATATATATATATATATATATATATATATATATATATATATATATATATATATATTTCAGCAACAACCTGCTATATATCTACTGTGGCTTAGTAGTACTTCATGCAGTTTAGTGTGCCCAAGTTCTAGGGTTCGAGAATGCCAGTGGTATTTTATTTTGCTGCTGAGCAGAACAAGGACCCTCACATGCAGGTTGACTAAGGCACTTTTAAGCAGTTGTAAGCAGGTTTGCGCGACGCTTAGTAATACTTAGCTAAGCGCACACAAGCGCACACTCGCAAAAAACCCGCTAACTACTGCTTAGCAGTGCTTACTCCCGCTAACCCCCGTGCTAATTTCTTTGAAAGAAAAGAAAATGGGGTGATAGGAAAGTGGTGAAAAAGGGGCACAAAGAGGGTAAGACAGTAAGGAAAACAGCTAGGGATGTGTAGGAAGGGTGTAGGGAATGTCCATAGCTGCCCATTTCTTTAACAGCAACAGCTGTGCATATACTAGGAATTTGGAGGGAATTTTGAAACCTTCAACCCCTGAGAGAGGGGTGAGGACAACAAAGTATGTTGTACTGCCAATTAAATTTCCGTTTGTGTGTCCAGCGGACATGTGTGCCAAATGGGCAGCTACGTATGGGGCGTAATTTTTTTGTGGGAGCAGATTGCCCATTTATTTTTCAGGTGAGAGTGGAATGTGGGATAGGGGAAGTAGATATATTTGGGGAGGTTGGTTGGGGAGGTACACAGACAAGACAAACAAGATGCATACAGGGACAGCATATGACACATGTGGTGGGTGAACACCATTGACGGGGAAGGATGTTTGGAAATCGCAAGCCCATGAGCCCACAGATGGCAACAGTGGAACTGAGATCCCCACCCATGGGCAATCACCACTGCACCTTCACAGCCCAGAGGGTGGCTGTGCTGGGGGCTGCATAGGAGCGGCAGGCTCACCTGTGAGTCGCAACACTCTCGCCTCAAGCTGGCGTAGAGAATCAGTGACTGAATGCTGGATCTCCCTACGCACCACAGCCCGGACTGTTCAGAGGGTGATAGGTGGCCCTCCTCTGGCCACGCTTGCACAGGGGGATGAGCCACATCCCCTGCAGTGCTTCCACCCAAAGGGGGCACAGAGCCAATGGAGGAGGAGGTCCCGGGCTGGACACCGGACCTGCTGGTGCCAGGTGCCATCGCCAGCTGAGGTGGGACAGGTGGGTCTGCTGGGACCGGCCTTCCCATACTTTCTATGTTTAGTAGGATTTAATGACAATATGGGTTGGTAACAGCCAACAGCATTCCAAATTACTTCTAACAGCATGCAGTAATATTCCCATTAACCCAACACACCAGAGTTCCAACAGTTGAACAGCAAGCATAACACATGCATATATAGAACAACAGTGGACATTCCAACAGCATGCAGGATTGATTGGTGACAACAGGCCACCAAGATTGTGGTGTTTGAACAGGGCACATGCATCAAAGTAAATGCAGATATTTATAAAACAATAGGACATATGTCCCAACAAATGTTTTGTGATTAGACATACCCATTGAGGTGTGGAATTGCATTGTTTATGCACATACAGTAGGGTGTAAAAAGATACCTCCATTAACATCTTATATGTACTTATAGTTTACACTACATTCCTACTGGCTGCATGTGTCTATCCCCCACATGTATTATTACACTAGGCAACGTGCATTAAGTTGCACTCATCTGGATCTCCCTACGCACTAACTAAGGCTAGTTCCTTATATACCTGACCTGTATCTGACATACAAACTGTCCAGGATGCAGATGTTACTGCTAAGTATTTATATATTTTATTTATATTTATATATCTACATATTTGGATATGTTCAGGTGACATTATCAGTTACATTTCTACAGCCCCCTACATTTCTAGCAGCACACTGACATTTCTGGGGAACACATTAACAAGCTACCCATGTGCCAGATTTACCTATGCATGTCAGCCATTAACCAACAGTTGAGGACTGTATATATGCTTTACAGCTACTGGCACTCCCTTCATCCACTTTATATGGGCCTGGCCAAGTGTGGGTTGACAGCGCTTAATACAAAAGTACTATTTATATAATGCAAGAGTACAACAACAGACACAGACACACTCCAGGAATTATACCTTTATTAATTACATTACACACTTTTCTAGAGGCTCTCTCATTTATTTGATATTACAGTGCATGCAGAGGACTTATTCAAGACGTATTATACCTTTATTACTGGGTTACAACACTCATTTTCAGGCTCTCTCACTTATTTTATATAACAGTACATGCAGAGAAATTATTCAGGGCTTATTATGCCTTTATTATTGGGCTACAACACTTTTTTTCAGGCTCTCTCACTTATTTTATATAACAATACATGCAAAATAATTACTAACCTGCCTGGTGGTGCAGCCTTAGCAGCCTATCTGCATAGGCTTGCTGATTCGCAGCACGGACACCTGCAGCTGTGAAGTAAATGAAGGGATATTGAGACATACCTGTCCATTATATAGACTACAATAACAATTCTTATATACTCCATTCCATGGCTACCTACTCAGTAGTGGGGCATTTTCATTTCCATGGGCCTCATGTATCCATTGGTTCAGTTGGTCCTGCTTCCATCTCTTCAGGTCTGCATGGTGGTGTCTGACCTGCTCACCAGTCCGAGGGATGCCTGTGACACTGGTGAGATCATCTGCTAAACAGTTCCAGGCTTCCGCTTTGTACTCAGTGCCTTGGAACTGGCCCTGCAGGAGTCTTGCATCATGATGATGGACGATGAGCCAAACCATCAGTTTTGTCTCCTAAATGCCCCACCGTTGTTCTCAAAAATGAGAGCCCTCTCCAGCACTGGCCATTCTGACTGCAGATGGGAGCTACAACCAGTTATGGTGATTATTCCCATCTATGGAGCTTAAATATGCCTCATTTCCCGCACTTATTTCTGATTGGCCAGTTTTGAAAATTCTCAGCTGAGTGCACACCTGCTTAGCACTGAGTAAACTTTCATTAATATGTATATGTATGTTGACACTGCATGAACAGCAAAAGCTGTCATGGCTTAGTGGTTCAGTACTGTGATTATGGTGCACAGTATCCTGAGTTCGAGGCTTGTCATTGCTTTTTATTTTACTACTGGCCTGACTGGCTAGGAGGTGTGGCTGTGTTTAGCCGACTTTGCTCATCTTTGCCCAACATTGCTCTACGTTGCCCGACGTTGCCCTAGTTAGCGCTGTGTGCAGCTTCACGCAAACATGTTTTGTTTGCGCTAGTTGGCTCGTTGCGCAGCTACACACAAAGCCATTGTGCTGGTTAAACCATTCCTTAGCTAACAGGCATTTATTGTTAAATGTGCTTAATACTGGTAAATGTTGCTTAGCAGTGTTTCACATTGACACCAACCAAATGGAATATAGTGCCAAAAAAGACCAAAACCACTGTACTTATACTAAGGAAAGCTGCAGTTGAAGGAAATATTAATAATTAATAATGCAACAGAATATTAATTAAATGGAGAACTCCACAGTACCTAATACGTTTCTTGATGAAGTGAGGTGAAATCGAAACCTACTGTGTGGAGTTTCAAGCGTTAATATTCTATTTGTTGCATTATTAAATATTCGAACCTTCAACTGCAGCTTTATTTCCTCATAGTGCTGTTACAGTGTTTCACATTGCTTAAGATAGGTTACATATGCATTCATTAGTATGCATGACCGTTTCACCTTCTTATATATATTTAAAATATCGTTCACTACTACATAGGCCATTTCAATGCATTTTAATAAAATTTAAAAGGTAAATGTCAGGAATTATTTTTATGCACAGATTTCCTACAGAAAATGGAAAGGGGAGTGGTGGGACTCGAACCGGGAATGCCTCCTCTTTGTGTAAAGGCTCTACCACTATGCTATTACTATTTGGCTTAATTTTCCTATAAGTGGTTTAGTATCCTCTTCAATGTCTAAACTGCTAACTGTAGCTAAGCAATGGGCACACCCACGCACACACGCACAAATACGGGCAGCTATATCGGGAATAATAAAAAAAATTGTTTTACATTTTATTTCATTTGTACAGGGTTTTTGAATGTGGGGGAGTGTAGTGTTGGGGGTGTACACATTTGAGCGGACTCGCTCATATCTGCTGACATTTGCAGATTTAGGCACTTGCAGGGGCGTGGATATTTGGACTGCTCGGCAGTCTGACATGCCCCCTGCACTCCTACATGCTCCGTGTTAGCCTTGGAGTTGAGTCAGCACACCCTCATGAATATGCATGGCACGCTGACGTCATACTCTTAGGCTGCCGTTTCCGAGTAAGACTTAATTAGTCTTACATGGAGGATTACTGAATCCCCCCCATACATTTTCCCTGTTCTGCATTTCAATTGTAAGTCTGCCCATCCCACTCCCTCAAAAGAGGATGATGATGTTCTTGAACTGAATGCAATATTTAATGATAAAACAGAACTTGATAGCAGTTTTAGAAATTATACAATATAAACAAACGCATTGGTCAGATATATAACAGCCTGTAGCAAGCTTTACTGACTGTGCTGTTAAAACATTGATGTAGAAGGACAGTTAAGGATTACAAATATGTTGGTTGAAATTCGACAAATAACTGAGTTATTCACAACCACACACAAAATATACAATAATATCAAAATTATCAATCAAACTGCAAAAGGTCACACAGGAAGCCTTTTCCTCTGTTGAAACTTGGTTATCCGATGCCCAAATAATACTCAACCCAAACAAAACTAAACTACTCATCTTCCAGCCCACCAAACATACTCAAAACAACTCTCACTATAACATCACAGCAAAAGACAACACCACTATATACCCAACTGAACACACCAAATTGCTAGGAGTGGAAATAGACAATAAACTAAAATTTGACATTCACAAAAAAAGTCCACAAAAAACTAGGAGCGTTATACAGAAATAAGCATCTTCTCACCAAAGCAGCAAAGATTTCAATAGCAAATCCCCACCTTATCTCCACCCTACTTTATGCCTCTCCAATACATACCAACCTAAGGCAATGCGATCTAAACAAGCTAGAGACCTGCTACAACAAAATTGCCAAATTCGCCACAGGGGCATCCTACCGTAGTCATGACTGTCTCTCACTTGCTCAACTGGGTTGGCTTGAACTAACTCACCTCCTTCAATGGTATCAACTCTCACTCGCCCACAAACTAGTAAACCATCCACTAAATGTCCCATCCCTCCAGAATCTACTCCAACCCTATCGCACCACCAGACAACTAAGATCCAGCAACAAAAATCACTTGCAGATCACTAAAGCCAATAACTCTGCTGGTGAAGCACTATTCTTTTGCACCATAGCCAAATTATGGAACTCCCTCCCACCCACAATTACCTCCGTACCATCATGCACCCACTTCAAAACTTTACTAAAACACACCTAAAAACATGCTGGCTATGCCCTTGCAACTCCCACTCTAATATCACCCACCCCATCCAACCACAACCTTTGTTTCCACTCCACTAACTACCTTGATTATAGCAAGCTCAGATGCTCATAAGCCTAGTACTTATACAGCAGGAACTTCTTATTTTAACATTTGTTAATGTCTGTTATGTACTTCACAGATAAAGATTCTAGTTGTCTACTGATGTACTATGTTCTTCATGTGTAAATATGTTGTAAGTAATTGCTATGTAAATTGTTAATTGCTATGTAATCCAATGTAACTACTGTCTGTTTATTTTAACTGTGGAGCTTTTCTCCCCGGGCCTCCGCTGAAAATGGACCTACATCCAGTCGGACACTCCCGGTCAACAAATATAAATAAATAATAAATAAGTAAATAAATAATCAATAAGTGGAATGTGCTTCTCTAAAGAAATGGGTGAATTAAACCAGGATAACAATTTCAGATGTTTCCCCTATGTGGATTGGAACCCATAGAACACCAAAATGTAGGTAGGCTAGACAATTACCTTACAGGCTAAACTAACAGCCAGCACATGTCCTTGCTAGAAAAACAGGTACTGCTTTACTAACACAGCTGTTAGAGTATTACGGATTACGGGCATATTCATAGGAATTTGATGACTAACTTGATTATTTTTAGCCATGAACAACATAAACATTAATTTACTGGAATATGCTTCTCTAAAGAAATGTTATGGGCGAAGTAAACCAAGATAATAATTTCATATATATTTCACCTATCTGGATTGGAAACCATAGCACACAAAAATTCAGGAATAGTAGGAAGGTTCCTTACAGGCTGAGCTAACAGGCGGCGCGAGCTGCATTTTAACAAACAGGTACTGCAGATGTTTATTCAAATTCCAGGGGAGAATGAATGAATATGGAAACTACAAACACTTATTAGACATTTTATTGTAAATAAATAACTACTAGCAACACATAACTGATAACATGTGTAAGTAGTTTGACAAGCAGTCCTTGTGTCTTCAATAAATATGACTGTTTACTTTATTAGAAGGAATGAATTAAAGAAGTTATGTATGAGTTTTTATTCTGATGTGTAATGGTGCAGTAGGCAATACTGAGGTACTATAATGGAAAGCTATGAAGTGCGCAGTCATCCTTGGCCTAGGTGCTATATGCATCAGTGAGACATGATGACAGTGGCTGCGTGAAATGATGTCATTAGAGTCATAAAACAACTGCACATCTACAAAATTCATAATTATGTATATTATAAACATTATTTAAAAATGTAACAGCATGAAAATCTAACCCATAGATCTATAGAGAGCAGTTACCATGTCCACTTAATTATCTCCATGAGCTAATTGTTGTAACAGCTAATTGATGGTTATAAAAAAAAATCTGTCTGATATATATGTGACACAGCTATTACCTTTAAATTCCTTAGGAATGCTTAGGAATATGTAGGACAGTTACACTTACTACAGGGATCCACTGGCTATCTCCACACCTCAGTGACCCTCAGTTGAAGCTCCTCCATGTCCCTCCAATGCAGGTCATCACAGCAGTGCCAATCCTGCACTCCAATGCATCTTTGATGCTCCCTCACAATCCAGTTCAATACCTCTATCATTGTGAAGTTCTTTGGCTTGGTTCTTATTTACTGCTCCACTCCAGCATACACAGTCATCACCTGGGTGGTCTCCTCAGTCCAGTTGGGTGCACAGAGACATCTCAGCCTCTTTATGGTAACCAACATGATTTTCTATTTGAAGATGGCACTGATGTCAAGTTATCAAATCATTGGCAGATAACGGGCACATGTTACAAGTGGTACCATTTATCAATACCTATCTGGTGTTTAATTCAATACTCCATGTATATAGATTTCATGAAACAAACAAACAGCAGACCTCAGGTGTGTGTTTTGTTTGTATTCCTCACATATGTCATGTATGTTGGCTTTTTTAAACCTAATTCAATACTCCATGTATATAGATTTCATGAAACAAACAAACAGCAGACCTCAGGTGTGTGTTTTGTTTGTATTCCTCACATATGTCATGTATGTTGGCTTTTTTAAACCTAATTCAATACTCCATGTATATAGATTCCATGAAACAAACAAACAGCAGACCTCATATAAAGTCATTATTATCTGTAACATTACAGTGAGATATATACGTCACATGTCTTTGATGCTATTTATCATGTGATGCAAGCACATTGTACTGATCTGTGTATTCTTTATCTTCTTTTAGTACATCAGCTGTCTGCATCATCCATCATCCATCCAAGAATTGTGAAATAGTATCAGATGGGTCTACTTCACTTGACCTAAAACTCATTTGACTGACTTTCATTTGACCGACATCCAAATGACCTAAGTTTCAAATTGCTGACAATTCATTTGACTGACTCGCATTTCACTGACTTTTAAGACATAGACTTGTTGTGGATTTCCATTCACCTGTGACTTGCTTGTGATAAAAAGAATTACTGTAACTTACAGTGCTGACTGACAGAATACTGATAATCATGGAGAAAGAAGTGTTGTACTGCTTCTAAATGTGGGTTTGCCTCTTTATATTTTTATGGGAAGTATCTAAAATAATTTCATGAATGTTTTGTGCGTTACCAGCAGTAGTGACAGTGTGTAGAGTACTGTAAGGCACGTTAATGGTATATGCCCTTTTCCCAACTGTAGTGCAATCCTGGAGTTAGTATTTATAATTAGGGGGTGTCTGGGGGGCACAACCCCCCACATTTGGGGCTGTGGGGAGCCCCCCCACCTAGTTTGGTTGTACACTGTCCAGTTTCTGTTAAGAGGGTAAGTAAGTAGTTTTTAAGTTCTGGAAAGAATTATTTACTGATGTTATAAGTGTGCATGTCTATGGATTAAGATTGTTCTATGTTGAAATTCAGCATTGTAAGCTGTCAGTGAAATGAGTTGTCAGTAATTTGAAATTTAGGTCATTTGGGTGTCGGTCAAATGAAAGTCAGTCAAATGAGTTTTAGGTCAAATGAAGTAGATCCTTTCAGATGTATCTCAGCATGGTATTAAGGCCCCTGGTATGCAGGACCTTAATGGGTTGCAAAAGTCCATCCAAGGTGTTGACATTGATGCTGCTGCAGCTATAGCCTCAGACGTGGAGGGGAACTTGTCTGGCCATTTGGAGGAGGATGGGACATTGGATGTTGAAGAGGATGAGGCAATTGAAAGACACACCCCACTTGTGAATGCTGCTGATGGCAATTCCCCACAACAACCTGAAACAGGGCATTGTGGTAGATGTTCATAGGTTCATAGGTTCATAGGTTCTCAGCCTATATTTATGGCCAGCCCTTTTATAAGCTTTAGCCTATAGTTAAATTATGTTGTGCATTCCTTCTGTGCTCTGTTCTTCTGTGACCCTGAAGTTTTCTGTGCCTCTGGGTATATGGACATCTGAAGTAATCCCTGGGTATATCTACATCTCCCAAGCCTTGCACAAGATTCTCTTGAACATGGGCCGGGATTTTGTTCCACAGCATAGGAGTCTCTGGGTGATGTCTCTATCCCCCCTCTGGGTTCTATTTACGTTCTCCTCAAGGCCGTGGTTTCCCGCGTGTCAGTTTTGAAGGTCTAGATTTCTTGAGTTTGTGAGTTGAGGACATCAAGGTTTGACAGACAAGGCATATCGCTATTTTACGTCTGCCACATTTGTCAGCCATGCAGCAAGCTGAGACTTCTTTCCAGTCAAGCATATAGCTGGCAGCATTTCAGTTATTCCTTTTTCCTTTATTCTTTTTGCCTCTTACTTTGCATTGAACTTGGTCTTTTTCAGGCCTCTGCATCAGGTGGATACATTCAGTAGGGTCATTGTACCAATCATAGGTATAAATGAGTACATGAGTACTGATGACGATGACTTTCATGATCAGGGTGGTCGAGCTTCAAGATCAGGGATATTTAATATTAGCACTTTTTCAACTACTTTAGCAACATGAGTGTCAAACTAAAAAGACTAGATGTCCCCTTGATCCCTGATGATTTTGTGATTTTTTTCTGTGCCTCAAGTAAATCTCTGCTAGGTGGTAGGGTATGTTTTTGTTTTTTTCTATGCATTATGACTCAGGCATTTTGCTTAACTTAATGGGCACCATGTGGAGGCCCCCAGTGAGGATATCGTGTCAGATGGTGTGATAGATGGCTTGTGTAGTTATGTTTTTGCCCAGTTTTCAGATGACTGCAAACTTTGTCAACCATAACCCTCCTGTGCTTCCTAAAGTAGATGAAGAACAAGAGTGGACAAGAGGACCCCAGACTGTGGGACACCCTAGCACCACCCAGGACAGGCTTTGAGTCTGACATGGCTCCACTGACCTGTCCCAGACCCTGTCTAGCCAGTTTGCAACCCATCTTGTGATGTATGGGTTTACATTCAAGCTTGGCCATTTCGATGAGTTTTTGTTGATACCTGATGGGGGGTTGTAGCAAGGCCAGGCGAGGGGTAGGTAGGCTGTGTATGACTGCCTTCCTCATCAATGGCCTTGGTGACTGTCTCAAAAAAGTCACCAAAGTTAAGAGCAGGGGATCTGCTTGACAAAGCCAAACTGGGTTGGATCCAAAGTCTGCAAGTTCCCTATGTCTTTATTTATGAGTTCCATTATGATCCTCTCCATGGCATGCAGATGGTGTGCATGGTCAGGTATCAGACAGTATCGACCTCCTTCTGCAGGCAAATGAACATTCCCAACAACGTCATTGATCTACATCCATGCACTTCTAAGTGCCACAGATCATGTGGCACACCAGCAACGTGCAATGCATGAAGGACAGGAACACAGACACGGTGAGATAATGGCAGCATTGGCCAGTCAAAATGAAAGTATGCTAGCTTCCACAATACTGCAGCAGTGCTGTAGTACAAGCACGATTCGGCCTGCCCTGACTGTGCTCAGCAGACTGCAACATGGGAGAGGCAGACCATGCCTCCACAGAACCACCATTGCCCATTGACCATTGGTGGCTTTGGTCCAACATACACACAGTTCCACTGCTGGCCATCTGCTATGGCCCCACCAGTCACAACAAGGCCTTCAACTTGCAGTCATGCTCCTTCATCTCAACATGGTGTTTTCACCCCATCAATCTCCTCTGTGGAGCAACCTGGTCCACATGTTTCTGTGCATGGTCAGGGCAGAGGGGATTGTGGTGTGAGACATCAGCAAGGCCACCCTAGACTGCATTCGATTGCATCCAACAGTGTTGTAAACATAGCTGACTCTTACTATGATATATCTTTTGCAGCTATTAAACATTCTGCATTATGTCTTGTGTAGTTTCTCTTTTTCATGTTATTATATTGTAAAAATAGGAATGTGTAATACTGATGTGTGTCCCACATTGTTTTCTATACAGTGATACAACAATCTGGGTGTGTATGCATGCCCATGTCAGTTGTGCCCTGAGCTGATGATCCATGTTGTGATACACTTGCATATGTTCATATTATAATATATTATGATGATGGTGTTATGTCTGATGATCAGTGTGTATATCTAGTGGGTAATTATCATTAGATGCAATATGCAATGTTGTGGTGGGGCAACACCTGAACTTGAATGCTTAATCTGTATACACATGTACATGGGGCTTGTCATGAGTCAAAGTTCTGGGTCAGATGTTGCCATGTTGCCTGGGCATGCACTTGTGGTCACACACTACATCACCTTCTGAACCCTACATCATCCTGCTCCTCCTCTGATCCTCATGGGATGTCCTCTTCAGGCACTTGGGGTTCTTGGGGGGTTTTCTCCCACACCTGTACCTGGAAGGTCACCATGTACTGTAGTTAGCATGCTGTGTAGCATGGCATACACTGTTATCATCTGTGCTGCCTCCTCAAGTGTGTATTGCAGTACATCCCTGGATGTATCCAGACATATGAACCTAGCTTTCTATACACCAAACACAAGATCTCTATTTTTTTCTAGTTGTTGCGTGTGCTCTGTTGTAGGCCTCCTGTGCAGGGTTGGATGGTTCATGGTACAGTGTCATTAGCCATGGATCAAATGGATAACCACAATTACCTGTCATGGGGAATGAAAGCATATTTAGTCAAGATGGATATTGTTGTGAGCGCTATCCCTAGCTTACATCCTAGCTGTGCTCTTGTACTTACCTAGTGGTTGTCCCTCAGGTATTTCACCTTGCTGGAATGCAGCCCTCAGTCCAGTTTCCCTCCATATAGCAGCATCACAGACACTTCCAGGGTGTGGTGCCATGAGGTATGTTATACTGACATCTGTTGCACACACATCCTAGCAGTTGGTGGATGTCCAGCTTTTTCTGTTTATGAATTAGTCTGCTTCAGGATGTACTGGTGTCTTGATAGGTATTTCTGTGCAAGCTATTGCTCCAAGTCCATGGGGGAAGTTTGCAATGCTGTAACATTGGTGAACTACAGTTCTCTGTTCCACGATGGTAGATGGTGAGTGTATGATTCATCCACCTAGCTGCATATTGCTTCCAGGAATTTTGCTACAATACAGCTGGCAGCTATCTGTGACACTCCTTAA
Source organism: Protopterus annectens (assembly GCF_019279795.1). NCBI lineage: Eukaryota > Metazoa > Chordata > Ceratodontiformes > Protopteridae > Protopterus > Protopterus annectens. The sequence continues at coordinate 1,537,935,002 of NC_056732.1, forward strand.
GCATCCCCCATGTGTCTCTGGAATGTCCCAAATGCAAGTACACCTAGACTGAGGCACACTTTGGTTTCAAAGAGGTGAAATAATTGATCAGGGAAGTGTGGTCAATGCGTCTTCAGTACCTGTTAACTCTGGCCATAGCCAAAGTGTAGGTGAGGTGCCATGCAGGTGGGTTAAGTGTGCTCAGAGAAGGCCTGCTGTCCATTCTCCACCTGATCCAGGAGTCTCTTCCTGTGTGACTCAATGTATGTTTAGGGCCATCATGGAGGCACAGGCATATCCCCATGGGTCCTCCAGAGAAAAGATTAGGGTTGTTGATGTGGCACAGGCAGACAGGCTTGACTGCTTCCCCATGTTGTTGATTCAATGGATTGGATGAATGACACATTGGAACAGACGGTGTCTGTTCTGAAACATCTGCCGGGAGGGCAATGGCATCCTCATGGGTGTAGGTAAGCCACATCATCTGCTGTTAGCCGATGTGGCCATGTCCAATCATGATCCCATAGTGGCAGTACTTCTACCACTCCATCAGTGGTTGAGCTGTCAACAACCAGATGTGGCAGGCCATGGGGTTGTGGTCCTGGGCATCTTTGTGAGGGGAGCTTCTCCAGTAGACATCAGTCACATTCAGTTTGCAGCAGTGCATCTGACCATGGGCATGGAAATGCCAGTACAACTCCTGGGAAAGACAGTTCCTGTGGTCAGGTATGACAATGATGAACTGCCACCTCTATCATCCATGGCTCACATGTGTCCGACAAACCAAGCAATAGAGCTAGCGCAGAGGTTGGCTGTGTTCATGTAGACACTCACACACCAATTTCACCAGGAGGTCCCATACAGACACACAAACAACAGTTACATGGCTCAGCCATGAAGCTTAATATTCATTTTGTCTCAATGGCCATGTGTTACTTATTCCAAATGTTTGCCTGTTCTCTTTTGTGCTCACACACACTCACTGACCTTTTTGCTAGCCTAGGCTTCTTGCCCCTCCCCACAACACCCTGTGCAAGTGCTGATAACTGTGCCATATCCCTTCTATCATTTGTATGCAGGGATACATAAGATATATGTCTGATGCTCAGAGTGCATAGCTGACTTAGAGGTTAGTATATTTGCATTTGTGATGTCGCATTGTTAATTTTACTTTTGATTTATATTGGTTTTATAAAGTTAGACAGTTGATAGCATCAAACTTTTTTGCATCTGTATTGCATCAGTACTGTTAATGATCTTGTGAGAGATGCAAAGCCTGAAAGTGAAATGTGTCTCATTACTTTCTAACTTCTCTCTTTAATGGTTTTCCAGGACAAATGTATTTTGCTAAACTGAGGACATTTGGTGACAATTAGTACTTTTGAGAGGTATGACTGTGTGCATCTTTGATGCCTGAGGCCTACTATTAGGTAATGGACACATATAAGCCACATACGTCTCTGCTGCCACATGTTAAGGTCATTTCTGTACAAATCTCCCACTTTTACTTGCTTATACTACCAAGTAACAACATGCAAGGTTATGACATTCATTCATATTATTACACAATACACTTCAGGTTCAACACTTACCTTATAAATCCATCATTTGCAACAGTTTTAGCTCAGGGCTGACTATGTCTGATGTTAGCAGTACAAAGTCATTACATGGGTGGGTAAAGGTTGTGCATGTTGCCTGGCATCAATGTTACTATAAATATATATATATATATATATATATATATATATATATATATATGCACAGGAGGAAAGTTGGAAAGTTTTAGCCCCTTAGGTGGTGAGTAAGTGTGCTATGCATTGCCACTTAGCCAATGCGAAGGCATATTGAGCATGCCTACATCAGCCTACACCTGCAGCAGCTGCTGGTTCCTCCTCATACTCCTTGCCTGCGTGTGACTGTGGTGACCATACCATTGGTGGTGAGATGTGTGTCCCTTCCCCTTGTTGATCCTGCTGACGCTGTTTTGTCAGGATGATACTGTGTTGTTTGGCACATACAGTGAATATTTCAGTACATAGGTTTATAGGTTCATAGGTGTATACTAGGCTAATGGCTCTGGAGTCTTTACGAGCCTAGCCCATATAAGTGCCCTGGCATCGTGCTGCCTGATGTTAGTTCCCAGTGCCTCTATCAAGTAGAGCCACTGCAGTGATCCCCAGGGTGAACTTTCTATTTTCCATCCATACATCAAGTTTTCTCTTAAAGAGGGCCAGTAAGGTGCTCTGCTTGATATGTATGGGAAGTCTATTCCAGAGAATGGGCAGTCTACGGGTTATGAACCTGTCCCTCCAGCATGTTCTGTTGATTGTGGTAATGAGGCTGAGGTCTCTGGGGCATGTGGTGTGGAGGGATTGGGATTTCTTTAGATGCAGCATTTCTAACAGAACTGGATCAGACATGGTTTTGTAAGTCAAGCAGAGATTGCCTCTTAGTAAACGATATGAGACAGGGAATAGCTGGAGTTTTTTGATTCTGTCCATGTAGGACATGCATTTTAGGCCTAGGATCCTCTTCATGAGGTACTATTGTGTCCTTTCCAGCTGTTGCATGTGTCTAGTGAGGTAAATGCCAAATGGGGCATTACACTCGATGACTGACCTAATGAGAGAAGAGTAGAGAGAGATGACGACCTCTTTCTTCCAGGATGCAAAACCCTTAGAAATGAGATGTGCCACATAGAAGGACCTTCTGACTACAGTGGCAATGTGATGGCTGAAGGAGAGGTTGCTGTCAATCTGTGTCCCCAGATCTCTTATAATGCCTTCAGCGTTCATTGGGCTCCCACTGATGTGGTAATTAGTGGGAACTGAGTTTTTTCCAAAGGGGATGACAAAGCACTTTTGGCATTAAGCTTAAGGCCATGGTTTCGACACCAGTCATTGTTCTCAGTGAGGTCTTTCTGTAGGATGTCTTCATCACTTGGGGAGTTAATAATGGCTCCCAGCTTGCAGTCGTCTGTGAACTTGGTAAGCCAGAGTCCCTGTGTGGGCATGGACTTCTGAGAAGTAAATACCAAACAGGAGAGGACCCAGGACCGATCCCTGTGAGACTCCACTCATGACTGGTCGGCAATCTGACTTGGAGTCTGCTATTTTCACACTGTGGGTTCTATCTGTGAGCCAGTTTGCAACCCACCTAGTGATATAAGGGTCGATGCCTAGTTTGGTGAGTTTATCAATAACTCCTGAGTGGGGAATGGTATCAAAGGCCTTGGCTAGATCGAGGTAGGCTGTATGAACCGCCTTGCCCTCATCCAAATCTCTGGTGACTGACTCAAAGAAGTCAACCAGGTTAAGCAGGCATAATCTACCTTTCACTAACGAAAATTGCATGGGATCTAGAGTTTGGAGATTCCCTATATCCTTGTTAATTAGGTCCATGATGATGCGCTCCATAGACTTACATATCAGACTCGTCAGGCTAATGGGGTGATAATTCCCAGGGTCTGCAGTTGCTTCCCCTTTATGGAGAGCCATGCCTGTAGCAGTGCGCCATTTGGTAAGGACAAAGCCTGAGGTGAGGCTGTGATTGAACAGGGCACACAGATGTGGTGCCAGTTCACTTTGTAGTTCATGTAGAACACATCCAGGGATATTGTTGAGGCCCCATGGAAGCTGTATTCTTGGCCTTGGACAATGCAGCTATAACCTGTGCTATAGTAATGCTGGGTGCCTGGCATTCCTCTGGTATTGTGATTGGTGCTTGGGGGGGGGGGTAAAGTTGGCACTGAATCTGTCAGCCAGTTTGTTGGCAATATCTGTTCACTCATTATAGGAGGTACCATTGTGCAGTAACTCAGAGCAAACCTGGGTATTGCCATGGATATTCTTGATATAACTATAGAAGGCTTTGTGGTTGTTTTTAGTGTCTGCCACAATTCTGCCTTCATAGATGGCTTTAGAGGTTTTGATGAGGGTTCTCAACTTTTTGTTGAGGCTAATAAGGGAGTTTTTCCAGTCTTGGGACTTCCCCTTTTTCTGCAACAGTTTCTTCCTTTGGTTGTAGAGTTTATTAATGACAGGGTCCACCAGACTGGCTTCCTTTTTTGGAGGAGAGCATCTTGGTTCTGTTGGGTATGGCTAGTTCCATGCATTTATGTAAGCATTCGTACAGTGCATTGGTGTATGATTCAGCAGTCATGCATCTATTTTCCATTGACATGGGTGCCATAAAGTTAGCCACCTCTGTTTTTAGGAGCCCAAAGACAGCTTTGGAGAAGTTTTTCATGGTGCTTACCTTTGCAGGGGGTGTGGGTGAGATGTGGATTTCCGTGGTGATTAGTCTGTGGTCAGATCTAACCAGAGAGGAATTGACTATTGTTGTAGAGCAACGGTTGCCCATGTTAGTAATAACCAAGTCAAGGATGTTGCTTCCTCCAGTGGGGGTAAGAATGAGATGTGGATTGTACTGCAGAGCTCAACCAGATGTATCTAGGCACCGGAACTGCAACTGCAGTAGCCCAGACACATGCTCTATGATATTTTTGGTTTGAACGGGTGCCTCATTATGGCATTCTTCAGTGAGTGTGTGTGCATTTCTGATGGGTGTCATCAGCCACAGTTCCAGTGCATAACCTGTATCCCCAGTGCATAACCTGTATCCCTCAGTAAATGACTCCATGGGTTATCCCCACTAGTGAACATCTGATGAAGTTGGGAGGTGTGCCAGATGTGTGTTGTGGTAACTGCCTGGGTTGTCAGCACACATGTTCAAGATGATCCACTTGGTAGTTAGTAGAGTTGAAACCCTTTCTGTTTATGTAAAGCCTTCTCCATTCCCTGGGTGGTGCCTTAATGTCTACATGTGTACAGTGTATGGCACCCAGTACTTCAGGGTAGTGTGCTACATTGCAGAACTCCTGCATATTTGTGGCCCTATCCTCAGGAGTACAGGGAAAGTATATGTGGTCACAGACATGTTGGAGTATTTCATTCAGGAATTGATGAAGGATCCTTGATGCTGATGCCTGTGACACCCCCAGCATGTCCCTGTTGGTCTCTGAAAGGTACCTATAACTAAAATTCTAAGTGATACCCATATTTTTGTCTCCACTAGTATGGGTTTCCCCTCGGTTTGCCCTAGTTCTGAGTTGAGGACAGCAGAGGTTGCAGAGTTCCTGTAATGTGTCTCTATCCACCCTGTAGCTCTCTACAGTTTCCATTAGCAATCTTTGTATGTACCCAATTTTCTGTACTGGAGCTTTTCTCCCCAGGACTCCATTGAAAACGGGTTCTTTTTGGCCCAATGGACTATCCTGGTAAATCAACTGCAAATAAATAAATAAAAATAAATATCATGTAGATTGTGATAAGTTAAATGGGGTATGAATGCTTTCTCCTTCTTGGCCTTAGTCTATTAGCAGCAGCAGCAGCAGCATAGATGTTAGCCTGTTGAATATACATATGAACTAAAGCAACAGCAGCCCCTGACATTGTTTCTGTGTCGACTGTTTCCGTGCCTGTATTCCAATAGGTTTTGGAATTCGCAGGGAAAGCCAGCAGTGCATCTTCTTGGTTGCATTATAGCTTGTTGAATAGCTCCTCCATCCTGGATTGGTTGATTAAGATGCAGTTCAGCTGCTTATGCTGAAATTAGCATGCCATGGTGTTTATCTTGTTTGCACATCCCACGGTGTTTACCTTGTTTGCCCATCTCTACACACTGTGTAGAGCCACTTACTGAATCTAAAACAGTGCAGCATGTGTGCAGTGTAAACAGACCATGTAGGCTTTATTGAATCTGGCCAAATGTTTAGTCTGTCTTTGCAGGACACATGTATATGTTTGTAAAATAAATTGTTACTTTGTCATTACCGGTATATACATTTTATTTCACTACTTACAGGAAAAATGTTCAAAATTACAAATTTAAAAACATGCTTTACCAAATGTTACTGTTTTAAACAAGAAATACAATTTCAAACAATTAGGAAGGTGAATCAAAACACACATGCATTTATGTATGGTCCTAAAAATATGTGTGGGGAGGTCCATGGTTTAAAAATGAATGTGAGTTTCAATGAATGTAAATTTCAAATGAAAAGAAGTTTACTATTGCTCATGCTAAGTCTGCTTTCAGCGTGAGACTGTTTTGTTTAGCAAATGGCCATCAGAGTTTGTTCTCTAAAATTGAAATAAGTTTTAAATTAAATCCAGATCGTTGACATCATTGTAAATTTAAAGAAGAAAATAGTATGTACACCGACAAGTGTGAACAGTGTTTATAGTAACTAGGTAGAGACAAGTGATGGGATACTACAATGACTGCGGTGGGGTGGGGTGGGGGGGACCAGCCCATTTAGTGGCTTAGAGTCTCATCTGAAATTAATCTGGCTCTGGGCTTGATCATACAAGAAAATATCCTACAAAAGGTACATACAATCCCCCAGTACTATCCACATATATCCCCTTTGTGGTTATGTGTCGTGGCTATGCTATCCCCAAAAACAAAAGAACAATCACAATCTAGACATGACATGCTCAGATATAGCTGTAAGAAGGACATAACTGAAAATGCTACAGATACCATTGAAGAAACCTTTCCTATAGTGATCTTTGAACTAGTCAACACAGGTGTTACTGTGGGTCATTCACCTACACCCTCTGACTGCTTCTACACAAGCACTTCCCCCATATCTGGAGTCAAAGGGGATTGCAAAGGTGTATGGACACATCACTCAAACTGTAATGCTATGATGGGATATTGATTACAAGACCCCTCTATCCATGCTTCCAGTCTGCATTGGATTGTCCCTCCTAATCTCACCCCACTGTCCACTCTCGCAGCTTCTGTGTTTGTACTGTCAGCTGACAAATTCATGCTCCTTATAAGACTAACCCTTTATGCTGTACACATTTGACAGATGTAAGTCTCTCTTACAGAACATCACAGAATATACTGCGATGTATGTGAGGTACATATCAGCAAGCATAACACCTCTTCATATTTGTATAGCAGCACTGGGTGACAGACAGACACACACACACACACACACACACACACACACACACACACACACACACACACACACACACACACACACACACACACACACACACACACACACACACACACACACACACACACACACACACACACACACACACACACACACACACACACACACACACACACACACACACACACACACACACACACACACACACACACACACACACACACACACATTCCCCGGGTTACCCCTGTACCTGTGGGCAGCGGTGGATTAAGTATTTCTTGGCTCCTAGGCTGTTTCCAGTTTAGGAACCCTCTACTCCAACCCTCAACACCCTGCACTCCCAAAATTATTTTGAGGAACAAAACACGCTATACTGGATTCACAGTTCTTATCATTTTAAGCATATACCACGTACAATTATTTTAAATTATATCCATTTGATAAAGCCTCATCATTTTTGCTCAAACCCTGAAAAAACAAGTGTTTACAATTCCTTACAAGCCTTCCTAATTTTCAGTCTTAAATGAACATACAAATGTCACTGAAAACAAAAGAAATGCTATCCCTTTAAACTACTTCAACAACTAGTGAAGTGAAAGGGAGAGAGAGAGAGAGAGATACTAGAGATATTATAGCAATTAAAACATAATATATTAGGAAGAAGAATTGGACCAGTAGGTATCACTGCCAGCCAGCCAGCGTGTTTGTGGGGGAAAAAATATTTTATTATTTTTACAAATAGTAAATCAGCTGTAAATTAACATTTATACACAAAAGCATACATTCTCTTTAAAAGTCTTAGGCCTAGACAGCCTGTCTTTCAGCTTATCTTAATCTTCTCTTTTGCCCAGCTGGGGTCTTGAAATGAAACATTCTGACATGTTCAGAAGTCACTAAACAACACAGATTTCAAACACTGAACTAGCAACACTCTAACAAATTTCCAGTTTAACTAGTCAAAGATTAGATAGAAGTATAGTGGCAAACACACTTTACTATGCCAAGGACACAGGTTAGAAGGCATGTACAGCCCCTTCCCTTCCGCATACAGCTGAAACACAGAAAATTGCAATATAAATAACTTGAGCCTCATTCACATGGTTTAAAGACATGTTGGGAAGTATTCAAAGCCAACACTAGCTTTCCTTTCTTCTGAAGATAGTATGATAAATTTCATGTTATTTCTTAGTTATCCACATAAGAGCAGCATTACCCACTGCCATAGCATGTATAGTTACCTTAATGCACCTATGTCCTATGTCACAGTTTATATATAGTCCAACAAAACCTGTATATATAAATATATATGGATTCACTTTATCATCTCAAAATACTGAAATATCGAATTTCAGTATTTTGAGACTATAAAGCCGACCTTCTGAAATAGTGAAACCCCATAACCACGAATCCGGAAATGTCGAATTTGCGGTTCTGCTGGTACGCTACTTGATGTGGGATATACTGTGTGGCTAACTTACAGTTTAGTATGTGGATATGGTTGGAGATTCAGGCAAGTGAATTTTTTTAAGGGTTTTGGGTAGGGATTTGAGTGTATGTGAGTGTGTTTGGAAGTTGCAGGTGTGGGTTAGGATAGGTAGGTAAGAGTATGAGTGTGTAAGTGTTGAAAGTGGTGGTGTTTGTACATTTGTGATGTATGTGTGCGAGGGAACTGTAGACTGTGTAGTGGTAAATTTACTGTCTTTTTCTGTTTGGTGTGACCTCTGAGTTAGTATATATAAGTAGCGGGGGTGTGGGGGGGTGCAGCCCCCCCATATGGTGGGTACATGGGGGTGCAGCCCCCCTGCTTAGATGTAGGGTAGGTTTATTCATTTGTATTGTTGTGTTTGTGTGTGTTTTGTTTGTTTGTTGTAATGTGGGGAGGACGGTGTATGTGTTGTGTGGTGTATAGTGAGTTTACGTTCACTTTTTTGGCTTTCGTTGTTTTGGGGTTTCAGTGTTTTGGTTTTTCGGCTTTATAGTCTCGAGATATTGAAATGCTGTTTTGCCGACCATTGATAGTTCATCAATGAATGCCATTAATTATTCACTGATGTGAACTCAATGTAAGGACTAGAGATTGCAGTACTGTGCGGATTGGGACATTCATCCCTTTCCTCACTGTAATGTGATCTTGGAGTTGAAATATATAGTTAGCAGGAGGTGTGGGGGAGCAGCCCCCCACAGATAGGGGTGCAGGGGACATACCATCCTGCAAAGATGTGATGTGAAGTGTAGACGTTTTGCTTACCTGAGCTCCCATACAGACATCATATTCTATGTTAGGTGACAATGTCGAGTCTGCTGAATTTGTTCAGTAGATTTGGCATTGTGAAGTGATGTATGTTATGACTTTCACTGTTTTTGTCGATGTTGTGAAGAGGATTTTTTTAAGGACAACATTTTGATAGGAAAACTAGATAGATACAGATATGCACATACATATACATACTGTATATATGATGGTTTATGAAGAATAATAAAAATAATTTCCATTTGTTAACCAGGTAGGGCCACTGGGCACACTGTACCTAATCAGGAGGTGACCCTGATATAATTTCTGGTTGAATAACTTGCTCAAAGTCACACAGCAGACAAATAAGAGCTAAGAGAATCAAACACTGAACCTTCAGAACCATTGCTTAGAGCGTTAACCCTCTGCACCAACAGCAAAATTAGCTTTGATGGCATCCACATGCAAATCTACATGGATTTTGCTACTTCTGCACTTTGCAGATACTGCCACAGGCTAGGTGGCTGCCAGATTGGTTAGATCAAATGGTACTGTCTCACCATACATGTGTCATGATACTGTCATTAGTCTTATACCCCTGATGTGCCCAATGGAGCTTAGCAAACTGCATTATAGTGGTTGTCAAGTACTTGCTGATAACCTTTTTCTGGGCAACAGTTCCTTGTCTGTTTCTGCTTCACCACACTGAAATAGTATGCATGCTGAGGTGCAAAAATATTAATACCAACCATGGCCTGCTATGTCCAATACCACAATGTTGCTGGAGTACCCCCCTCCAACATGGGTATGCTACCACTGTACACCTTGTTCACATCATCCTTGCCATACATTTATTTTATATATATATATATATATATATATATATATATATATATATATATAGAGAGAGAGAGAGAGAGAGAGACATACATATATAGTCATCAGTAGTAGTGCTGTTATAGTAGCATATGTAGCAACTCAGAAACAGTCAGAATAGTAATGAATTTTTCTCTCTCTTTTTCTTGCTATCATTTTTGTATGTTTTTTTTTATTTCTCTCCAATTATTCTACCCTTCTTTGTAGTACCTCCCATGATTATATCCATGGTGTGGCACAAGTCTTACCTTACCATCATACACCCCCTCATCTTCCACAGATACATCATCTATCTTCTGGCATGCTTCCTCATCCGGAGATGAATTTCCTGTGGTGGGGACAACCTGGGGGCAACTCCAGAGACCAATGGCAGATACACACTGAGAGATGTATTGTTGTGTTCTCTGTCACTGCTCATAGGAGGGAGTTGGAACAGGTGAAGAGGGAGTTAATGGACCATCAGCTTGAAGCCATACCAGATACTGCAAAAAATGTTTTAGTCTGATGAATCCTTATTTAGGCTGTCTTTGCTAGTGAATTCTTGAGGTTATACTAATTAATTTACCTGTAGGAAGTTTTATTTTATTTTTGAATTTTATTATCTTACATTAATAGACTTGATGATCTGTTGAAATAATCCAGACTGCAGGCAAAGTAATAGCAACAGTGTTCACAAAGTAAGTACAAGACGTCTGGTTACCGACAAAATATAATACAAAATACAAGACAGTTTCACATATATCATTTGATATGTTAATGAAATACTTATTTAGCAGTCAGCACAAAGTGAGCCCACTTTCATGGCAAGGCAAAGTTTTCATATTTTAATGCAAAGACATAGCTAGGGTGGCCAAAAGTGGCAACCTCTCTGGGCACAAGGTGTTGCGGGTATGGTCATCAGTATCAGCATTCATTTTCTGAGTGCTGATAGTGGATTTGTCATCATGGGTGAAGCACTTTAGTACTCTGTGAATGGTCTAATGCAGTACTAATATTCAGAAATGCATATTTTGTCTGGGCTGAAGCTCTTAATATTCCCTGTGTGGTATTTAGCTTTACGGCAGTTTAAACAAAAAACGTGTTTAAGTCTTTAACATGTGGGGACCTTTTTTTGGGGGTACTCAACAAAGTTAAAGAGCATGCCAGATTGGAGAATGGCACATGGCACTATAATATTTAATTATGGCTCTGTCTTAATATCTTTAAGAAATAGATTCCACTGTCAGAGGATACAAAAATTGAATGTCATACAGCCCTTCCATAGAATGGTTTCTGGAAATGCAGCTTGAGTTACCACTCACAATGAATTCAGATTCAAAACTTTTGTGAGTGGACAAATATTTAGTACTTCTGATTAAAAATATTAGAGAAGGACAGGAGACCAACACTACAGAAGATTATGGTGGCATGTTATCTATAGGCTGTTTTATGTAGTCGAGGGTTTGATTCCCTCAGTGTCAATGTACTTTGTGTATGACTCTAAAGAATTTATTCAGCCAAATGGGGCTCCAGTGCTGAGTCTGAAAAGGTCTGTGTGGATAAATGCTGTACCATGGTTAACAAATAAACTATGCACCACTGCATCCAGCTTACAGAGGTCATTTTTTGACTGCTGTTGGAACAATTGGTAATCATCAGACTTGTACTCATTACAAAATCCATTTCCTATAGGTCAGAGGTAAAACAAATTCTTATTGGGATCATCAAAATCATAAAAGTCCCAGTTCTTCAAAATTATAGCGTGTATATGATGTACATATGACATGCTGTGACTTTGGATATACCAGCAATATAAATTCTAAAGCTGTTCCCAGCTGTTACCTATTTTATGAATGTTCAGTTTTTTCATGACCATTTTATATTGCTTTAGTTAGTGCAATGCAATTATGCTCATGATATCAGAAAGGAAGACTGTAGAGACAATGGAGTATGTCAATTACAGTTTGAATCTGTGAAAAAGATAACATTGCTAAGCAATTTTCAATGTTAAAAAAGGATTAGGAATATTTGTTAAGCACCTATTAAGCTTTGCTATATTCTCATCTGCTGCTAAAGGATTAATAGCAACTATCACGAAACAGCATGTAAAACATTTGTGCAGTTATAGTAGCTATAACACAGTTCACATTGTCCTACACACACTCATAAAAGCAAAAAAAAAAAAAAAAAAAAGAAGTGTAACAGAGAGAAATGTTTAACACCTGTTAAAGCCGTTCCTTCATCCAAGATTCTCTGCCTCTGCTCACTGTTTAGGCTGCAGTACTGAATTACAACTTTCAAAACAACACTGTAAAACTCGTCAGTCCCTTGCTTTTTTCCCCTCAAAGGGGCAGCAAAATGTTATGTAATATAACTATTTGTCAATTTGTCTCAAAATACATTAAAAAAAATCACCTCTGCTCTTGAGGTGAATTTCTTGAATACATTTCATGGACACATTACACAAACTGACTATGAATAGTGACCAGATAATAATCCTGTATATTATCACTGGTACTATTTGGTCATC